>NC_141879.1:277077727-277380757 GCF_056163025.1 Triticum urartu | reverse complement strand
AGCCTACTGAAATTGGTCCCATGTCACCGTGGCTATAGGGTAGGTGACCATGTAATTCTCCAACCATGATGCTGTTGGTCCATCCAACTGATGTGCGGAAAAATGCACCTTCTCAGCGTCAGTACATCCAGTAGTGGTTAACTCCCTTCCAATCTTGCAGAGCCAATCATCTGCTACTATAGGCTCGGTGCTACTGGAGAACACCGACAGATTCAGTCTAAGGAAACGGGTTAAGTGATCAACAGGTGGGGGTGGTGGTGGGTTGCTGTTGTTGTTGTTACCCTGATTCTGATTCTGGACTAGCAACTGCATCAATGCATTCTGTTGCTGGTTCAACTGAGTGAGCTCCGGCGGAAATGCAGATCCATTGTCACGTCTCGGAGGCATCTGAGGGTTTAGAAAAGATGAGAATTAAGAATAGATTGAGGTCTAGAGAGAAAACACTACCCATATGCACATGAGGCAAATGCAAACCAAATCACTTCACTCAAATCAAACAAGGGCATACAATCGGTCTAGAACTATTGTTACAAAAGTGTTTGGACTATGATAAATACATGGTGGAATTCTACTACTGTTTTGGTGGTCTACTAGAAATATTCCTCGGTTGTAGACTCCATGATATCTGCTCCAGCTTCGTCTTCAAAGTCATCATCGCTCAGGTCAGAGTCGGTGTCGTCGATGATAATTTAGTCTTTCGGGCGAATCTCCTTGGGTTCTTCGTCTTCTTCTACTGGTGTGGGGCCTCCCATGAATATCCCAATATTCTTAATCAGGTCATCATTCTTCTCCACTAGTACGACGATTTCCTCCTCAAAATCTTCACGTGCAGCCTTGAGTTCTTCCTCCAGCTCCGTGATTCTTGTCATCGCCTTCTTCAGATCTATCATGCCTGCGCACATCTGGTTCTCCTGACGTCGAATGTGCTGGTTTAACTCTTGGATAAAAGCTGCGATTGATCTATCCTTCCTGGTGCTGATCATCTCCCATTGCTCATTTCGGCGCCCACAAATCTGGTAGATAGTATCCTTGAGATCATTGTGGTAAACTTCTCCAATACGTCCCATGGTGATGTGGGCTGCCATGCTCTTTCCTAGACTCCAAGTTGGTGCATCAAAGGAAAACTATATGGGCTCGGTGACTGGCGCGAACGTCCTTCCTGTAACTTGAACTTGAATCATCCAGCACCCCTCTTCGGGTAAAGTGGTGTTGTATGTCCCGGTGAAGCTTGGTACTCCGATGTTCAGGTACTTAGTGACTTCCTTCAGGTGGCGTCCAAAAGGTGTATCTTCATCCGGTTGCGTGAACTTGTTCCTTGCATCCGCCATCCTAAAAGAGTAGAAAAGATGAGAAGTCACAAATGAGAAGAGAGTGGTGATCTAGGTCTTTATCTTAGTGGTCGTGTCCTACAGTCAGCGTGTGCTCCAATACCATCTTGTAGCGACCCGACCTCAGACGGTCAAGTCTCTGTGCTTCAGTGTCATCCCTGGATTAGTAATGCTGACACGCACAGTACTTGAAGGATTTATAACAGAGTAGCAATCACACACTTATTACATCGAGTGTCTCAAAAGAGAACTTATTACAAATAATATGTCTTAAGGCCATCTAATAACGATAAAAGCGGAAGGCTTGGAAGATAAGTGAGTCCATCAACTCCAACGGCATCACTGAGTATAGAACCACGAACTAAGGCTCCTTATTCGTCGTCGGAAAAGTTTGCAACATGAACGTTGCAGCCCGAAAATGGGTCAGCACATGGAATATGCTGGCAATGTATCACATAGAGAGTAGTGAACAGAAATAGGCTATACTACATGCATATATGGCTGGTGGAAAGCTCTATGGTTACAGTTTTGCGTAAAGCCAATTTTCCCCTACTGCAAAGGAATAAATTTTATTTAACTATCATGGTAGTTGATAAACATTGAGAGCATAGAAACCCTCTCAATCCCAATTAAACGTCATCATTAAAACCCAACAAAATTAATTAAGGTCACGTGATGAGATTCACATGATAATCCAAGTACTAGATACTCAACACGTCCATAACCGAGGACACGGCTAACCATGATTAGTTTATACACTCTGCAGAGGTTTGTACACTTTTCCCCACAAGACTCTATCTCCTCCGTTGGGATTCTCGCACTACATGGTGTTTGAGAAACAAATGACCGAGACATAGTCTTTCAGAAGCGCTAGCACCTTACGATCGGGGTAGACCGTTACAGCTACTTTCCCCTACATCTATTAGTCTACCACTTTAAGAGTTCGCATGACTTAATCAACTATGCTAGAGCCCATAGTAGCTTGTGGCTACACACGGAAGTTGCTAGTATGAATAATCTCATGATCCCTTTGAGCATAGGTGGCGTTCCATAAAGAAAAACAAGCAATTGCTGGAATACCCAGGTGCCTCAATCCACCCAGATGTGTATTAAAGTTGCCACCTTAAGTTGAACCATTAATTATCATTCTCACATCTGTCATGGATACACTCAAACCCAATCCACGTCTACAAGCATAGCATGGCATCAGAAAACGTAGAAGTAACTCCTAGGGTTTGATAAGAAAATAGGTAATAGGTACTACCTCATCTACTTCCCAAAACCCACATATTAATCAGATCCTATTCATGCAATGGTTTGAGGATTGATCTAATGCAAAAAAACTGGGTAGTAAGAGGTATGATCAAAGTGATACTTGCCTTGCCGATGATCCGCGAAACCTAGAGATTTGAAGTAGCAAGCGGCGCACTCCGGGTACTCTAACGCAAACAAACAAACAATCATAGAATAAGTACTCATCTAATGCACATGTAAAACACAAATAAGAGATCTAACCAGAAAGTTCAACTTAAGAACTCCAGTTTGTAAAAGAAACAAATTGAACGAAAGAACGAAAGTCAAACGGCGAAAGAAAACAAGCTTCGATTACTAATCTGGACCTAAGTCAATTTTTTTACAGAAGCAAAAACTTGTTTGAGTTGGTTAAATGGAAAGAGGGTTTCGAGACGAAACTCTAGGCGCTTGAATCGCCTGATTCCGATAAACGAGCGAAAAGTTAAACTAAAACGAAAATCGGATCAGAAATCGCGATCAGAAATAATTGCGGAAAATCCGAGAAAAAGAGAAAACTGACGAACAGACTAACGAACGAATGTTCGTTATCTGGAACTAAACGGTGAACTCGTCCGTCAAAACGAACGAACGAGTGAATGCTCGCTAAAAAAAGAACCGATAAATCCGATCTAACAAAAAAACCTAGGGTTTTAAAAAAACGGATCGGTTTTCTTTGGAAAACCGGCGGCGAACGGCGCGGCTACCTCGTCGGACTCCAGTGGGACTCGGGGCTCCGGCGGGGTGGGGTGGCGTCGGCGGCGAACGACGCGGCTACCTTGTCGGACTCCGGCAGGACTCGGGGCTCCGGCGGGGTGGGGTGGCGTTAGCGGCGGGCGGCGCGGGCGTCGGCGGCGGGCGGCGCGGGCGTCGGCGGCGGCGGCAGGCGCGGCAGGCGGCGGCGAGCGGCGGCTGCGGGAGGCGGGGCGGGTCGAGGTGGCGGCGGTGGGGTATTTATGAGAGGGGGGTGGCGCGGCTTGGGGAAGGGGGCGCCGGGTCAGGGTCGGCCTCGGGAGGCGTGCCCCGGCCGGACTCGGCTGCGGCGGCGGTGCGGTCTCCCGCGTGGAAGGCGGCGGCGGGAGCGGGCCTGGCCTGGCTCGGCTGGGCCTTCGGCCCAGTCGGGCGCGCGGTACTTTTTTATAACAATTCTGCTGAAACTAAGAAAAATTCTAGAAAATAAAATAAAATTCTAAAAATATTTAGAACGAGATGAACATTTTCTTGGCCCTAAAATGCAGTTTTGAAAAACGTGCAATTTTTCCTAAATTCAAATAAACTAGCCAAAAACTCCAAAATAAAATCTTATTTGATTTTTTTTATTAAATCTTCAATATTTCTTTATTTTGGGAAAGTCATTTTATTCCCTCTCTCATATTTGTATAATAGAAATAATTGAAGATAAAATAAATAAAATCAAATGATCCTATTTTCAAAATTTGAGAAAACCCAAATATGAAAATAATGAAATCCCCAACTCTCTCTGTGGGTCGTTGAGTTGCGTAGAATTTCTGGATCAGGACAAGAGCAAATAAAAATATGATATGCAGTGATGATCTAATGTATAACATTCCAAATTGAAAATTTGGGATGTTACATAAAAAAAGAAAGGTAAAAAACATTTGAGAGGAAATAGATAGAGAGAAAGTGAGAAAAAGCTGTAACCTGGGCACTACATGAGGAAGGTGGGACTGGTGCACATGCCAAGTTCACTAGGCTGCCGTGTTTCACACTCCTCCGTCGTAACAGTGGAGACAATAGCTTTCATCAAAAATAAACAATGAATACTCGTTGCTCGTCCTCTATATCGGAAAGAATACTTTCATTCGCCGACATGTGGGACGTCGACCATCCTGGTCCACCTGCCATGCACAAAATTATCCTGGTCTACCCCGGTCAGATCGCAGGCCCAACCTTTCCCACTGTATTGTTCGGACGAAGGAACCATCATGACTTCATTGAATTCTGCTTCTTCAAGAAAACTTACTGTACCCGCAATACTGCTACCACACGCGAAGACTGGACGGCACTGTACCACGTCATATCACTGAAACGCACTAGGCCAAACTAGCCCGCCTAGGTCATCTATTTGGAACATAGGGAGTACGTCTCTGCACTGCTATGATTTTGTGTTGCACGTTCTCTGTACTTTTGCTACGATTTTCCTACCCTATGAACCAAATAAGTCCTGAATGTATGTCGACTATTGTCTGATCGATCGCTAATCCTACAATTTTAGGAGCTAGGGCTATTGGTCGATCGACGAGGGATAAGTATAAGCGTACCACGAGCTCATCAGCCCCAACGTTTCTCTTCGGTGAGTGTTTTGCAAGTACTATAGCTCGCACAGTAGCTAGCCTACTAACACCAAGAATCATCAAACAAGCCCTGCTGATATGATAAACAGTTCAAACTTACATCTAAGCATGCCATATATTACATCAAAAGCTGGTGAGGATACATCTGTTTCCATAACTCGGAGAGGGTTCGTATGATTCATCGCATGATTCACTATAAAAAAAGTAGCAAGATCCGCCCACACAAGACAGTGCACTAGCCCTAAGATGGTTTGATAACACACATCTTTCTGGTAATTAAACATAGGGCAATGTAAACTACCCTGAAGGATTAGCACGACCAACTATTTCTTGTCATCGATCTCTCGGGCAATGACCACAGCACAGACAGTGGCATGGGAATCAATTTCTAGGGCGATGTCCACAGGACTGACCGTGACATCAGAATCGATCTCTGGGGCGATGTCCATACGATGGACATCGACATCGGAATCGATCTCCGGGGTGATGCCAACAGGACGGCCCACGACATCGGAATCATCAAGGACGTCCACCGGCACCTGCACAACCCTAACATATTAGCAAGCACATTGCAAATAATCAAAAACCACAACTATGGTAATAAGCCATTATTTTTTACCTTGTGCAGCTCACCGGGGGATCTCATCCCTCCGGGGGCCATCTCCTTGTCCTCGATGGGGGCAATCACCTTGCCAGGGGAATACTGCTTCTCAAACTCGGTCTTGAGCCTCACATAGGTGGGAATCAGAGTTCCTGGGGTAGGCACGGTGGGCCCTTGCTGTTCTTCCAACTTTCTTTGAGGAGTTCGTCCACCAACGTCCTCAACTCTTTGGTCAGTGCTTGTTTCTTGGAGTTCTTCGTCTCCATGGGTTGGCCCGCCAACATGGTCAACTCGTTGGTCGGTGCTCGCTTCCTGGACATCGCTGTATCGAGTGGGTTGTCCGCCGGCAACTCTTTAGCCTAGTGCTCCAGGATCCATCAATGAACTGACAAACAAAAAGCAATCGAAAGGGAACCACTATCGCAATGAAAACGGGAAAAGAATAGGATGTGAGAATCGGTCGGTGCTTCGCAAAAAGAAGATTCTTGGAATGAAAATATAGCAACATAACTGATTCGCCCACCTTTCCTTCATTGGTACAGAAGAAAAATGGCAGAAGTGAGTAGCCTGGAGTGAGTTTTTCTTCAAGAAAGGGAAGAAAGGGCTTGAACGAGCGTCCCAGTGAAATGATGGTTTCTTCGTCCAGTCCAACATGGAGGCCACCTTACCAATGCTGGTAAAGGTGTGGGTTTTGTGATATGACGGGTCATGACAGCCACACTGGGGTGACAGGTGAGTCTCGACTGTAGCACCTCACTGTGATTTGGTGGATGGCACGTAGGCCCGGATTCTTTGAAATGTCCCGCATGTGCACCGTGACCAAGGTGGAGAGGAAAACGAGAGAACTACGTAATTAATGCATGAGTTTAATTAGGGTAGTTTTGTAAAGTATGAGATACATTCCTCCAATCGCAAAATGCCTTGGTTCATGAGATTTGAGATTTGAGCCCTATAAACCGGAAGGGAGGGAGTACTGCACACGGTGTAGTCTAGTCACTTGTTGAAATCTCTAGGAAGGCAAATACTCCTTTCCGGTTTACAGGGCTATACTAGTCGCTCCGTCTAGGTGTGTAAGTCATCTTACGAAAACCAAATAGTCCCAAAACACTTAGGCGTGGTGCATTAACTTCTACCTTGTTTCTTGTTTCTTGACATATCAACCAATAAGAGATGAGAGGTGTGCATGCTTTTAATGACTTCCAATGGCTAGTTCATTGCATGCAATGCTATTAATTAGCAAATAAACATTGGTGACCCCAGGAGGAAACGGTGCTAAGCGCGTGGACCTATGCAGAATGAGTATCAACCAATGGATAATGGAGTTTAATTGTTAAACAATAGCAATTTTGTCTAATGCAAGAGCCTGGCTAGTACTCCAAGGAACCGCACCATGCGAGCGTTCGCAACTGCCACGTTCGGGTTGCGCTTGGCTCTTCGCCTCTTCGAGAAGATGAACAATGATGTTACTCCTACTTCTACAGTATCGAATCCACTGCTGCATGTCCGTCCACCTCGTGCGGGAGGGATAGCGTGTAGCGAAACCTTCTACTTACTGCTCCTGCCTTTGCGTCTATGACGGGTGGGCTCAACAGGTGGTTGGCCCTCCTGTCATGCGGCCAAAGGCAGGTGTAGTTAAGGCACCGGAGCTCAGTCCACGAGGGAGAGGGCGTTGTAGTAATCAAATTTCTCAGTCTTGTACGAGTTGACGCGACACATCAAAGCACTGCACTCGATATAAGTCTTTTTACACATTTCAAATGGGCTACTTCGTATGTAGGAGTAGACATATTCTACTTCGTATGTAGTCACTTGTTGCAATCTCCAAAAAGACTTACATTTGGAAATGGAGGGAGTACAACGCATGCATGCATGTCGTGACTTTCCTTTTGATATTTGCATGTGTTGATTTGATGCACCTTGACAAATTTTGACTATAAACTTAACTAACCAAAATTTCATGCATGTCACAAAAAATTACGGGGCTGTCTGGATTGTGACTATGTTTGTCTTATGTTGCCACATTATTTTTCCCACACTTGCCACACTCGCCTGACCTGAGTTGCTCAAATTGTTAGACACACTTTGGCTTGCCTAAGGGAATCTTGCCACAATTTTTGTGTCTATGACATGTGGGGTTCACTGCTAATAATAAAATTCTTGTCTTACGTGTGGCTAATAAAAAAGACTTATATTTAGGAATGGAGGGAGCAGAAAATATAAATAATAATGCATGTTGGGGCAACCCACGTTTCTGCTAATTTTAGCCGTGGGCTTGTTCACAATTTTTACGAGGGGGTGGTTGTTCATTTAATGGAGGGACTTGTAGTACCAGACTTGAACGATACAAAGTGTGACCTGGCACACCATAACACCACCTGGAACAAGCGGGTAGCTATCTGAAAAAACAATCAACAACTAAAAAAACCGTGACATGGCATGTAGTAGTACACAATTTTAAACGATTGTTTTGATGGAGTGAAAAAGGAAAACTACCCCACTACGTATATATAGGCCGGAGCCTCCGTGCTTGCTTGCTAGGGTTGCTCTATTCAGACACTCTCATCCTGTCTAGATCTAAACAAGATAGGGGTAGTAACACTGTCTTTCTCACTTCAAAAAACACTGGCTTTCTATCCTCACCGTTGGTTACAGATCCGGACGTATCCCCCTCCGCCGGTGAAGGGGAGGAGGTGCAGCGTTTAGGCCATCGTCGACAGCGAGGGAGGAGAACCACTGCCGGCCGCACCGTTATCTCTGGCCGAGCACCGGCGCGGGAGGTCCTCCGATTCCTTCGTCGTTGCCTGTGGGCGGATCCGGCCTCCCGCCGCCCACCTATCCACATCCCGACGACCTTCAGGTATATCTTCGTTCGAAACCGCCTTAGCTCTACTTCCCCAGCTCGCTACGTCGCTGCATGTGCATCATTTTCTACCTCTCAGCCCCTCTCGATCGGATGGTCCAACGTCACATATTTTTTTTCTTCTATTGTTAGAGGTAAAGCTACTTCATGGAGTCGAATCTTGTACTCCCTCCGTCCGAAAATACTTGTCATTGAAATGGATGTATCTAGATGTATTTTAGTTCTAGACACATCCATTTTGATGACAAGTAATTTCGGACGGAGGTGGTACTTGGTTCAAACAAGAAATAAAGTGGGGGTGGGGGAATTTAGTATGTACATTGGACTTGGTACAAACATGAAGGAAAGGGGGTGAAAGTAGTACAGACTAGTCATCCAACTGGTCTCTTGGTCGAAAAGGGAAATATAGGGGTAACGTTGTACACAGTGGTATGACCAAGACTAGATTTGCTATCCACACATAGGAGGAGGTGGCTAGAGTGAACAAAAATGGGACCAACCCAGATATGTTTCTTGGATGTTTGTTTCTCGGGGCAACAAACTATGAATCACCACTTTATGCCCATGTTTACGTACATGGTGCTGGAATGCTGGTGCACCCACTGTCCCATGCTCTTATACCAAATATTTAGGCTTCGTTCGGAATAAAGGGGCAGAAAACATAGGTCTTGATGAAAATAGAGGAATAGGAAAGGAATGTAGGTATAAAACGATGGAACAGCGGACCGGAGGAAACTCTCAAGAGACTGTGTTCGGATGGACTACGAAATGTACAGATTTGTTTTTTAGAGTAGCATGCTTGGTAGTATGAGATGCTATTTGTTTATTTAGCTGCACAGTCACTACTCTTGTCCTCACCTCACGTACCACACATAGGTTGATTTTTTATTCCGGCAACACAACACAACAACCTGTCTAACGCATGGTAGTGAGCGTCTGCCTCGGGCTTCCGCCCAAAAAATGAGCAGCCGTGGATGTTTCTAATCCTATGGAATCAGTACTACCAGACCAGCTTTCCTATGAATCACTATTCACCTTTCCCGTGTTCCGAATGGGTGGAAGGGAAAGAATACCGTACGAATTGTGTTCCTATGAAAATCCTGCACCAAACCTGTGAACCGAACGCAGCCTTAGTTGTTCTTAATCTAATGTCCCTGGTAAAAATGAAGCCATGCCACTGTTATAAGCCACGACAAGTTTAGCCAAATGTTTTTTCCTGTAATTGTTTGAGGCTCTGACTGTTTCCTCTGTGCCTTTTTGTGCAAACAGGGATATCCAATTCACCTGGTTGCTGTTGTGACCTTTTGGTGCACTGCACAAAACTCTTCTTAAAAGAAGTGACTTTTGTGCTGTTTAACTCGAATGTCAAAATGGGACAGTTGGTTCATTTATGTGGAACTGCACAAAGGGAGATCTGTGTTCCAATCGTCATCATCCATATTTGCGCCATAACCTTCCTTTAGGTAAGAATAATATTTAATGCATGTGTTCATCTCTATTTTCCGACTGCCATGAGAAAATAATGCTATTTTTTACTAGTACACTTGTACTCCCTCACGGACAAAACTAATTCTGAATTAGAAGGCCAATCATGTACTTGGTTTCACCAACTGGTGAGGAGAAAGAGAAACAGAGCATGAAGAGGAAGAATAAGAAGAATAAACAGTGCCAAGGCGATCTTGCTAAAGCCAGAGGCCTCAGTCGAGGCCATTCAAGGGCTCCAGCAACGACTACCTTACATGTGAGACGATCCTCCAGGGAGCCCTTCCACTTCTGTTGTCTCACTTAATTAATTAGGAGTACTTAAGTACCACTAATTTATTACTGCCTAATTTTCCTGTTGGAGTTAAACAAATCTTTAGTAGGACCCTATGCTGAATCATGTACGTATGTATGTTTGTCCATTGAGGTGAATCATGTGGTGGAGCAGGGAGGGAATATTATTAGTGTCATGACATAATAGTGCTATTGTTTTGCATGTCAATTTATTGCCATTGGTTCAATGAGGCAATGTTTTGCGTATTGTCCATCATGAATTTGATGCTACTGTTTGAGTAATATGCTAATGTCTTCCTATCCTTTCCCACTAAGATAATGAAGGTTTCACCTTGTTCCTACTTGTGCAAACAGGGATCATGTTGTGCCAATCATACATTTTAGTGGAACTACACAAGATAATAAAATGAACTGTATCCCAGCCAGTGCTTTAACTCTGCTAGAATGTCTTGATAATCTTTCGATATAATCTCAGCACTGGTAAACAAGAGTGATTTCAACCATACATTTGAAGTGCACAAAAATATATGCTATTGTGTGATTCCAGTGAGTGCTTTATCATCTCTTATGGGACTACATGAATAAGCTTTTTTCCTCAGGTTGGTACGGGCCTAAGGCCTTCATCCATATTAGTTTGCTGTCATCTCTATTTGTATCGTGCTACTGTCATGAGAAACTCCTTTATCTTTGCACGTTAAAGTTTTGCAACCTATGATAAATGGCAATGTTTTGAGTGTTCAGTTGAGCTAATTGGCACTGATTAAATAAACTAATACCTCTCTTTAAGAAAGACTACTATGTTGCTAACTTTACCCATTAAGATAATGAGGGTGCTTCTATTTGTTAGTGTATGTTTCATCAACTAGTCCCACTATTACAGTAATCTCACTCTCTCAATATATGTGCCAACAGGGATGCTCGATTTTGGTGGAACTGCACAAAAACTTTGGGTGCTTCATTGCCTCTACAGCTTCCGTCCTTTCCTGTCAGTCGCTAATCTCTACTTGCTTTCTTCCTTTGCTGTCAGTCGCTTGGCTTATCTCGGCTTCCAGTCAAAGGAAATAGTAATTGATATGCTACCTCACACAGGTTGGTACTGGTCTTTATCCTGATTATTGTGCGTGTCATATGTATTGGTAATTTGGTATTGTGCTACTGTTTGCCGATTTCATAAAGGAGTAATTTGGAGCCTGAACTCGCAGGCCAATCATTACATCGAGTGATTTCAGTAGAACTGCACAAAATGATCAGATGGACAGGTACTTATGTTACTGCTATGTACTCCAAAGTTCACTCAGACAAGCATCGATGTTGACAAGAAGTGCCTATATTCATTCGAGTATCAACCGGTGTCAACCAATTGTCAAACTCCAAGTATTAGGAGAGTGAACGCCAAAAATATTGCTTGGTGCATAGCCCAGAAAAACACAGTCCAGTCTTTGGTCCCAACTTGTGCCTTTTGGTTATCGGCACATATGGTAGCGAACTATATGGCATGGAGTCCAAAGATTCCAGACAAGTTGGTTGATGCGTATATTCATCTGGCACTTAATTAGTCTGCACGCCAAGGATGCTCCATTTCAGTTGAACTGCACAAAAAATTTGGGTGGTTCATTTTCTCAATGGCCTCCTTTCTCGTTTGCAATGTAGAATTTTGGCGAGATACATGACCAAGATGAGCCAGTAAACTAGTTGGATGAAAGTAGTGGCCAAGTTGCTCAAACCTCCCTCGGCACGAGGCCACTATTTGAGGATAAACCTACAAGCAAAGTTCAGATTGTCTGTGCTGCCTCTTATGTACTCGAAAGTTTACTCGTACAAGAACTAATTTTAGCAAGAAATACCTCCGATTGAACACCATTTACCAGTCTGTACCCAAGGTAATTAAAGTTCGTCCATGGATCATATTGGCTGTGATCTCAATCATTTGGATGCATAAACATACTAAACATGTGTATATCTGAATCTTTTTGTGAATTATGTATGAATATCGTCGTGTGATCTATCAATCATTTGGATGCATAGATATGCTGAGCTTGTGTATATATGTATCTTTGGAGTTGTTGATAGTGAATGTTGGCTATGAATATGAACATGTCCTGTGAACCTGAGTTTGATATGAATGTTTACCTTTTCTGTTGTATTTGTGTGTGAACCTGTTAGTATGCCTACTGTGGGGTATAAAACGCAGGACACTTATAAAAGTAATGTTGTGTCCAATTTATGTTTG
Source organism: Triticum urartu (assembly GCF_056163025.1). Lineage (NCBI taxonomy): Eukaryota > Viridiplantae > Streptophyta > Magnoliopsida > Poales > Poaceae > Triticum > Triticum urartu. Next base: position 277,368,357 of record NC_141879.1, on the reverse strand, counting down.
CCCTTCTAACCACATTATATATACTAGTAAAAGGGCCCGTGCGTTGCAATGGGGAAAAATATGGCACACACTTACATTCTATTCTTCTTTACCGGGTCTGTCATTAAATGTGCTTCGGTGTAATAACATCATAAATTACCAAAATGCCTTAGGAGTTTTTGTCTCAGGCACCACAGTTAGAATGATTGACAATATGAGCATCACCAGCCTGAAGAAAGTAGTTGATGTTATGACCGGCATGGCCAAGAGGATATATGATGCGCACTGACATCCAACAACAATATTTCTCATGGTTTCGGTTTTTTTTCTGAACCAGTGCTATATTTGATTATTTGGCACAAAAAAGTTGTAATTCTTTCACTCCAACTATGGCCCACATGGCTCGTCATTCTTCCAAAAGATGCCCTTATGATATTTTTCAGAAAAAAGGAGTGCATTATCTCCTTGTTGTCGTCTAACTGAAGGAAACTGAATGTGAAAATTTAAGTGTATATAGACTGACCCACTCGGAGTGCATACAAAAATAATTTTTATCCAAGTCATTAGTGCCAACACTGTACCTCCAATGTCCATCTGCATCTACACGGCTAGGTCTAATCTTAAGCAAGAATGAAACTACCAAGCAAACTGAGATAACAACATGTAGCCGACCCTGGGTAGCAGGTGGTCAGGGATCATCAGCAGAGAAACACGAAGTCGGCTGACAACCGCCGAGCATGGCCAGGCCCATCTCGCTCTCGTGGCTGCCGTGGTGGCTCCCGGGCCTCTCCGTGGCTCCTCCACTCCGAGTCCATAGCCCGACCTCAGCATTCCGCCTCCATCCTCCTCCGCCCTCTGTCCCGCGTGCTCCTCCACACCTCCCTCTCCAAGCCGACAGATCCGACCTTCCCCTCGCTGGATCCGGTCCACCACGAGCCTCAAGCCACCCTGCCGCCGCGCTCGTGTCCATGTCGTGCGTGGTGTAGAGGTTGCCAGTGTGTGGAACAGGCTGCGTCGCAGGCGTCTGCGCGCTGCGCCTCCGCTTCCTCACCCCGGCGAGCGCCAGACTGAACAGCTTCGCGCTGGACTGCCGTTTTGTTGTACAATTTCCCTTCGTTCTCATTCTGTGTTTGTTGATTCAAGAGGCTCGTTGTTGATATGCAATTTTCCTAGGTATATAAACAGGTAGACTTTCATGTAAGCAATTGAGGTGGGATTACTCTGAGTACATGTGTGAAAATCAGGTAAGGTACAGATACAGGAGCGTGCATGCAGGCTGAAACATGTGTGCAGGCCCAATAAGAGAATGTGGACGTGGACCAATTGGATGGACAAAGTTTTTAGTACCGCCTCGCAGCAATTGGACGGATTGTCGATCAAAACTAACGGAAAAAAACTGAAAGCGTAAATTCATGGAAAGAAGCGTATTGTGATGGTGAACCCAAAGAGTCATTATGTGCTTTATTATTAGGGAAAGATTTCTAATATTACTATTATCGTATATTTTATAGAGACTTATATATACATTATAACAACATCCCACGTGTTATTAACTTATAAAAGTAAATGTTTAACGGAAGTTGGCAAGGAAAATCCTGGTTGTTTTTGACTCACAGGCAAGGAAAATCCTGGTGATTGCGTACAAAAGCTTGCGAAGATTTTAAGGACCAATTTAATAATAACGCGCTCATTTTTATTTTGAGCAATAACTCGCTAATTTCTTAATTATATATATATATAATGTGCCTCTCCGGTTTATTCTTTGATATTAATTGCTCCTTCTAACATAACATTATGTATATATGGAGCCCACCTAATACATGTATTTCAAGGAAGTGCAAATGGGCTGGGATTTCTTAGAAAATATAAATGGGTCTGATTGACGCGAAATTATTCGTTCACCCAGCCCAGCAAATGGACTGTACATTCTAGAAAACATGGGTTAAATATATGCCACATTTTTGCAGGCTGACATGTGGGCCAATAGGTCGAAGCCTACGCAGGACGTTGTCAACTTGGTCAACAAATGATTGTGTCATCCACAACCATTGGATTTATATCCAACGGCTGGCATGCACCTTCAATCTCTCATCTTCTTCCTCCAGTGTCACCGGGATCGCCTGGTCCGGCCTCCGGCGGCTAGCGGCTCTGCTTAGCACGCATCACTGCGAAGCGCTAGCCCACCACCGGCCAGGCTATCCCTCCACCCCTCGACACCTCCTGTTATTCTCCACAGACTACAGCCCCACGCCGCAACAGAACCAGTTATAACCCTTCTCCTCCTCTCAATTTGCGACTCCACTGCCGCGTTTTCCCATCTCTGAGTCGTTCCCGTCCGGGGCCTCGCCGTCGTCCACCGCCTCGCTGCGTTCGGTGCAGCGTGGTCAACAAACGAGAGTCATCTGAAGAGGACTGTACGTGGAGAGCCTGGCGGCTGGGACCCACGAGGTCCATGGTCGCACGCAAGGAAAGTTCCTCCTTATTAAGCTGAAAAAATGTTTCCTCCACCTGACAGCTGGGACCCACCGGCTGTATCTTCGCACGGAAGGAAGTGCCTCCTTGTTTTGCGAAAAAAATTATTCACCCCATTGACAACTGGGACCCGTCATATTTGGTGACTGATTGTGGGCCTACTAAGCGGACGTGTACGCATGGCTTTGTCAACTGAATCAACAAATGATTCTAGCAGCTGGACCGTTGGATGTTAATCCAACAGCCGTGCTCCTTCTTCAACCTCTGTTCTTGCTCCTGTCTCCCGTGGGCGGCACCGCGGCTGTGCTGCCGCGCACCCGAACCAGTAAAGTTTGCCACTCCTCTCCATCTGCGACTCCATTGCCCTGCCTTCCCCATCTCCGGGTCGTTCCAGTCTGGGTGCGCTCGGCATGGTGTGGTCAACGTGGTCAACAACCGAGAGTCATCGGAAGATGACCGTACGTGAGAGGCTGACAGTGGGGACGCACCACGCCCATGGACGCATGCATGCAACGGAACGCAGCGAGGTCAACATGGTCAAGGAGTGACTTCCATCGGAAGTATACTGTACGTGGAGAGTCTCAGCTGGGTCCACGGCCGCAGCAAATAAGTGCCTCCTTATTACGCGGAAAATAATGATTCCTCCAACTAACAGCAGGGACCCGCTGGTCAGGCCACCGTATTTTGCGAAAAAAACGTTTGCCCCCTGACTGTTGGGACCCACCTGACGGGCCGCCGTATTTCATGAAAAAAACGTTCCCCCCGCTGTCAGCTCGGACCCACTGTAAGTGCCTCCTTATTACGCACAAAAAATGAATACTCCCCCGGCTAGCTGGGACCCACCTTGGTGGGAGGCTGACTTGTGGGCCTACTAAGTTGACGGGGACGAAGGGCTTTGTCAACTTAGTCAATATGAACGATTCTAGCTCCAGTGATCGTACGATGTCCATCCAACGACCGTAGTGCTTCTTCAACCTCTGGTCTTCTTGCTTCAGCCGCCCAAAGCAGCGCCGGTCGTGCCACATGCTCCTGCCTCCCGTGGCCGGCTGTGCTACCGCGGAGGCCTCACCGCCCCCTACTATTCCCACCGCTGGCCAGGCCATGCGGCGATGGCAGCCTCACACCCCAGCCAAACCAGTGAACCCTCATGCTCCTCTCCGCGCGGGCTTCCACTGCCGCGTCTTCCCCGGCTCCGCGTCGTCCCCTTCCTAGGCCTCACCGTCGTCCACAGACGTGGTGCTGTCCGCACGGCGTGGTCAACATGGTCAAGGAACGACTTCCATCGGAAGATTATTGTACGTGGAGAGGCTGACAGCCGGGTCCACGGCCACAGCCCAGTTTTTTGTGATTTGCCAAGTAAGTTGCTTCGTCAGGCCTGTTGGGCTGCAAATCTTTCAAGACGAGGAGAGCTTTCATTCGGCTGGCCGAGAAAATGGCCCATCAGTAATGAGAAATGGGTTGTACATTTTTAAAACACATCAAACCGGCAATTAGTTTCAAACATCATTTTTTTCATTTCGAGATTTTAAATTACATTTATTTTCATGCATGGAGAATTTGTTGGATTTTATATTGATATGCATTTATTTTTAAAATCAGTTTGAATGTGAGTCAAAATTTCGGGATTAAAAACAGTTCGGACCGCACCAAAATATGCAAAATTTCGTATAATTTTTTAACCATGGCCACAATATGGGCTGCAATGCTAACAAAAAGAATATGGGCTCCAAAAAAACCTTAAGAATTAGAAAACGGGCTGTAAATTATTAGAAAAAATGGCAAATGGGATGTATGCTGTTTTCCACATATTCGATGCTTTCCTAAAAAAAGGTTGACGCACAAGCAGTGACTGTTGGATGTCCATTGAACGGCCGTCGTGCTTCTTCAATCTCTGCTCTTCCTGCTCCAGCCGCTCAAACAAGCGCCGGCGGGACTGCCTGCTCCCTCCTCCCCGCGGCCGACTGTGCTGCCGCGCAGGCCTCACCGCCCCACCGTAATCCCATCGCTGGCCTAGCCATCCCTCTACTCACCCACACCTGCTGTTATTCTTTGGCGACGGCAGACGAACCAGTAAACCCTCGTACAGTCGTATTCCCTTCCGTGTGGGAAACAACTGCCGAGTCTTCCCTGCCTCCGTGTCGTTCCCTTCCTAGGCCTCGCCGTCGTCCACCGCCCTGGTGCTCTCGGCGCGGCCTGGTCAACGTGGTCAACGACCGACACCCCCTGTTATTATGCGGCGACGACAGCCTCACACCGCAGTGAACCAGTGAACCCTTGTACTCCTCTACGCATGGGCATCCACTGCCGTGTCTTCCCCGGCTCCGCGCCGTCCACTTCCTAGGCCTCGCCTTCGTCCACCACCCTGGTGCTCTCGGCGCGGCCTGGTCAACGTGGTCAAGGAACGACTTCCATCGGACGTGGACTGTATGTGGAGAGGCTGACAGCTGGGTCCACGGCCGGAGCAAGGATGTGCCTCCTTATTACGTGCAAAATAATTATTCCTCCACCTGACAGTGGGGACCCACCGGACGGGCCACTGTATTTCGTGAAAAAAACGTTTTCCCCTGACTACTGGGACCCACCAGCTACATCTTCGCACGCAAGGAAGTGTGTCTGGGCAAAAAAAATGATTCGCCCCCCTGACAGCTGGGACCCACAAGCTACATCTTCGCAGGCAAGGAAGTGCCTGACAGTCGGGACCCACCTCGTCAAAGCATATGTAGCGTTGTCATTCTGGTCGCGAACATGTACGTACATATATACTGGTGGATGTAGAGGTGCGCACGTGTCGTAGTAGAGGCGCGTACGTGTCATAGTAGAGGCGCGCACATAGCATGTACACATACGTATAGCGGCCAGGGTGCAAGAAAGAAAATACATCCATGTATGTGTACATACGGGCGGGGTCTCGAACGCCTACTCACGCATACGTACGGCCAGGGCTCGTGTACATGGCTGGGTCGGAACGGAGAAACAACCTCGTCGTCGTGTTCATGGGGAGGCAACGGAATGCGTCGTGTTCATGGGGAGGCAACGGAATGCGTCGTGTTCATCAGGAGGCAACGGAACGCGTGGGAGCCAACCGGCTGGGTCGTAACGGAATGCGTGGTCGTGTTCATCGGGAGGGCTTGGATGGAACCGACGATGGAAACGAGGCCTGGCGTACCGCACAATGGAGGAAATGGACCTCCTACGTTCGGAACAGGGTCCTGTTGATCGAGAGGGGTCTGGCGTACCGCAAAACGGAGGAAACGGACCTCCTACAGTCAAAACAATGGTCATGTTGATCGGGAGGGGTGTGGCGTACCGCAAAACGGAGAAAACGGACCTCCTACGGTCGAAACAGGGGTCCTGTTGATCGGGAGGGGTGTGGCGTACCGCAAAACGGACGAAACGGACCTCCTACGGTCGAAAGAGGGGTCCTGTTCATCGGGAGGGGTGTGGCGTACCGCAAAATGGGGCTCCACGGGATACTGTTCATCTCCACCGTCGACCTCCTCCAGCCTCCACGGGTTACCGTCGACCTCCTCCAGCCTCCACGGGCTCCTGTTCATCCAGCCTCCACCGCACGCTACTCCACCGGCTACTGTTCAACCACCCCTCCATGGGCACCCCTCCATCGTCTACTGTTCATCCAGCCCTCCACACCACGAGGTCCTGTTCAACCACCCCTCCACGGGCGCCCATCCACCGTCTACCGTTCATCCAGCCCTCCACCACACCACGGGGTCCTGTTCATCCAGAGGCAACACCACCGCTCACCGTTTATCCAAACCCCCCCCCCCCCCGCAACGCTCACTATTCATCCCAGAGGCATCATCGATCGGCTTCAGTTAGCAGCAGTAGCGAAGGAATCACTCGATCGGGTTCAGTTAACAGCCATCGATCGATCGCTCGGGTTCAGTAACGCGTAGCCTGCAGTGCAATCGCTCGGGTTCAGTTAGAGCCCAACGCCTCACTCGGGTTCAATTAGAGCCAACGCCTTGCACACACGCACGTACGTGTACGAGAGAAATGCGCATCGCTCAGCCCCCGACCTCCCACCGTAACCGGGAACTCCCTGAAATTTTCCTCGCCCTCGCTTCTACCACGATTTTTTCTGTCATGGACGGCCCAAAGAATGTCATGCAGCAGCGTCTCCGGCCCGCCCAAGACGAAAAGCCCATTTTCTGTCATGATTTTTTGTCATAGAAGTAGGAGCCCGCCACATCTATGATGATACCGGGTTTTTTCACAATTATCGTCATAGAAGTGTCATATGTATGACAGAAAAAAATTCGTTCGGCCCAAAATGTCACGGATGTGTCTTTTTTTTTGTAGTGACACTTGTCGTGAGACTGAGTGGTGGTGCTCTTCTCCTTTTGGAACACTCGAAAGAGTGATTTGTGGCCTTGGTCCTTTGTGAAGCCTGCGAAATGCTGGCGGCGCTTGTGGAGATGGAGTTGTCTGGGCCACAAAGTCTTCATCATCAAGCACCGGAGTGGTGACTTGAGTTGGGGGAGTACATGGTGATTCTTCTTGACAGGGGGAGACTTGAGGGTGATCGGCCCAGGAATCATCCTGAGCAATTGGCGTCAAAGGACGACCAATGCTGATGAGCTCGCTGTTCGTGAGAACAAGCGATGATACCATGTTGTGGTCGATCTGAGGAAGGACTTCATCATCTTCTACATTGTCTTGGGGACCAATGTCTTTAGCTGCGGTGGGGTTGACAGCTGGAATGTCTTCAGCTTCAGGAGCCTCTGTGGAAGCAGGCTCATGAAGTATCAAGCGACGCTCTTGGAGTGCGGACACAGGGCGAGCAACCAAAATTGGCTCGACGACAAGGGGCTCGGTGGGAGCAGCCCAATTTTTCTTCTTGGTCTTTCTCTTTTTGGTTGGTGGCGCATCGTCTGTGGTGTTCTTGTTCTTGCGCTTTCTGGCTTCGGCTTCGGCTGTTTTTGTCTTCTTGAGCTCTGAAGCCACTGTGGGGACCTTAGGCTTCATGCCTGTCATGTTGGTGGGGAAGACAATGCGAGGTTCTTCCCGCCCGGATGCTTCAGCTGGGGCCACAGTAGGCTTCTTCTTCTTAGCAGCCATCTTGGGGTCGATGCCAGGACGCCCAAGTGCCTTGTGCTTCCCAGCTTCGTTGTAATCTTGAACACATTTGGCAGCGAGGAGTTTCATGCGCTCTCGAGAACCTTTAGCTTTGTCATGTTTCTTGTGAAACGCCTCCTTGAGCTCATGCATCATTTTCTTGAAGTTTTGGATGTCTATCACACTGAGCTTGGCCATGTGCTTCTTGAACTGAGCCTTTTCATAGTCAATCTTGTGCTTCAGTTCAACTATCCTCTGAGCTAGAGCCATCTCAAGAGCAATGGCTCCATGGAAGGAGACGCTGAGGCCAATAGGGAGCTGAAGATCATCAAAACTGAGGTTTGGGCTATCAAACCACTCGTCAATGAACTTGTTCAAGATGTCTACATCGAAGAGGGGAAGATCATTAAAGATTTCCTCCTCTTGATTTCTCTTTATTAGCAGCTCAAGAGCATCATCGCCAAGATCATTGTCACTAGACAGATCAATGGCGTCGTTCTCATTCCTTAGAACGGCAGCAGGGGTCAGTGCTTGACCAGTAGTCTGCATGGGCTGCTTCTTCTTCTCAAACTTGGAGATGCGTGAGAGATCTTCAGAATGCACACTTGGCGCAGGAGGAGCAGTGGCCAGAGGCTTCGCTCACGAAGCTCATGGTGCAGTGGAGGGCTTCGAAGCCTTGGGTTTCTTCTGCTTCTTAGGCTTCGGTGGTGCAGGCGCTTCGTCAGAATCAGTGTCATCTGCAGAGTGATCCACGGCTTCCCCTTGAACCATGATGTGAGTGATGAGACCCTCGAGGTTGTAGAAGGGCCCAACAATATTGGGTTCAACATCACATGTGCCATCGGCATGAGGAGAAGATGGACAGGGGTTGAAGTTTAATCCTCGCGACTTCTTGTTCTCTTTGGCCGAGTTCTTGGCAAACTGGTAGTTGCGCTTGAACAGATTGTCTTCATGACACCATAGCAGAGAAGATGGGTCGGCGTCAGCAGGCTGTGGTCCACGGACCATGCAAGGGTAGAAACCCTGAGCAATAGCTTCAGATTTAGTCTTGGGTTTAAGATTTTTATAGAGAATATCTCCCCAAGGACGCTTGATGGCATTCTTTTCAGCGTATTCCTTGGTGAAGAATCTGTACTTGAACCGTTGCTCGGCCCAATATCTTCGAATCCATTGGATTCGTATTTTGCGTTGGCCATAGCTCTCTCCAGGATCAGTTTTGTATAACTCATAAAGATCTTCAGGCAAATCCATTGACGTGCCCCCTCGGCGTTGTCTGCCTCCCTTCCTTGCAGACTTATCTGCGGCCATGTAGTTCAGACTGAATGGCTTCAAAATTGTCAGAGGCTTCCGTCTGCTGGTCAGACAGGAACTAGCTTCGGGGGAATTGATGTGATGATGTAAGAATTCTACAAATGAATGCAAACTATGAGAACCAAGGGATTCTCCCACGGACATGTACCTATGACAGCATTAGAGATGCAAGGGAAGGGGAAGAGGTCATATGCATTCTCAGAAGATCTTGAAGATAAATCAGTTTAGAAGACATTGACCTCATAGCATGAAGACATTCACTTATATGTTGAGAGTTGGTTCTAGATTTGTACGAATCCAAGAATTGGTACAAATGAGGAATCTAACTACATGTGAAGCATAAGTGAATATACTAGGCATATTATGAGATGCAGAACAGGATAGATCCAAATTTGTGGAGGCAAAAACTACTTTTGGTAAGGAAAGATAAATCCATTGGATCAAAAAGACAGTAAAAAGAGAGTTTTAATTTACCACACGATGAACTGCTAGACGGAATAGAAGATGAGGCCGAGTAGTTCGATCTTCCATGCCCTAACTTGGCGACGGAGGACACTTACGGCGGCGGCGGAGAAGACGATGTCCGCGGCTGGCGTGAGGACAGCGTCGGTGAGGTCGCGACAGCTAAGCGCTTCATTGCCGGCATTGTTGAGAGCTAGCGGTGGTGCTAGGGTTTGTCTGAGGTGGAGAGGTGGAAGAAAGATTTTGACCGCGATGTGATGTGCATTTATAGGGAGAGGGACAACACAACGCAATTACGCAGGTGCCCCTAGTGGTTCACATCTGAGGGACACGTGGCGAACATGCAACACATTGGAAGTTGTTCCATGTTCCCACGCACGACTGGACTGTCGGGTGGTTGTTCTGTCTTCTCCGGGTTTTAGGCAATAAGGATTGAGCATTTAAAACAGATTTAATGTTTGTCTCTGTATCTTCTGCTGACAAGGACGCAGAGAAGACATTCGACGGTTTCAATAGAATGCATATGATTTGGATAGATAGATTTGACAAGGAAGCATAGAGAGGTTAGGGTCTGATCACATTCACTTAGTTCAAAAGATTCAAACGAGAAGACATAGCCATAAGTGAATGTTGTAGAGGACAGAACACTAATATATGTATATATCAGAATAAGACCAAATCAACATTGTGAAGATAAACATGAAGTCATGTCAATATTGAAGACAAACCAAATGCGAAGACTTTGCAAATGTAACACCAACAGAAAACACTCCAAACAAAAGTTTGGTGGTGGCGTTACCCACCATATAGGAAGTATTAGACCCAGACACGGCGCACAATTATCGTGGCGCTCCGAAGTCAAATTCCGCGTTAATGTATTCACACTTAGAGTGTTAGTCTTCATTAATTGAAGATATATGTTACTTCGTGTGTTGCACATCTAAGTCATCAACATGCATAAGTGTTAGGATGTGTGCCTAATCATAGGACATTTGAGGATTCCAAGATATTTAGCTCACGCCGCAACTTGCAAAACCTTTTCTCATCCAAGGGCTTTGTGAAGATATCTGCCAGTTGCTCTTCAGTGTTGACGTGAATGATATCAATATCTTCCTTCATGACATGATCTCGGAGAAAGTGATGACGAATTTCAATGTGCTTTGTCTTCGAGTGTTGAACTGGGTTGTTGGCAACTTGATGGCACTTTCATTGTCGCAGTAGAGTGGTACTTGCTTCAGATGGATGCCATAGTCTTTGAGTGTTTGATTCATCCATAGAAGCTGAGCGCAGCAAGATCCAGCAACAATGTATTCAGATTCAGCAGTGGAGAGAGATACACGGTTCTGCTTCTTTGAAGGCCAACAAACAAGTAATCATCCCAGAAAGTGACATGTGCCTGATGTAGACTTGCGAACCACCTTGTCACCAGCATAATCAGCATCCGAGAATCCAACTAGATCAAACTCTGAGCCCTTTGGATACCATAATCCTAATGTTGGGGTGTAGGCCAAATATCGAAGAATTCGCTTCACAGCTAAGTGATGTGATTCCTTTGGTGCCGCTTGGAATCGGGCACACATGCAAACACTAAGCATTATATCTGGCCTAGATGCACATAAATAAAGTAAAGAACCAATCATGGAGCAGTATACCTTTTGATCAAACTCTTTACCATTGGTGTCAGGACCCAGATGACTTTTGGTTGGCATGGGCGTCGTGTATCATTTGCAATCTTGCATTCCAAACTTCCCTAAACAGTCTTTGAGATATTTTTCTTGAGATATGAAGATGTCATTGCTTTGCTGATGTATTTGAAGACCAAGGAAGAACTTCAGCTCACCCATCATGGACATCTGATATTGCTCTTGCATCATGTGTCCAAACTCATCACTGTATTTTTTATTAGTGCAGCCGAAAATAATGTCATCCACATATATTTGGCACACAAACAGTTCACCATCATATGTCTTCGTGAAGAGTGTGGGATCCAGGGAACCATGTTTGAAGCCTTTGCTCTTCAGAAAATCTTTGAGTGTGACATACCAAGCGCGAGAGGCTTGTTTGAGGCCATACAGTGCCTTATTGAGCTTGTATACCATATCAGGATGTTTTGGATCTTCAAAGCCAGGCGGTTGTGCAACATACACTTCTTCTTCAATCTTGCCATTGAGAAAGGCACTCTTCACATCCATTTGATACACAAGGATGTTATGATGATTTGCGTAGGCTAGCAGTATGCGAATGGCTTCAAGCCTAGCCACGGGAGCAAATGTTTCATCGAAGTCAATCCCTTCAACTTGAGTGTATCCTTGAGCAACAAGACGAGCCTTGTTTCTGACAACTTGACCATGCTCATCTTGCTTGTTGCGATATATCCATTTAGTGCCTATGATATTGTGTTTACGAGGATCAGGACGCTTGGCCAATTCCCACACATTGTTCAGCTCGAACTGTTGAAGCTCTTCTTGCATAGCTTGAATCCATTCAGGTTCCATGAAGGCTTCAGCAACTTTCTTGGGTTCAGATATTGAGACAAATGCAAAGTGCACACAGAAATTTGCTAGCTGTGTTGCTCTTGAACGAGTGAGTGGACCAGGTGCATTGATTCTATCAATTATCTTCTCAATTTGTACTTCATTTGCAACACGAGGATGAATTGGACGAAGATTTTGCTCTTGCTGATCATTGTCATCATTAGGAGGATTGTCTTCAGGCTGAGCACTGTCTTCAGGTTGATTAGGTGCAGACATGATAAGTTCCTCTTCAGCCTGAGCATCAGACGGTATGATTTCTCCAGTTCCCATAAGCTTGATGGATTCACTAGGTGGAACTTCATCTAGCACATTTCGCAGGTGCTCTCTTTGCGAGCCGTTAGTCTCATCAAACCGCACATCCACAGTTTCAACCACTTTATAGTGAAAAATGTTGAAGACTCTGTAGGAGTGTGAGTCCTTTCCGTAACCAAGCATAAAACCTTCATGTGCTTTCGGTGCAAATTTTGAAGTGTGATGTGGATCCTTCATCCAGCACCTAGCACCAAATACTCTGAAGTAACTGACATTTGGCTTCTTACCAGTAAGGAGTTCATAGGATGTCTTCTTCATAAGATTGTGAAGATAAACACGGTTGATGACATGGCATGCAGTATCAATAGCTTTAGGCCAGAACTTTCTTGGAGTCTTGTATTCATCAAGCATCATTCAAGCCATCTCAATGAGTGTTCTGTTCTTGCACTCCATGATGCCATTTTGCTGAGGTGTGTATGGAACTGAGAACTCATGAGTGATGCCCAATGTGTCCAGGTAAAGGACGAGGCCGGTGTTCTTGAACTCTGCGCCATTGTCACTTCTGATATGCTTGATTTTGACACCATAGTTCGTCATGGCACGATTGGCAAAGCATCTGAAGACATCCTGCACTCAAGTATATGTTGAATAATCATCAACAATGACGAAGCCATAGAGACAAGCTGTGGTAGTGAGAGTATAGTAGTGAGTAGGGCCAAATAAGTCCATATGTAGCAGCTCGAAGGGTTGTGATGTCGTCATGATTGTCTTCGAGGGATGCTTGGCCCTCGTCATCTCTCCATCTTCGTAGGCACCACACAGATGATCCTTCTTGTACTTGATGCCCTCGATGCCTACAATGTGTTTCTTCTTCACGAGAGTGTATAGGTTCCTCATGCCAGCATGCCCTAGCCTCCGATGCCAGAGCCAGCACTCTGAAGCTTTTGCTAGAAGACATACGGCTAGTTTTGGTCCTGCTGAGAAATCTGCCATGTAAAAATCATCTTTCCGATACCCTTCAAAGACTAGAGACTTGTCAGATTCCATTAGAACAAGGCAACGATACTTTCCAAATATCACAATCATGTTCAAGACACAAAGCATTGAGACAGACATTAAGTTGAAACCAAGGGATTCAACAAGCATCACTTTATTCATGTGCTGATCCTTTGAGATTGCAACTCTACCTAGACCCAATACCTTGCTTTTACCAGTGTCAGCAAATGTGACGTGACTCTTGTCAGATGGACGTAAGCTTGAGTGCATGAGAAGACTTCGATCACCAGTCATATCATTAGTGCATCCGCTATCCATAATCCATTCTGAAGCATGAGGTGTCATACCCTACAGTACAGTTAGGGGGATAGGCTTCACCAAGAGTATTGTGAAGCATAAACATTTTACGCACAAGAAGATTATCAAAGCTCAAATCAAGATTAGGACTGATAGGATGAATGGCAAGCGATTCAGAAACAAAATACATAGTGAGACCATTTGGGCATTTTATCTTGCGCCCAACAAGATGTTTTAGGTCCCCAGCAATAGCATCTGACGCCTTTGATTTCCGGCTGGAGACCTTTCCCTACAAAAGAGAGTCAATTTTTCTTAGCCACCCACATCTTCAGGGGTGGCTTAGAAGCAATGATTCTAAGTGCAGCATCTGAGAACTTCGGCTTTGGAGCCCTAGCAAATAGCCTTGCAGGAGGCGAATAGTACTCATATGAATAAGCAAAGTAGTTCTTAGTCTTATGAACATAGCGGTTTGATGATACACGCTCATATTCATAAGTTTGAGTATGATTTTCCTGCAAAACATTGGTGTTAGGGTGACTCGGGTGAGTCCTGTGTCTGTATGAAGCCTTTGGACCATACGAAGCCTTTGGTCTGGGGTTTGTCTTATTCCCTTATGGTGTCATGACGACATTCACAGGAAGATTCTCCAGACACCTTTTGGGCACCCAGATTTTCTTCATAGGTGGCCCATTCCTGCAATTAGTACCAATATACCTGGCAAACACTTCACCATTCTGATTCTTAAACAGTTTATAGTTTGCATCAAAGGATTCATCAATGATAATAGGGTTAGCACAAGTGAAGCCAGATAGGATGGATGGATCCACTGAAGGTTCCTTTGCAGCAACCCATGTGGTTTTGGTGTACTACTCACGCTTCCATTAAGAACCATCAACATTAATTTTCTTCTTGAACCCAACACCCTCTTTCCTAGGGTTTCGGTTCGGAATCTGCTTTTTGAGGACATCACATAGTGTCTGATGCCCTTTGATACTTTTGTACATCCCTGTCTCAAGCAATGTCTTCAATCTAGCATTTTCATCAGCAATAGCAGTGGCATCCTCAGCAGAGGGGTTAGTTACCACATCAACAGTTGAAGATATTGCAACAGTAGCAGTAGTAGAACATTCAGCAACAGAAGTAGCGTTATCACGCTCAAGGCATTTTAGACATGGTGGTTCAAATCCTTCATGAGCGGGATTGATCTGTTGAGCGCGAAGTGACTCGTTTTCTTTTTGAAGATCTTCATGAACTGCTCTCAATTTCTCAAGTTCTTGCTTCCTTTGAAGATAATCATAGGAAAGCTTTTCATGAGTTGTTGAGAGCGTTTCATGACGACTTTCAAGTTCCTCATACTTAACATGAAGATTGTTTATGTCTTCAATTAAGGACTGAGACCGGGTCATTTCCGCGTCCAACAGGTCATCGCTTTTGTCTAACAGTTTTTGAATATGTTCCATAGCTTTCTGTTGTTCAGTTGCAATTTTAGCAAGTGTTTTGTAGCTAGGTTTGGATTCACAATCAGAGTCATCTTCACTTGATGTTTGAAACTAAGCATTGTGTGAGTTTACCTTGGCACCACGTGCCATGAAGCAGTAGGTGGGAGCGGAGTCGTCCTTGTCATTAGCATCAGCGTAGGTGACGGAGCCATTGTCTTCAGTGTTGAAGATGGACTTGGCAATGTAGGTTGTAGCTAGAGCCAGACTTGCAACGCCAGTGTCGGACTCCTCCTCAGACTCCACCTCTGCCTCCTCAGAAGCAGACTCCTCTGAATCCATCTCCTTGCCAACAAAAGCACGGCCTTGCCAGATGAGCTGTTCTTGTGTGATGAATACTTTGATGAAGACTTAGAAGAAGACTTTGAGGATTTATTCTTCTTCTTGTCATCAGAATCATATTCCTTGCTCTTATTCTTTTTGTTGTTTCCATTGTCCCACTGCGGACACTCAGAGATGTAGTGGCCAGGTTTCTTGCACTTGTGGCATGTTCTCTTCTTGTGGTCATGAGTAGAAGCTTCATCATTTCTTGAGCTGGATCGTGAAGGCTTTCTGAAGCCTTTCTTCTTGGTGATTTTCTGTAACTTCTTCACAAGCATAGAAAGCTCCTTTCCAATGTCTTCAGGATCACCAGAACTGCAGTCAGATTGTTCTTCAGATGAGGAAACAACCTTTGCCTTCAAAGCGCGAGTTCGTCCATAGTTGGGTCCATAGATATCTCTTTTCTCAGATAGCTGAAACTCATGTGTGTTGAGCCTCTCAAGTATGTCAGACGGATCGAGTGTCTTGAAGTCAGGACGTTCTTGAATCATCAGGGCGAGGGTGTCAAACAAGTTGTCAAGTGATCTTAGGAGTGTCTTGACGATTTCATGCTTGGTGATCTCAGTGGCGCCGAGAGCATGAAGCTCATTTGTGATGTCAGTGAGGCGATCAAATGTGAGCTAAACATTCTCATTGTCGTTTCTCTTGAAGCGGTTGAAGAGGTTGTGAAGGACACTGATCCTTTGATCTCTCTAGGTTGAGACGCCTTCGTTGACCTTGGATAGCCAGTCCCAGACTACCTTCGACGTTTCCAGAGCACTCACACGGCCATACTGTCCTTTGGTCAGATGACCACAGATGATGTTCTTGGCAGTAGAATCTAGTTGAATGAACTTCTTGACATCAGCAGGGTTGACACCTTCACCAGTCTTGGGAACGCTGTTCTTGACAACATACCATAGATCGACATCAATGGCTTCAAGATGCATGCGCATCTTATTCTTCTAGTAGGGGTAATCAGTGCCATCGAAGATAGGTCACACAGCAGAGACTTTGATTATCCCTACAGTCGACATAGCCAAAACTCCAGGTGGTTAAACCGGATCACACAGAACAAGGGAGTACCTTGCTCTGATACCAATTGAAAGTGCTAGTTATCGACTAGAGGGGGGTGAATAGGCGATTTTTATGGAAGTCTTCAAAACATGGAAGTTTCGAAGACAAACGATAGAAATGAACCTATTAACATGCAGTGGAAGGTAGACTAGACTAGGCAAGCCATAGTCAAGCATTCAATGAAGTGAAAGCACGAAGACTATTAGCAGCTAGGCAGTATGGATCAGGATGGAAGATAGTATGAAGCCAATCAGACACTACAAAAAAATACACTTCCGTGATGATACGTGTTTGTCATAGTAGGTCGCTTTTTTTGTCATGCATGTACATCCATGACAAATTTATGACAGAATCAAGATAGTCATACATGTGATGTTGTAGAAGTGTTCCATGACATTACCAAAATTATGATCACGGAAGTGTCCACTTCCATGACGATAAATCACGCATCACAGAAGTGCTTTCGTCAAGGGTGACCGACATGTGGCATCCACCGTAACGGAACGCCTTTAAGCTATCGGGTCGGATTTTGGATCCGATAACCCGTTAACAGCCCCCGACCAATGGGGATTTTCCAAGTGTAAAATCATCATTGGCTAGAGGAAACACGTGTTAGCTCGTCAGTGGGTCAGATAGGCGCCTATGATATGTCGACACATGGCACGGCCAAACAGTGGCCCATTTAGCTTACAAAGCCGGCCCGTTTGACTTGGTCAAAAGTTAACGGGCTAGCCCATGAAAAGCCTGTTAACGGTCTCTTCGCAAATAGCCCATTTTACGACCCGTTAACTCACGGCCCGTTAGGCCCTAAAGGAAATCGGCCCAACAACGTCATGTGGGCCGTCGAATATAATACCAGCCCATTTCACTTTCGGCCCATGTATGGCCCACGACGTCTTTCAGCCCATATGAGGCCTTCGTATCTTTCGGCCCATTACAGGCCCATGGTGACTCTAGCCCATAATGAACAGTAATTTTCTTTATACCCGTTAACAGCCCGTGATTTACATGGGCCGTTTCCAGCCCGTGTTAGCTTTCGGCCTATTGACGGCCCATACATTCTTGGGCTCCTTTTCGGCCCTCGATTACTTCCGGCCCGTTACTGGCATGTTCCCCTAATGGGCCAAATTCGGCCCATGGCAAGAGTCGGCCCGTTACTGGCCTATTACCCAATGGGCCAAATTCGGCCCATGGCAAGAGTCGGCCCGTTTCTGGCCTGTTAACCCGTTGCACCGTTCTGGCCCGTCCTATATTCTGGCCCTTTAATGACCCGTTATGCCTATGACAGAATTAAGCCTTTGCTGTCCTACAGCCTGTTAACGGACTGTTACCGTGTTGGGCTGATACCAATTATGCCCGATTATGGTGCATGTAGACCCATTTATCCGACGGCCCGAGGCCCACCGATTACAGGCCCATTTATCGACGGCCCGTAGGAGACCCGTGGATCCTACGGCCCGTATATGGCCCATGGTAGTTGCGGCCACTAGCAAACCAGGGAAAAAGAAGACTAGGACATAAATAAGGCCGAAACTAACGCTAGGCTATTAAGGCGATTACAAAGATTACATCCACTCGGCATCAAAAATCGCCACCAGTGCAAATATAGGGAACACCCTACACTATACAAAAATGGCTTGCTGTTTTCTTCAGGCGGTGGCTGCACGTTAAGAATAAATTTTGTATCGCACCAAAACAAATTACAACTATATAACAAAAGGAAGGCTGGCATAAAACTTAACAGTCTAGCAGATAAATGCACCACCAGAAGTTCAGAAGCTCAGTTCATTTGACCTGACTGTTACGTTTTCATGCTCTATTGTCCGATGGAGCACCATAACCCTCGCCTTCATTTCCCCTAGGCTCCTGAACAACATAGCAAATTTCTGATAGTCTGGTTTCAAAACCATGCATATCTTGACGACATTGAGCAATGTTTCTCCTTGTTTCACAAAGGGTCTCTGTTAGGGAATGGACTTGTGTCTGGAGCGCAGATACAACATTGCTTTGAGCTTGCATATCTTGATCATGAGGCAGTTTGGACGATATTGCCTTAACAACCAACCAAGTATTACGCAGGAACGTGCTTTTGGCACTGTTAGTGGACAGGTACTGACCCACTGTAGCAAGAGCTGACATTGCGGTTATAGTTGCCTCGCCACCTTCAGAAGGTGGCGGTTCCACCATTTTTTCCATAGCTCGCTGAAAAGTTGAGGTTTTACATTAGTAGTACCAGAACAGAAGATATTAAGGAGGCATCAAAACCAAACAAAATAGCTTTGGTCTATATACAGAACTTATTCTGGTGAACCCATGTAAAATATTAGTTGTATTTTATTGCAAAGTACATAATAAAACCAGGTTCCAAACATATGACCATGTACCATCGCTAATGTATTGTCTATTTCTTCACATTGTATTGAGGGCTAAGGATAAAGAGACGGAGTTTATAATACGGTAAACATAGTATGACGTCATTCATATCACAAAACAACCGAGAACAGACAAACATGCAATTGTAACGTTGTGTGGGCAAGTCCAGCACGGAACTAGATTACGGGTCAAGATCAAAGGAACATCACTCCTCTCTTTTAAACCTTGTAAGGTGCAATGATACGCTAAGACAATTGTGTATAAAATTGAAAAGAGTAATATACATTGGCTGCAAACCATGCAGTTCAAGGCACAAGTCAGAGTAAGTAGTACTTAAAAGGCATGAGGATTAAGTACTTACAACAGCGGCTTTGATTGGTGTAGTCATGCCCTTCTTCTTGCTGGTGTGACAGTCCTTAAAGATTTCCATAGCATTTGGTTCAGGTACTTTTTTGGTCCTTGCGGGCTTTCCTCTGCATTTGGAACAAGTCAATATAGATCTGATAATGTGGTACAGCGAACAGAGTGAAACAACAGCTAATTACAAGAGCCTCGTAGTGTGCAATATAGCTACGAGATCCTGTCGTCTATTGGAATTTCACTTTCGTACGGTTGGCCTTGTTCTTTGAACAGTTCACCTACAAGTAGATAGATTTGTGTGGCACATGCGTAAATAGGACTTCAATATGTGATCTGATGACATATATATAATGTACCTGATACTTCGGATCGGACCAGTTTTAACGAGGCCTCTGTAGTCTTCATCAGATATATTTTCCACTGGAGATGTTTGGGCAAGTTCATTGTTAGCCTTGCCTTCAAAGTGAGTTTTCCTCAAGTTATAACAATACTGTCGCAGAGAAGACTTGAAAACATGGGTGCAAGCTTGTATGGTTGCATCATCTTGGCTATCCAACTTGAACCTCATCTGTTGATAATTATGGGAGTCTCATTATCAGCAACCTAGAAAGTATTGGACAGAGCAAGACGATATTACTAGTTTCCATACATAACCATACTTATAGATAAATGGTCGAGGAAGATGTTGAACTGGGTTTCATCTTTGTCATTCCTGTACTGAATCCATGTTGGGAGGATACGTACATGACACCTAACAGCAACCGCTGCCTCTGATACTAACTTGGCTGACTTTGTAGCATCACGTGGCCTTTTTAAACCCGCCTCAAAACGGATCTCCATTCTTCCTCCTCTAGATTTAGTTAACCTACCGAGCATTATCCCTGATGTTTGTTTCCTCTTGCGCCTAGGTGCTAGTCCAACAACAAACATAGGAAGTGTTAGTGTACATCAAACTGTGAGACTACATATAAAGAAGCATGCAACTGTAACTTGACTCCAGCAACTACCTTCTTGTTGTTGAAGCTCACAAGGTTCATCTGATATTGCCAAATCGTCTTGTTTCAAGAGTGCTTGGGAAGTAGTGTCAGGTGGCAAGGGAGCTTGGGAATGTGCTGCTAGCTCAGTTGACGCACGAGTATGTCGTGCAGCTGGTAGTACTGTGGTAGGTGTTGCAAGAACTAGGGCTGTCTCTGCATGTTTGGTGGCAGCTATTTGTTTCCGTTTGTCTTTTTTGCAACTCGTGTAGCATGGGATGCCGTGTTTGTAGAATTTTCTGCTGGACTTTGACCTTCTATTGCACCATCAATACCAGCAGAATCTGCATGATTCATCCACTTCTCATTCCCTACCATTCTGTGTTTCTTCCTCTTTCTCTGTGCCATGTTAAGTCAAGCCAACAAGAAAAACGAATAACAATTTAGTTCTTCAGAACAAATTGATGCGTGATGCAGACGAACTGAACTTTGATGTTAGACAACCACATGATAGGAGGGTGTAATATGTTTGAAAAATAGGACGGAAGAGATAACCAGAACTATGATGTGTAAACTAAGAAGAAGACATTTCACCAAATTAGAAGCAATGCAATGGAAGGTAGACACAATATGAAAGATGCTACAAATATCGCTCTGCCAAGTTAACAGTGTCTCATCATAAATGGCGTTTAAACAAATGTGAAGCAGTACAAGAAATAAATCATATTCAAGATGCAAACAACATCACACTACCATGTTAGAGGTCTCTCATCATTAGTGCCATTGCATATTCACAACATTGCATATTCACAGATTATGATGTGTAAACTAAGGAGAAGGCATTTCAACAAATTAGAAGCAATGAAAGCTAGACACCATATGAAAGATGCAATGAATATCACTCTACCAAGTTAAAACTGTCTCGTTATAAGTGCCATTTCAACAAATTAGTAATACAAGCTAGAAAAGAATGTGAGATGTAACCTATATCACACTCCGAAGTCAAACATGTCTTATGATAAGTGATTGTTGCAGGTTACACAACAGTAGTAATTTGATGTAAGAACATGGTGTGATAGACAGATATTGTATGTTCTAGAAACAGGAACACGTGTCTTATTCAAGCATAATGTGTAAAGTAAGCAGATGGAATTCAACAAAATTAGAAGCAATACAAGCTAGACATCACACATAACATGCAACCACATATAACAGTGCCAAGTTAGAGGGAGCACCGGTGATGCTGCACTAGGGGAGACGTGCTCATCATAAACACAGCTTTGTTGAGTGTCTACACATGTGTTGTCTTGGAAATCATCTTGGGGGTGTGGAGGAGTAGAAACTGTAGAGGCCCTCCGTTCGGAAGGAGCACCTTTATCCGCTGCCTTGCTAACTTCCTTCCTCTTTATTGATTTTGAATTGTCAAGTAAAACCGACAAGAAAAAAGCAATAGAATTCTATCTTCAAAACTCATTCATGCATGATACTGACAATCACTACTTTGATGTAAGGCAAACACATGATACCAGGATGGAATATGTACGAAAAAAAGGACGGCATGGCATGTTCACAACTGTTTGTGTAAACTAAGCAGAAACCATTCCAGCAAATAAGAAGCAAAGCAAGCTAGACATCAGATGAAAGATGCAACCAATATGACTCTGCCAAGTTAAAAGCGTCCCATCATAAATGGAATTTCAACAAATTAGAAGCAGTGCATGCTATAAATCATATGAAAGATGCAACTAATATCGAACTGCATATACTAAAGGTGTCTCGTCATGTTGATTGATGCGGGATACAAAAAAATAGTTTTATGTAAGGACATGCTTAATAGACAGATGTACTATGTACTAAATACAGGAAGGCATGTCACATTAACAGGTATAATGTATAAGCTAAGCAGACTAGCACATGCAGTTTAACCAGATTGGAAGAATTACAATCTAGACACCATATGCAACATGCAACCACATATTACGCTGCCAAGTTAGAGCAAGCACCTGCGATGCTAGTGTAGGGGAAATGTTGTAATCAACTACAGAGCTACGTTCACTATCTTCATCTAGCATTTCTGTTTCTTGAGAATCATGTCGGGAGGCTGGCGCTGCATTCTTTAAATGAGTAGTCCCCTTGCCTTCCTGCATGCCTCGTCATAAGTGATTGATGAGGGATACACAAGAACATTAGTTTGATGTAAGAACATGGTTAATACACAGATGTACTAGTATGTACCAAAAACAGAAAGGCATGTCATATTCAAAGGTATAATGTGTAAGCTAAGAAGATGCAATTTAACCAAATTGGAAGCAATACAAGCTAGACATCCGGCTGGAGTGGTGAGCATGATCATCTAGGACCTGAGAGCCTGGTGGGAGGCGGGCTGCTTCGCCACCATCGCAGATTTTTAGTTGGCTTCCAGGTGATGCCTATCTTTGCTGGGCTTGTCACTGGCTCGGCCAGTGCCCTGACTAGCTATTTGTCTTCTGGTGCTCACGGGATGGTGGTTCATGTAAAAAAAAATATTTCCTTGTCTTACCGACTTCGGCCTTTCGAATACAAGCTAGACACCATATGGAAGATGCAACCACATATGACACCGCGAAGTTAAAGCAAGCACCTAGGATGGTGGTTCATTACAAGCGAGGTCATCAACTCCAGAGCTATGTTCCCTGTCTCCATCTGCTGACACTACATCGTTTAAAGCATTGAAACGTGTCTTGCCTAGCCGCACACCAAACTAGAGTGACTTCTCTCTTTTCTTTTTGGCTTCTCTCATGGCAGCAGAGTCTGAAATACCCTTGCATAAAAACACAACAGTGAGAGTAAGGGTGAAGTGTGTGCAGAACTAGTGCACTGTAAAAGTAGCAGATAGCAGGTGGCTGAAAAATAAATGACATGAGACATATGATAGCTCTACAACATTGCATGGCAAACAAAATTAGATTCTACTCTGTATGATTTTGTAATATATGAGCACAGGAAATGCAGGTACTCCTCCAGCACACCACCACATGTGGTCATATCTAAGATAACAGTCGACTGAAAATAAATAGGTCAGTTGATTTTTTTAATGAACCGTCCGATCTATAAGGAACGGTCAGATGGCCTTCGTCTACCTCCCGCCAGTCACTGTTGATGATCTTTCTCGAACCGCTAGCGACCACCGGCCCAGACCCCTGCCTCCGCCGCCCCGCCCTCCCATCGACCTCACACCACCACCGTGCTTGGCAGCGCCCCCAGGCCATCCCTTTAATCCCGGCCGACCTCTAGATCGGGCGCCAGTAGCTATAGGACGCACACGCCCCTAAGATAAACACCAAGGCGTTGCTTCCCCGGCGTAATAGGCGTACTAGCGCCTGTTATGCCGGGGAATGCTTCCGTTAACTGGGAATCAAGTGGCCAGAAATTGTAATTCAGGGGGGCGACGAACCTCTAGCTAAGGTGAAATAGTATATGAGGAGAAACCTTGTGCATCGCGAGTTACTAGGAACATCTAGTATCAAGAAGAAGCGGTCAACTAGTGTCTTCTGTGGGATGAATACAATGCAAGCAGAGATGTAAGATTTGCACGAATAAGGGAATAGGAGTACCTTTTTCGGTTGCTGGTGTGGTCACCTCCACAAGTCGCGCCGATTTTCTTCTTTTTACCGGGGAAACCGATGTTCTGGAGGGTGCAGGCTTGGACGAACCCATGGCCAAATTATTGACTGTGTTGCTGTGGCCGTATGTCGGCGGAGGGGAAGCAGATCCGAGGCGGCGAAGGACGGCATAGCAAGAACAGCTCCGGTGCAGTGGAGGGTGGCGAAGTTGGAGCGGCAGCGGTGAGGCGCAGGACAGCGTGGTTGAACTGGCTCGGGTACGGACGACTCAGTCTCGGCTTCAACTACTAGCCGTGGAGGGCGTTGCAGTTGAGGTTGCGGTGGACGACGACGTCGGGGTATCGGCTCCGGCGTGATGGAGGAGGGCGGCGGTTGATGGGTGGGATGCGGTGGCAGACGGAGGACGCCGGGGTTTCGCGGCTGGTGGATAGGTAGTTTTGGCGCCCACGGAGTACGAATGGGGAATCGGACGGGTGGGGGGGGGACCATGTTTCGGTCTGGGACGCGCTTGTTTTTGGCTTTTTTGAACAGAAGATGGGACGCGCTTGTTTGAAATTTGGGGAAAGTACAAACTTTGCCCCCCTCTTAAATTTCGGACCTACTATGGGTCAGGGGTAGGATGGTAATCCCAGGTGTCCCAAATAGTGGGCGGGAGCGATTTCGGCCGCGTGCATGTCTGCGTAGGCGGCCATTGTGTATGAATGTTTTTCGGATGCAGTTGCGTGGCGTCTAGATGAAGCTACAAACCTACCCCGGTTTAGACCTTTGGACGTCGGGCCGGTAGGTTTCACGGGTCGGAGTTATTAGAAAAGTAATTTCCTTATAGTACCAAACATTGGTCTCACACGGTTTCGGGCGAGTAGAGGCTCTTTTCGCGCTTCGTTCGAAATTTTGAAACACAAGCATTCACGTTTAGAGTACTCTTGAACTATGAGGATTGACCTAAATATACAACGTTATATTTGACCTTGTATGTTTGAAAACCTCATTAAATTATCCGCTTCTTTTTGAAATTTTGACACTTGAAAATCCTATAACTACGATTATTTTGGAATGGAGGATCTAAATTTGAATCTATTTTGTACATGACTACATATGCTATTATGTACAAAATCAGAGCAAAGATTGGTGCCCCCATAATTTAGGTATGGTTTACAAATGCCATGATATCAAATTCAAATAATTGAATGGACTTCATGTTGAATTCGATTTTTTTAAACCACCTTAAGTTGAATTCAAATGTATGCTAGTTCATAGGTAGTAGCTATTTATAATGTCCATTGTGTAACTTTCGTATGTATAATGTGGTTTACACACACAACATGAACTATACTCACGTTTATATTCGATTGCTAAACCGATGCATTGTCTGGAGTTCAAAATACTAACTATGTGGATCAATTGTGTCGAATAATAACATAGACATGCTCAAATTCGATAGAATCTAGATGTCTGATGGATCAATGACCGCTCCTTACGCGAATTGCAAATATCATGATCCCATCCTAATATTTGGATACAATTTATGTCTTTAATCAATGTGTAGAGCAGTCTTTTACGTGTAGTTTCACTCTCCATCGGTGGTCTTTCACACATGCTCACGCACTCTCTCCCGAGGTGTCTTTCTCGCACACATGCTCTAGATATAACCCTCCCTCCCTCTCGTAACCATTTACAACTGTTTTCACTAACCTTTATCACAAGCACTCTTCCTCTTGCAAACATACACACGCACAATCCTCATCGACCCTTTCTATATACATGGACCTGCCTACGTGTCTCATGTATGCACATTATCTTTACGCCTGTCTCTCACGCATTGTCTCACGCCTCTCTTCCTAATCGACGAGTATGATTCTAGCAGAGCATTCTGTAGGATGCCCCTTAAAGTTAGGTTGGATGAATAGTAATATCGGAGATAAAGGGGTTACCTTAGTCCGAGAACCTAGGGTTACAAATCCTAGCCGGCTTTGTTAGTGGACACAGAGGCCTTCACAATTCTGCTATCTTTGTCTTGTACGACTACTCATCCATGGGTCTTCCTAAATGCGTCACGGGCCGACCAATGTGGCGCAGGACAGAACAGAACGAAGGGCCTCACCTCGACCCACCGGACCTCATGCGGTGACACACCCTCTACCCCCACGTCTCATTATCTTCTCACACCCACACATACCAACACAAACACTACACACAGAGAAAATTTCTCCTGGTGCCTCTATTCCCTCCCCCCTTGCATATACACACTCAAGGGAATGGAATCTCTTGTCGTGACATCATATTCGTCTCTCTCTAGACCACTCTTATTTCTCATGCTATCTCTCCCATGCCTCCCGTCGACCCCTTTATCCATGCCTCTCTCGAATACGTAACACACACATACCTCTCTAGGCCCCGCCAAATGCATCAACTACACATTCACACATGTTACATCACGTACCCCATTGATCTAAAAAGCCCTCTCTTCACGTTTATTTCGCATACAACATTCCTTTTGAATAAAGTGTGGCCAAAAAATTATTTTAGAGTTTCTACATATATACAACATTACAAAGTTATATGGAGGAGTATGAACGCTAATTTGCATTGCATGGTGCCCACAATGATATTTATTCCGCACTGTGAATTTGTATACTTTTATACTATATACAAAGTTAGTCATAATAAAGAGAAACAAAGAGCATCTCTCTCTCCATCGCATACCCCCCCCCCCCTGTACACCCCTTTCACGTATGCACACAAACTGCATCCACACAACACTCACACAAACACATGCACCCATGCACGCACGCAACACTCACATGTACACACGCAGCCACGCACGCAACACTCACACACACACACGCAACACTCACATGCACGCATGCATGCACACACGAGTACACCACACGACCAACACACACTCTCATGCTCAAGTGCTCAACCTACACGTGCATGCGCACACATCAGGCCCTGACAAACACATACACAACCAGGTGATTCCCGTGCACGGGTTGCAGCCTTGTTGCACCTGCGTAAATTTGTGTTTATCTGACCTTTTGCCTATGAAAACTGATAGGTGGGACCCACAATGAACGTGGTCAATTTAACTAGTCAACATGGCACCACGTAGACTATTTGGCCGGTCAACAGAGTGCAATCCGATGCTTAGCTGTGAGAAAGTGGCCGTATAATCACCGCAAAACGTATATAGTGACCGTAATCAGCTTATTCTGAAGTTCGGTGACAGTATTACTCTTTTCTCTCTGTAGGCCCTCCAAAACTACATCTCTACACGTTCTCGCATGTTACATCTAACAACTATGCAATACAGCACTACTACTACACTCGAACACAATAAATCATATGTGTTTTTAGTTTTACTAGATATCATATTGTTACTTATAATTATTCAGTTTGCATACATTAAAATTGCCTTTGAAATGTATGGCCAGTATCATCTACCGCGCGGGAAAAATCCCGCCCTTTCCTGTTTAATCGGGTTTGTATCGATGGATCGTGCAAAAATAGCAAAACTATAGTACTATACAGTACAAGTGATAGTTCACTGGGCCGTCGTGTCGTCTACTCCTCCGTCATAAGAGTGGAGCGCTCGCTTTCATAAATCTTCTAGTCCCTTTCGCCGACATGTGGGACATCAAGCTACCGGGTCCACGTGCCATACCGGAATACAATGCAGAGCAGCCGAGGTGAAGCACCCCAGTCATGGCGCCAGTGTAGTAATGAGCAACGAGGCGTCAAATCACAAAGCTGCACCTTTCCCGCAGTTAAGTTGGAGGGACAAAGCAACCATCATTTCACTCGTTGCTGAATCCGCTTCTCCCTCATCTTTTTCAACTTAACCACGTGTTGCTTCTGCAGTTGTTCTGCCTCATGTGGGACGCGGATCGGGTTGGTAAAGCACTGACACGTGGGACCACATGTTAGCAAACCGCCAGGACAACGTCCTCCGAAAATAAGAAGCCTAATCCTAGACTTACAAAGGGCTACGTAGCTGCTACGTATACTTTCCATCTAATCTATATATGCCCCCTGATTTTCAGGTGGGGTGGGCCTAATCCTCTCCTTTAATCCAATCAAATAGTCCCACATCACATCAGTTCATAACTTTACATAAACCATTACGTGGATGTAGCATTGCTCAAATAAGAAACCTCCCCCGCCATCCGCGCGGCAAAATCACCTCCTTTTTACTAATCTCAATTCTATAATTTTTTAGATCAATATAATTGAGATTTGTATAGATAGCACATAGGAGCAAAACCAAGTGGTACGGTTAAGGGCATCCACAATGTGTAGCCAAATGTGAAAATAGCTTTTGGCATCGTGGGAACCATTGCGGACGGTGTTGCCAAAGCCAAAAAGATGGAACCGAAGCTCCCTGATTGATTGATTGAAGGAATAGAAAAATGCAACGTCTTTCCTCTTTCTCCCATGCTTGGACGCATGTAGTACAGTATAGAGCACAGAGTCTACTCCCCTGTCCCTTCTATCACAAATCACAAAGAAGTGAGGCGTCAAATCACAAAAGCACGGACGAAAGCAACCATCATTTCACTCTTCGACGACTCCGCTTCTCCACCGTCTTCTTTGAGAAGCCATCGCACCGCATTAGTTACTCCTAGTAGTACTAGTAAAGGACTTCCTGGAGGTAAATAAGGCGGTTGTCTCGGCTTGCAGGCGGCACTTGCGAACGACTTACCGTGGTCTCCCTCAATGGTGTTCTCCGTCGAACGCACTTCGCCAAACCACCAAAAAAATATTGTCGACGTCACCGCAATGGGGAAGGAAGTCAAATATAGTTACTACCTCCATTTTTTTTGTACACAAGGCCAGTATATCAAAATTACAATTTGCAAAGGGCCACTAACAATAATCGAGGCAAAATTGATGGGGTTAGCAACCAAGGGCATTAATATCCCCTGCATGCATGCGGAAGTGAGAGGGTTGGTTTGCATGGCGCTACATTAATCAAGCGATGAGGAGTGAGATGGCTAGCTCTTTGGTCTTTGGAGAAAGAAATACGCATTAATTGACATGTGAAACGAGGATTTGTATCGATTAAATCCCGTGAAGGAAAACCCAGCCTTTCTTTTTTAACACTAGTACTCCTAGTACGTATGTACTTATCCTGTTTGGGTCTAGGCCTTGCATTGCCAAACTTCGCCACACATTTTTGCCAAGCTTGCCTAAAGTTTTCAAAATGAGAAGGAGGTCCACTTGCGCACGGCTATCGCGGTCTCACCGCACCCTCACATGGTCGCTCCTGCACGCCGCGGTCGCACCGCACCCTCACACAGTCGCTCCTGCACGCCGCAAACCCAACCAAGGGAACGCACCCTCACTGACACATGATGTCGCATGTGAACACACCAAACTTAGCCATCCTATCGTTGACACATAATTTTCGTTTCATAGAGTATGTTTATCCAACCGCATGTTGGGGAGTATCCGTACGGCCCGTGCGGTGGTCTGTTGGGGAAGAAGAAGAGGTGAGGAAGAAGGAAACAAGGGTTAGGAGACGTAGGATATTCATCCAACTGCCTGAAATGGTAGACTGACCCAAGTCAGGCGACTTGCATAACAAATATATGTTTTTACACAGCAAAAGATCCATAAAAACAACAACATAAAGAAAAACTATCACTGCTCACGGAAAGAGACGACCTCGTCGTCTTTGGCTGCCGGCGCGAACCAGCCGTCGCTGCCGACGTGTGTCTCCGCACCATGGTTGTCCTCGGCCTCTAGCTACTCGTTCAAGCGGAGCGTGCGGGTGCTCTGCACGGACGAGAGCACAGGCCGGTACAAGTTGAGGACGTCTGGTTCCGCCTGCAGGAGGGCCTCGATGGTAGCGGCATCTGCGCGCTCTGCTTCGAGTCGAGCCTCCGCCGCCCGGTTCAAGTCCAGGACGTCCGGTTCCGCTTGCAGCAGGGCGTCGATGAGAGCGGCATCCGCGCGCTCTGCGTCGAGTCGAGCCTTTGCCGCCCGGTTCAAGTCCAGGACGTCCGGTTCCGCCTGCAGGAGGGCCTCGATGGCAGCGGCATCCGCGCGCTCCGCCTCAAGTTGAGCCTCCGCCGCCCGGTTCACATCCACGACATCCGGTTCCGCCTGTAAGAGATCCTCGATGGCAGCGGTATGCGCGCGCTCCGCGCCGGGTTGAGCCTCTGCCTCCCGGTCCTCCTTTAGTATCGCCATGTTGAACCGCCGGTCTGCCTGCACGATGGGGGACTCGGACGCCAGCACGAAGTCGACGTCCATCGTCTCATACCCATCGGGGGCCTTCTACGCCGCGACCTCTGCCATGAACATTGGATCGGCTTCCTCCTCCTCGTAGCTTGGCTCTAGAGAACTCGGGGATTGGCCCGCCGCAAAGCGAGCTTGGGAGCAGAGGTCTGTGGCGCCGACCGCCGCCGCGATTTCTGCGCGGCGCTCCGGCGTCAGCATCTTGTAGTAAGTGATCTTGCGGCGCACCATGGCTTTCCGGCGAACTAGGGGACGCTTGATGCAGGCTAGGGGATCGAAAGGTGGGGGAATGGGCTAGAGATTTGGTGTGGTTTTAGGGCAGTGGCTGGCGTAGGCCGAGCAGCGAAGGTTCTAGTGTGAATAATGGTTCCGGTGATGACCGGTCAATCGGTTTTGACGGTACATCGCTCTTGTCGCGT
The DNA here is from genome assembly GCF_056163025.1 of Triticum urartu. Classification (NCBI taxonomy): domain Eukaryota; kingdom Viridiplantae; phylum Streptophyta; class Magnoliopsida; order Poales; family Poaceae; genus Triticum; species Triticum urartu. The sequence continues at coordinate 277,338,134 of NC_141879.1, read as the reverse complement.
TCGCGTTGCAGCCCGGCACGCTGGACCCTCCACGTCGCTCACCGAATGGAACACGCTTCGTCTTGCGTTTTCGCTCGCTTGTGGGACCGCAGTTGAGAGCAAACCGACGTCCCTCCCCCTCCCCCGCCCGCGTCATTTATTATACCACCACTCCCTCTGTTTTATGCGGAGTAAATAAAAATAGAGGGAGTATACTACGGATGAGGATCCCCTGACGTGGCCGAACCCATTGAGTAACTGACATGCGGGGCCTAGCAAGCATGGGGTCCGCCAGTAAGTGACCGAAATGGAGGGTAAGGCAGGGATACCTACATTAGAGGATCCGCTTCCACTATACTACTTTGACCAAATGTTAGAGTAATAATATATGACATGTAACTTACACAAATGTTAGAGTAATAATATATGACATGCAACTTACACAATTCATACATGGTCTAATGCGTTTTTCGAGGCTAACTTTGACCAAATGTTAGAGTAATAATATATGACATGCAACTTACACAAAGTATACGGTCAAATTCGTATGTGAAAGGAGTTTCCAATGATATAATTTTCACATTATACATCTCATGTACTATTAATCTTGTCAATAGTCAAATTGGAAACCATCTCGAGTACAAATCTACGAGTACGTACGAATCTAACAATATTGATTGGGCGTTGTTGAATGTTGATACCTTTTTGATCAAAGTAGATATACTTTGACTACACATAAAACTTATATGTAAACTAGAAAGGATAGGAGGGAGTATATTGTACGTTCAAAAACGAAATGAACATTGAATACCCTTTATATATGATTTGCGGATGCTATGATCACCGGTTCAAAATTTTGAATCCGCCTTAGGTATCACGTTCCCCCACTCGTTCCCTCTCAATTTCATCTCGGGGTCTGGAGATCTATTGAAAGAGGACTAGGGTGGGTACATGCGAATGATACTCGGCGGAATGTTCAAATGAGGCATGCGGGAGGATGGACTCGACTGGAGGGCGACATGATCGATGGAGAAGAGGGTTGGAGAGGAATGAGAAATAAGCAAACGCCACATGATTATACTTGAACGGCTCAAATAAACAATAAGTTGTCTCCCTTGGCCTATATAGTGAAAGGCCTAATGCGCAACGCGGAGCATTGACGCTCGAATGTGGCCGGGAAAACAGGGAAACAGACATGTGGGGCACACCCGTCGGGACGACATAGCACAGACTAGTCCAATAGAGTAGCTGACCCACGACCTCCTCGCCACCGACAACCGTTCATGTGGGTCGTTGGGGCCAACAACAGGGCGCAGCTCCAGCATCGCCTCTGGACACGGCGACCGCGGTGAGCGACACACTCATATCGTCGCTAGACACGGCCAGTTTCAGTTTGCCGAGGGTGGCGTTAGTGTTGTGCCACGACCCACGGTATGTTTGGTTTGTGCCCAAGGTTGCCCCATCAAAGCATTGGGTAGCCAAAAATTTTGTTGAGGTATTGGTTGCCCATGATTTGGCCGACATTGGCAAGAAAAATGAACTTGAGTTGACTAGAGTTCATTGGCATGCCAAAGAAATGGTAACCATCCAGCCAAAGACCAATCTTTGGGTCATGACCAAAATTTTGGTTTAGGGTATTGGTTGCCCATGATTTGGCTGACATTGGCAAGAAAAATGAACTAGAGTTGGCTAGAGTTCATTGGCATGCCAAAAAACTGGCAACCATCCAAACAAAGACCAATCTTTTGGTCATGACCAAAATTTTGGCAAGGTGCACTTTGGCCACAATCCAAACACACCCCAACACCCGACTCGTCGAGGATGCACGGGGCGCCGCAACGCATCCGCGGAGTGGTGTAGCACGGCCAACTGCATCCTCTAGACCTGAGACCATGCCGGGTCGTCTTGCTATTTCAATGACATGCGGGGATCGCATGTGAGCAAAGGGCATCTCCAACGTTGCCATGACCGCAGCTGACTCCCCTGGCACACCAAAACCCTCGTCCCTCGCGCCGTCGCGCTGTGCGTTCCCAGCCGGCGCCAGCTACCCGCATTCATGTCGTCCGTTTGTATGTCATCATTAAGAGGCTCGGTGTCCGCGGAACCAACTACGGCGACTTAATGACGCACCCGGACGCTTGGCCTCACTGGAATGAGCTACTTAAAGCGGCAATGCCTAGCTAACCTCCACACCATAGCGCATCGTCCTCCTACCTGGAACCACATCCGCCATGACCGCAAGCGCGAACGCTCTGCGGGAGAGCTTGTCTTTGGGGATGGAGCTCGAGGTCACCGCCCTCGCTCAAGTCGCCGCACAAGTGGTGGCCACGCTGGCGGCCGACGACGGGAGCACCATCAGCCACGCGTCCTACTTGCCGTCGTCCAACGTCCGGCACCGCCGAGGTCAGGGACTCCTCCGAGGATGAGTAGGGCATGGGAGGCGGCAGGGCATGGTGTGCCAACTGGCCGGTCCGTCTCCCGTGTTCTACTTTTCCTCGCCGGAGACCGCACCTTCACTTCACGGGTCTTGAACCCCGCCCCCGTACATGGAGATCACAGATGGAGGACGTCGGTCGCCGCCGTAGAATAGGTTTAGGGTCGGGTTTCTTTTATTTTTTGTCCTATAAAAGTTCAAAATGTAATGAAAATCTGCCATGTTTGCATTAATCTCGGCCGGTGTATATGAACTTTCACAATAATATATATATTGTAGGAGTACTAGCAAGATGCCCGTGCGTTGCACGGAAGATCAAGATCTTGTGGGAGAAAAGGATGAACGAGGGAAAGCCTTATCTGCAAATGTGGAGAGGAGTGCGGGTAATTTGTCATAGTTTCCTTCCTATCCGTTAGATATAGATCGGACGGCCTATATTGCAGGATCGGACACATCTTTCTACATCTACGGGAACCTACGAAAGGGTTAACGTAAATTGCCTCTCTCTCTCCTCCCCTGATTTTCATGGTGGTGGGCCCCTCCCTCCCCCCAATCTACAATCAACAGCTCACACGTTTCACATTACGTTAATTACGTAACTGGGATTACGTAGGTGTAGCATTACTCGTCCTAAAAAACCCAACTAAGCCAACCTCCCAGCATATCGCGTGGGAAAAGACCCGGCCGCGTCGTTTTAGTCAGGATTACCAGATTACTAGTAGTAGTATCGATGGATCGCGCGAAGCAACAAATTATTTTTAAGGGTGCGAAGCACCTAGTTTAAAAGGAAAAAATGCGGTACACTCACAGCACTCCTGTCGCGGTCGCATTGCAGCCCACACACGTTCGGTCCTACACATGGCTCACGCAAACGGAACGCGCTTCGGCTTGCCTCTTCACTGACACGTGGGACTGCACTTGGAGAAACCGACCATGCGCCAAACTCCCTCCGCCCACCGCGCGAAAATCCCCCCCCCCCACACCCAAAAATTCCCCCCAAATCCGATTCAACCGCCCTTCGGCCAACTAGCCGATAATATTCTCCAAACCCCCCTCCCCCCTGTCCCCCTCCACTCCATTCGCTCCGCCAAAGCCGCCCTCCCCGCCGCGCCGATACGTCGGCGCCGTGGTTCGGCGATCCTCTCGCTCCCACAGTACACTCTCGTAGACTGCCGTCCTCTAGCGGCGCTGCCACCTCTGGCTACGTTCTTGTGGAGGCACACGGCGGTCAGCGCCGCCACCGCTAGCGACGTTCGTGTGGAGACGCACGGCGGTCAGCTTCTCCCACGGTACGCGCATTCTAGACTGAGGCCCCATTCATGTCGGTGTAGCGCTGAATGTTAGCTGATAGACGTTGTTAATCTCACTGTTTGCCGAAGTAGTTTACTGTCAATATGCTCTGCTTAAGAAGCTTCCTTGCCATGTTCTGCACTCAATCTGCTTAGCTGAGATGGCATGCCAAGGCCAATTAGTTGCTAAAATATCCTGCCATATATTTATTGTGACGTAGATTGCCATGGTCTAGTAGCCAATCTGTTAGCTGAAATAGCTCTACCCCGTTTTATACTCGATCTTTGTTGCTGTGATGGCCTTTGATAGTTCGATGGCTGTGTGCTCGGCCTCATTGACTGCTGAAATAGCCTGCCATAATTTGGCACTCAAATCTGTTTGTTGAATTAGCTTTACATATATTTCGTTACTTAGATCTGCTCATCCAAATATCTTGCCATAGCTTTAGACATCGACCTAGGTATTTTTTTCTGGACTTCATAAAAAAGCATATATGTTTTTCCTATAATATCTAGTAGAAGAACTAATTTGTATGTCTAACAGATGGACAGGACTTGGATAACTTCTGCTCAAGGATTCTCCGCTGCATATGTCGAGGGGGTAGAAAACTTCATGAACTTTATCAGAGCTGAGTACGGTTGTCCGAAATCAGATGTGCTCTGCCTGTGTAGCAGTTGTATGAATTCAGTTACAAGACCCGAGTCAACTGTGCAAAATCATCTACACTTGTATGGGATGTCGGTCACATATACTAGGTGGGTTCATCATGGTGAAGCTGTGAACGTCAATGTTATTGACTACGTGGAAGCAGCTGATCACCATCTTGATCTGCCTGATGCTCAGGTGGAAGAGGAGGAGGAGGTGGTGGTGGCGGAGCCAGTGAGTTTGACCAACATTGAAACAATGCTACAAAATGCTCGTGCATTCCATGAACTTTCACCTGCAGAAGAAAAACGATGGGCCCGCATGTTGGAATAATGCAACGTTGCTGTCACCCCAGGAAATAAGCTGTCAGTATTCTCAGCTATGGTCACCTTTCTTCAGGTGAAGACATCTGAGCAGATGACCAACAAATCATTCGATGCGATGTTGGCTTCTTTCCGCGAATCTTTCCCAGATGCGTCTGAGCTGCCACACACCTATAGTAAAATGAAGAATTTCCTTCATGCAGTTGGAATTGGATATGATATGATCCATGTTTGTAAGAATAATTGTGTTTTGTTCCGGAAGGATTATGCCAACTTAAGTGAATTCCCGAAATGCAAATCATCAAGATGGAAAGATGGTGATGCTGTGAAGAGGATTCCTCATAATGTTCTGAGACATTTTCCAATTACACCAAGATTGCAGAGGTTGTTTCATGATGCTAAAACAAGAGAGGATGAACTGTGGCATTCTAGGAACCAGGAGTACAGAGATCAGAATGTAATGAGCCATCCATCTCATGGTAGTGAGTGGAAAAGCTTCAATAATAAACACAAAGAGTTTGCTGCTGACCCGAGAAACATTAGACTTGGCTTAGCTTCAGATGGATTTAACCCAATTGGCCACCAGAGCGCCACATATAGCATGTGGCCAATGCTTGTTATCCCTTACAACATGCCTCCAAATGTCTACACCAAATAATCAAACTACATGATGGCCTTGCTCATCCCAGGTCTAAAAAGTACTGGAAAGGATTTTGATTTGTTCATGGAGCCTCTTGTGGAGGAACTTCAACAGCTATGGAAGGGTGTTCTCACTCGAGACCTATATAGCAGCCCACTAGCTAATTTCTTTCTGCATGCTGTTATAATTTGGTGCATCCATGATTATCCGGCTTTGGGCACTATGTCAGGGTGAACGACACATGGTTACAATGCATGTGTTCGCTGTGACAGGAATCCACTATCATACGCAATACTTAGCAAGATCTGTTACATTGGACACCGCTGTTTCCTTGCCAAGGACAAGCCGCATCCTAGAAAATACCGAAGACATGTGTTCAATGCAAATCATGAAAACCATGATGCGCCAAAGAGGCTCACCGCCAATGAGTTGCAAGTGGAATTAGAGAAGGTCAGGCATATTACACCAGGAAACCATCCTGGTAATGGTAGCGGGAAAAGGAAGCATGGCAGGGTAGAAGAGAGATTATTGTTTACCCGCAGGTCCACTTTGTGGGACATGGAGTATTGGAAAGATTTGGATTTGCGGCATAATCTTGATGTGATGCACATCGAGAAAAATATATGTGACAGCATTATCAGCACACTTCTTAATATTGAAGGCAAGACGAAAGATACCTTAAATCTAGGATTGATTTGACACACCTGGGTATCAGAAAGGATTTGCAGGTGCAAGATGAAGGTAAACCATGGGATATGGCACCAGCTGTTATGTCTTGGACAAGGTAAAAAGAAAAGAATTCTGCGAGGTCCTGTCACGTGTGAGATTCCCACATGGATTTGCTTCCAACCCTGAAAGAAGAGTCAGTGCAGATGGAAACAAGGTACAAGGGTTGAAAACTCATGACTGCCACGTCCTACTTCAAAGGGTTTTACCTATTATCCTTAGAGGATTGGGCCGCCCTGACTTATATAGAGCAGTTGCAGAGTTGGGACAATTCTTCAGGGAACTCTGTAGTAGGAATATCAGGATAGATGCTTTGGAGAGTCTTAGAGACAAGATACCAACTATCCTATGCGACCTTGAGAAGATATATCCTCCAGCCTTCTTTGATGTGATGGTGCAATTGGTTGTTCATCTACCTGATGAGGCACTACTTAGAGGTCCAGTATAGTATGGCTAGATGTACCCTATTGAAAGGCGGCTAGGCACTTTCAAGGGCTATGTTAGGAACAGAGCTAGACCCGAGGGTTCCATTGCAGAGGCCTACATTGCTACAGAAGCATTGACATTCTGCTCAAAATACATTGAAACAGCTGATCAGCTTAGCAAAGAGGTGGGTGAAGACAATCCCGGGATCAATGTTTTTGATTATTCTATTCGAGTTACGGGGAAGAGTCGATGAAAGGACAAACCTAAAGATTTGGACAAAATGGTTTGGTATGTGTTGAATAACTGTCCTGAGATACTACCTTATATCAAGTAAGTGCAGTACTGCAGCTTATACATCGTAATCTACTAAACTTGCAGCACATTCTTATATATTTAGATGTTTGACGCGATCACTATGTTGTGCAGCATCTACAAAGAGGAGTTACTGCCGCAAAATCCAAGAAACATTGACAAACTGGTTATGGTAGGATTTGCGAAATGGTTCAAGAACCATGTAAGCTTTTGAAGTGCACTGTCAGTTTTTTTAATATATTGAGTACATAAGATGATCAGCTTGTCTATTTTATTACCATAGGTTAAGAAGATGCGGGAGGATGGGCAGGCAGTTGATGATGCCCTTTACTCACTAGCAAATGGGTCTTGATACTCGGGTAAGACATTATGAATCTTGCGTTGTTGGAGATGTGCGCTACAACACCCTTGCACGAGACGAAGGCAGGAAGACACAAAAGAGTGCCATCATGAGCACGGATATGTATGGCAAAGAGACAACTGAAATGTATGCTAACATAACAGACATTATTCAGTTGCAGTATATCTCCAGTTTCGAGGGTCATCCGTGTGTGGTTCTGTTGTGCTGTCGTTGGTATAACCTGTTTTCCAGGATCGCAAAACCCAGAGCTGATGATTATTTCAAATCCATCAATGTCAAGGCGGCGTACTAGACCAACGAGCCTTTTATTTTGGCAACTCAAGCAACACAGATATTTTTCTTGGAAGACACATTTGCACGTAGCGATGACTGGAGAGTATTGCAAAGGTTTGAGCAAAGGAATTTGTTTAATGAAGTTGCACAACAAGATGATGCTTACACTACTCCTGATGTACAAGATAACACAGATGTTCCTAATATCTTTGAGAACCATCACGTCAATGACGCCGGTGAAAAGATTGTTTGTCGTGCTGTGGACATACAAGAGTTGATCAAGAAGAAGCCAACATTCGAGGACGTTGAGGACGAAGAAGAAGATGACACCGTGGGGAATTACAATTCAGATTAATACACATGGCGAAGATGTTGATGCTCCTGGTGATGATGATTACATTGCTTTTGTCGTATTTGCCTATCAGAAGATGTTTTTTATCTACTATGTGAAATTGTGTTTGCTATGACAACTGAAACCTGATGAACATGTTGTTTAGTATTTTGCTGTGAGAACATCACTTGTTATGTATGCTGATTTGTGTTTGGTTATTGTATGACAACTAAAACATGATGACATTGTTGTTTAGTTGTACTCATATTTGGCTGTGAAACTTGAATTTGATGACATAGTTTGTTGTTGGACTGTTGGATTGTGCCAACCTTGACCGTTGGATTGACATTCAACGTCTGTCGCGTTTCTTCAGTCTCTTCTTCCTCGAGCCGCCAAAGCCAAATCAACGCCGGCGGAACTGCCTGCTCCTGCCTCCCACGGCTGGCTGTGATCTGCCCCGGCTCCTGTTAGTTACCGTCCGAGGCCTCACCATCGTCCTCCGCCTTGGTTCGCTCGCTGCGGCGCCGCCCTCCGGTGTTGTCAACATGGTCAACAACCGAGAGGAATAAGGAGATGACTGTACATGGGGAGGATGACAGTAGGGACCCAGCAGCGCGCAGCAATTTTGTTTTTTCGGGATGGAGAAGGGTATCAACTGGGTTGTGCGGGACCCGTGGCCCATCTAGCCCAGGATTTTATTTCATATGTTTAGCACATAACCAGCCCAGTTTGTTTTTTTCCTTTCTGAAAATGGCTAGCCAGCTATTTTGTTTTTTGAAGAATAACCAACGTAGGCCTACTTGCTTTTCTACGCCCTGTTGGGCCGGAAATCTTTCAAGACGAGGAGGGATGCATTTTGCCCAGAAAATGGGCTATAAGTAATAAGAAATGGGCTATAAGTAATAATAAATGGGCTGTAAAATGAAAAAATGCAGCAAACAGACAATTAGTTCCAAAATACTGTTTTCTTTCGGATTTTGATATTTTAAATTTCATTGTCTTTGTGCGGGTAAAATTTCATTGAATTTAAATTAAGGTATATTTTTATTTAAAATTAATTTGAATCTGGCTAGAAATTTTGGGCTGTATGCTGTTTGGGACAGATTTGGAGGCTGACTTGTGGGTCTACTAGGTTGACGTGTACTTTGGCTTTGTCAACTTAGCCCACAAACGATTCTAGTAGTAGTGACTGTTGGATGTTAATCCAACAGCCGTGCTGCTTCTTCAATATCTGATCTTCTTGCTCCAGCCGCTCAAACCAGCTCCGGTGGTACTGCCTGCTCCCGCCTCCCGTGGCCGGCTGTGCTGCCGCACAGGCCGCACCGCCCCACCCTACTTCATTGCTGGCCAGGCCATTCCTCTACTCACCCACACCTCCTGTTATTTTCCGGCGACGGTAGCCGGACCAGTAAACCCTCGTACTCCCCACCGCATGGGCAACCATTGCCGAGTCTTCCCCGGCTCCGTGTCGTTCCCTTCCTAGGCCTCGCCGTTTTCCACCTCCATGGTGCTCTCGGCATGGCCTCGTCAACTTGGTCAACGAACGACATCCATCGGCCGTGGACTGTACACGCAAAATAATGATTCCTCCACCTGACAGCTGGGACCCACCGGAAGGGCCTCTGTATTTCATGAAAAAAACGTTCCCCCTGCTGACATGTCGGACCCACCAGCTATATCTTCGCACGCAAGGAAGTTCGTCCTTATTACGCACAAAAAAATGAATACCCCCTGCTAGCTGGGACCCACCATAGTGGGAGGATGACTTGTGGGCCAACAAAGTTGACGGGGACGGAGGGCTTTGTTAACTTAGTCAATATGAACGATTTTAGCTCCAGTGACCGTACGATGTCCATCCAACGGCCGTAGTGCTTCTTCAACCTCTGGTCTTCTTGCTCTAGCCGCCCAAAGTAGCGCCGGTCATGCCGCATGCTCCTGCCTCCTGTGGCCGGCTGTGCTGCCGCGGAGGCCTCACCGCTGGCCAGGCCCTGCGGTGACGGCAGCCTCACACCGTAGCCGAACCAGTGAACCCTCATACTCCTCTCCGCGCGGGCTTCCACTGCGGCGTCTTCCCCGGGTCCGTGTCGTCCCCTTCCTAGGCCTTGCCGTCGTCCACCGCCGTGGTGCTCTCCGCGCGGCATGGTCAACGTGGTCAAGGAACGACTTCCATCAAAAGAGTACTGTACGTGGAGAGGCTGACAGCTGGGTCTACGGCCACAGCCCAGTTTTTTTGTGATTTGCCAAGTAAGTTGCTTTGTCAGTCCTATTGGGCTGCAAATCTTTCAAGACGAGGAGAGCTTTCATTCGGCTGGCCGAGAAAATGGCCCACCAGTAATGAGAAATGGGATGTACATTTTTAAAACACATCAAACCGGCAATTAGTTTCAAATATCTTTTTTTCATTTCAAGATTTTAAATTACATTAATTTTTATGCGTGGAGAATTTGCTGGATTTTATATTGATATACATTTATTTTTAAAATCAGTTTGAATGTGAGTCGACATTTCAGGATTAAAAATAGTTCGGACCGCACCGAAATATGCAAAATTTCGTATAATTTTTTAACCGTGGCCACAATTTGGGCTGTAACGCTAACAAAAAGAATATGGGCTCCAAAAAAACCTTACGGATTAGCAAATGGGCTGAAAATTATTAGAAATAATGGCAGATGGGTTGTATGCTGTTTTCCATGGATTTGAGGCTTTCCTAAAAAAAAGGTTGACGCACAAGCAGTGACTGTTGGATGTCCATCCAACGGCTGTCGTGCTTATTCAATCTCTGCTCTTCCTGCTCCAGCCGCTCAAACAAGCGCCGGTGGGACTGCCTGCTCCCTCCTCCCCGCGGCTGGTTGTGCTGTCGCGTAGGCCTCACTGCCCACCGTACTCCCATCGCTGGCCTAGCCATCCCTCTACTCACCCACACCTACTGTTATTCTCCGGCGATGGCAGACGAACCAGTAAACCCTCATACAGTCGTACTCCCCTCCGTGTGGGAAATAACTGCCGAGTCTTCCCTGCCTCTGTGTCGTTCCCTTCCTAGGCCTCGCCGTTGTCCACCGCCCTGGTGCTCTCGGCGCGGCCTGGTCAACGTGGTCAACGACCGACATGCATCTGAAGTGGACTGTACGTGGAGAGGCCGACAGCTGGGTCCATGGCCGCACGCAAGGAAATGCCTCCTTATTACGCGCAAAATAATGATTCCTCCACCTGACATCAGGGACCCATCGAAAGGGCCTTTGTATTTCGCGAAAAAATGTTACCGCCGCTGACAGCTCGGACCCACTAGCTATATCTTCGCACGCAAGAAAGTGCCTCCTTATTACGCACAAAAGAATGAATACTCCCTCTGTTAGCTGGGACCAAGTATAGTGGCAGGCTGACTTGTGGGCCTACTAAGTTGACGGGGACAGATGGCTTTGTCAACTTAGTCAATATGCACGATTCTATCTCCAGTGACCGTACAATGTCCATCCAACGGCCGTAGTGCTTCTTCAACCTCTGGTATTCTTGCTCCAGCCGCCCAAACCAGCTCCGGTCGTGCCTCGTGCTCCTGCCTCTCGTGGTCGGTTGCAATGCGGTGGAGGCCTCACCGCCCCCTACTACTCCCACGGCTGGCCAGGCCATCCCTCTACTCACCCACACCCCCTGTTACTCTACGGCGATGGCAGCCTCACACCGCAGCGAACCAGTGCCCTCATACTCCTCTACGCGTGGGCATCCACTGCCGCGTCTTCCCCGGCTCCGCGTCGTCCCCTTCCTAGGCCTCACCGTCATCCACCGCCCTGGTGCTCTCGGCGCGGCGTGGTCAACGTGGTCAAGGAACGGCTTCCATCGGACGTGGACTGTACGTGGAGAGGCTGATAGCTGGGTCCACGGCCACAGCAAGGAAGTGCCTCCTTATTATGTGCAAAATAATTATTCCTCCACCTGATAGCGGGGACCCACCGGACGGGCCACCGTATTTCACCCCCCTGACTGTTGGGACCCACCAGCTACATCTTCGCACGCAAGGAAGTGCCTGATAGTCGGGACCCACCTGGTCGAAGCGTACGTAGCGTTGTCATTCTGGTCGCGAACGTGTACGTACATATATACTGGTGGATGTAGAGGCGCGCACGTGTCATAGTAGAGGCGGCCAGGGTGCAAGAAAGAAAATATGGCCACATATGTGTACATATGGGCAGGGTCTCGAACGCATACTCGCGCATACGTACGGCGAGGGCTCGTTGACATGGCTGGGTCGGAACAGAGAAATAGCGTCGTCGTCATGTTCATGGGGAGGCAACAGAATGCGTCGTGTTCATGGGGAGGCAACGGAATGCGTCGTGTTGATGGGGAGGTAACAAAATCCGCCGTGTTCATCGGGAGGCAACAGAACGCGTGGGAGCCAACTGGCTAGGTCAGAACGGAATGTGTGGTCGTGTTCATCGGGAGCGCTTGGACGGAACAGGCGATGGAAACGAGGCTTGGCGTACCGCACAACAGAGGAAACGGACCTCCTATGTTCGGAACAGGGTCCTGTTGATCGGGAGGGGTCTGGCGTACCGCAAAACAGAGGAAACGGACCTCCTACGGTCGAAACGGGGGTCTTGTTCATCGGGGGGGTGTGGCGTACTGCAAAACGGACGAAACGGACCTCCTACGGTCGAAATGCGGGTCCTATTCATCGAGTGGGGTGTGGCGTACCGCAAAACGGGACTCCACGGGATACTGTTCATCTCCACTGTCGACCCCCTCCAGCCTCCACGAGCTACTGTTCATCCACCGTCGACCTCCTCCAGCCTCCACCTGTGACTGTTCATCCATGGGCTCCTGTTCATCCAGCCTCCACCACGCGCTACTCCACCCGCTACTGTTCAACCAGCCCTCTCCACGGGCTCCTGTTCAACCACCCCTCCACGGGCTACTGTTCATCCTGCCCTCCACCGTCTACTGTTCATCCTGCCCTCCACGGGGTGGTCCTGTTCATCCAGCCCTCCACGGGGTCCTGTTCATCCAGCCCCAACCGGCTCGATTGATCGGGGTCCTGTTCATCCAGAGGCAACACAACGGGGTCCTGTTGATCCACCCCCCCCCCCCCCGCAACACTCACTGTTCATCCAGAGGCAGCATCGATCGGCTTCAGTTAGCATCAGTAGCGAAGGAATCTCTCGATCGGGTTCAGTTAATAGCCATTGATCGATCGCTCGGGTTCAGTAACGCGTAGCCTGCAGTGCAATCGCTCGGGTTCAGTTAGAGCCCAACGCCTCGCACACACGCGTGTACGTGTACAAGAGAAACGCGCATCGCTCGGCCCCCGACCTCCCACCGTAACCGGGAACTCCCCGAAATTTTCCTCGCCCTCGCTTCTACCATGGTTTTTTCCGTCATGGACAGCCCAAAGAATGTCATGCAGCTGTGTCTCCAGCCCGCCCAGGACGAAAAGCCCATTTTCTGTCATGATTTTTTGTCATAAAAGTAGGAGCCCACCACATCTATGATGATACCTGGTTTTGTCACAATTATCGTCATACAAGTGTCATATGTATGACAGAATTTTTTTTGTTCGGCCCAAAATATCACGGATGTGTCTTTTTTTTGTAGCGAGAACAAGTAGTCACATAGTGAAGTCAAATAGATAATGCAAGCAGGCAATGACTTCATGAAGACAAACTGTAAGTAAAGAGAAGGAAGAGATAGAACCAGTTGCTTGGTGAAGACAAAGGATTTGTTGGACCAGTTCCAGTTGTTGTGACAATTGTACGTCTGCTTAGGGAGGCTGAGATTCAACTCAGAAGACCACGTCTTCACCTTGTTCCCCTTGAGCTAAGGACACTTAGTCCCCTCCCAATCACTCTGGTAAGTCTTCAAGGTAGACTTACAAACCTTCACAGACTTTATTCACCAGCAAACCATAATGACTCTTGGATGCTCAGAACGCGACGCCTAACCGGCTGGAGGATTCACAGTCCTCAAGTGTAGCAAGTCTTAAGATAACGCGGACAGAAAGACTTCAGTGATGCCAAACACTCTTTGGGCTCTGGGTGTTTTGGGCTTTGTCCTAGCAAGGATCTCTCTCTCAAATGCTTCGGAGGTGGGTTGCTCTCAAATGACAAAAGCCGTGCACTAACTCTGAGCAGCCACCAATTTATGGTGTAGGGGTGGGCTATTTATAGCCACTACGCAACCCGACCTGATTTGTCTGAAATGACCCTGGTTCACTAAGGAACTGACACGTGTTCCAACGGTCAGATTTCAAACACACACGGCAGCTTGACTTGGGCTACAAGTAAAGATAACTCATCCAACTCTGGATAAGATTTGCTCTCATTGTCTTCGCTTGAAGACATAAGATTTGGTTGAGCATCACTTTAGTCACTCTGACTTTGTTCAGTTGGACCCCACTTAACAGTACAGTGGTTCCTATGACTCAACAAAGAAGAAAATGAAACTACGAAACAACTATGTCTTCGTGCTCCAAAGACTTCATGCGATGTCTTCTCATGTCATAGTCTTCAATGTGAATATCTTCACATACCACCATTATCTTCAATGTATTCACACATTTTTAGGGGTCATCTCCGGTAGGTAAACCGAATCAATGAGGGACTACTACCTCTGTTATCCTACAATTCTCACAAACACATTAGTCCCTCAACCAAGTTTGTCGTCAATACTCCAAAACTAACTAGGGGTGGCACTAGATGCACTTACAGGGTGCGACTGCTACAGTCCTCGAGCCGTCTGCCGAAGTCCCTGGGCCGGGTGCGACTGCTGCAATTCCCGAGACGCTTGACGAAGTCCCTGGGCTGGCTGCTGCAGCCCCCGAGCCGAATCCGACTGTTCTGGGAGCAGCTGGCACGAAGATGGACTCTGATTTTGGCGAAGGCTTGATAGCCGGCTTGCGGAGGCATTGGAGGGAGACACCGGCTGGTATTGCTTGCCGGGTGGACCCGATCTGTGCCAGGGCATCTGCTTGCTCGTTGTCGGCCTGTGGCACGTGAAGGAACTCGCTGTAAGCGCATCTAGTGCCACCCCTAGTTGGTTTTGGAGTACTGACGACAAACCTGGTTGAGGGACTAATGTGTTTGTGAGAATTGCAGGATAACACAGGTAGTAGTCCCTCACTGATTCGGTTTACCTACCAGAGATGACCCCTAAAAATGTATGAAGACACTGAAGACAAAGGTGGTATGTGAAGGTATTCACATTGAAGTCTATGACAAGAGAAGACATTGTGTGAAGGCTATGGAGCACGAAGACTTAGTTGTTTTGGTGTTTCGTTTTCTTCTTTGTTGAGTCATAGGAACCACCGTACTGTTAAGTGGGGTCCGAGTAAACCAGTATGAATGACTAAAGTGATGCTTAACCAAAATCCTATGTCTTCGAGCGAAGACAATGAGAGCAAATCTTATCCAGAGCTGGATAAGTCATCTTTGCTTGTAGCTCAAGTAAAGTTGCCGTGTGTGTTTGAAATCTGACCGTTGGAACATGTGTCAGTTCCTTAGTGACCCAGGGTCATTTCGGACAAATCAGGTCGGGTTGCCTAGTGGCTATAAATAGCCCACCCCCCTACACCATAAATTGGTTGGCTGCTCAGAGTTAGTGCACGGCTTTTGTCGTTTGAGAGCAACCCACCTCGAAGCCTTTGAGAGAGAAATCCTTGCGAGGACAAAGACCTAAACACCCAGAGTCAAAGAGTGTTAGGCATCACTGAAGTCTTCCTGTCTATGTGATCTGAAGACTTATTACACTTGAGGACTGTGAATCCTCCAGCCGGTTAGGCGTCGCGTTTTGAGCATCCAAGAGTCATTGTGGATCACCGGTGAACGAAGTCTGTGAAGGCTTGGAAGTCTACCTTGAAGACTTACCAGAGTAATTGGGCGAGTACTGGGTGTCCTTACCTCAAGGGGAATAAGGTGAAGACGCAGTCTTCTGAGTTGAATCTCAGCCTCCCTAACCAGACGTACAGTTGTCACAGCAACTGGAACTGGTCCAACAAATCATTGTCTTCAACAAGCCACTGGTTCTATCCTTCCCATCTCTTTATTTGTAGATTGGTCCTTGTGAAGTCATTGCCTGTTTGCATTATCTATTTGTCTTCACTGTGTGACTGCTTGTTCTGATTGGCTTCATACTATCTTCCATCCTGATCTATACTGCCTAGCTGCTATTAGTCTTTGTGCTTTCATTTCATTGAATACTTGACTATGGCTTGCTTAGTGTAGTCTACCTTCCGCTGCATGGTAATAGGTTTATTTCTATTGTTTGTCTTCGAAACTTCCATGTTTTGAAGACTTTCATAAAAATCGCCTATTCACCCCCCCTCTAGTCGATCACTAGCACTTTCAATTGGTATCAGAGCAAGGTAATCTCTTGTTCTGTGTGATTCGGTTTAACCACTTGGAGTTTTAGCTATGTCGACTGCAGGGATAATCAAGTCTCTGCTGCATGCCCAGTCTTCGATGGAACTGAATATCCCTACTGGAAGAATAAGATGCACATGCATCTGGAAGCCATGATGTCGACCTCTGGTATGTCGTCAAGAATGGCGTCCCCAAGGCGGGTGAAGGTGTCATCACTGCTGATGTCAAGAAGTTCATTCAACTGGATTCCACTGCCAGGAACATCGTCTATGGTCATCTGACCAAAGGACGGTATGGCCGTGTGAGTGCTCTGGAAACATCCAAGCTAGACTGGGACTGGCTCTCCAAGGTTAACGCCCAGAGAGATCAAAGAATCAGTGTCCTTCGCAACCTCTTCAACCGCTTCAAGAGAAACGACAATGAGAATGTTCAGCTCACGTTTGATCGACTCACTAACATCACAAATGAGCTTCAAGCTCTCGGCGCTACTGAGATCACCAAGCATGAAGTCGTCAAGACACTCTTGAGATCACTTCACAGCTCGTTTGACACCCTAGCCCTGATGATTCAAGAACGCCCTGACTTCAAGACACTCGATCCATTTGACATATTTGAAAGGCTCAACACACATGAGTTTCAGCTTTCTGAGAAAAAAGACATCTACGGTCCCAACTATGGGCGATCTCGTGCTTTGAAGGCAAAAGTTGTTTCCTCATCTGAAGAAGAATCTGATTGCAGTTCTGATGATCCTGAAGACATTGGAAAGGAGCTTGCTATGCTTGTGAAGAAGTTTCAGAAATTTACCAAGAAGAAAGGCTTCAGAAAGTCCTCATGATCCAGCTCAAGGAATGATGAAGCTTCTGCTCATGACTACAAGAAGAGAACATGCCACAAGTGCAAGAAACCTGGTCACTACATCTCTGAGTGTCCACAGTGGGACAATGAGAATAACAACAAGAAGAAGAGCAAGGAATATGATTCTGACGACAAGAAGAAGAAGAAATACTCAATGTCTTCTTCCAAGTCTTCATCAAAGTCTTCATCACACAAGAAGAGCTCATCTGGCAAGGCTCGTGCATTTGTTGGCAAGGAAATGGATTCAGAGGAGGAGTCTGCTTCTGAGGAGGCGGAGGTGGAGTCTGAGGAGGAGTCTGATTCTGGCGTTGCAAGTCTAGCTACAGCCTGCGTTGCCAAGTCCATCTTCAACACTGAAGACAATGACTTCATCACCGACGCCTATGCTAATGACAAGGACAACTCCGCTCCCACCTACTGCTTCATGGCATGCGGTGCCAAGGTAAACTCACGCACTACTCACTATCAAACATCCAATGAAGATGACTCTGATTGTGGTTCCAAACCCAGCTACAAAACACTTGCTAAAATTGCAACTGAACAACAGAAAGCTATGGAACATATTAAAAACTGTTGGACAAAAGTGATGACCCGTTAGACGCTGAAATGACGCGATCTCAGTCCTTAATTGAAGACATAAAAAATCTTCATGTTAAGTATGAGGAACTTGAAAATCGTCATGAAACGCTCTCAACAACTCATGAAAAGCTTTCCTATGATTATCTTCAAAGGAAGCAAGATCTTGAGAAATTGAGAGCGGCTCATGAAGATCTTCAAAAGGAAAACGAGTCACTTCGTGCCAAATAGATCAGTTCCTCTCAGGAAGGATTTGAACCACCATGTCTTAAATGCATTGAGCGTGACAACGCTACTTCTGTTGCTGAATGTTCTACTGCTGCTACTGTTGCAATATCTTCAACTGTTGATGTGATAACTAACCCCTCTGCTGAGGATGCCACTGCTATTGATGATGAAAATGCTAGGTTGAAGACAATGCTTGAAACAGGGATGTACAAAAGTCTCAATGGGCATCAGACACTATGTGATGTCCTCGAAAGGCAGATCCTGAACCAAAACCCTAGGAAAGAGGGTGTTGGGTTCGAAAGGAAAATGAATGCTGATGGCTCTTACTGGAAACCTGAGCAGTACCCCAAAACCACATGGGTTGCTACAAAGGAACCTTCAGTGGATCCATCCACTCTTACTTAGACTCATTGCTTCGAAGACACCCTTGAAGATGTGGGTGGCTAAGAAAGCTTAACTCTCTTTTGCAGGGAAGGGTCTCTAGCCAAAAATCAAATGCGTCTGAAGCTATTGCTGGGGACCTTCAACATCTTGTAGGGCGCAAGATCAAATGCCCAAATGGTCTTTTTATGTATTTTGTTCCTGAGTCGCTTGCTAATTGCCCTATCAGTCCTAACCTCGATCTAAGCTTTCATAATCCACTTGCTCGTCAAATGTTTATGCTTCACAATTCTCTTCGTGAAGCCTATCCCCCTAAATGCACTTTAGGGTATGACACCAGCTGCTTCAGAATGGATTATTGATAGTGGATGTACTAATCACATGACTAGCAAGAGAAGTCTTCTCATGGACTCAACCTTACGTCCATCTGACAAGAGTCACATCACATTTGCTGATACTAGTAAAAGCAAGGTATTGGGTCTAGGTAGAGTTGCAATCTCAAGGGATCAGCACATGGATAAAGTGATGCTTGTTGAATCCCTTGGTTTCAACTTAATGTCTGTCTCAATGCTTTGCGATTTGAATATGACTATGATGTTTGGAAAATATCGTTGCCTTGTTCTAATGGAATCTGACAAGTCTCTAGTCTTTGAAGGGTATCGGAAAGATGATTTGTACATGGTAGATTTCTCAGCAGGACCACAACTTGCCATATGTCTTCTTGCAAAAGCTTCAGAATGCTGGCTCTGGCATCGGAGGCTAGGGCATGCTGGCATGAGGAACTTGCATACTCTTGCAAAGAAGAAGCATGTCATAGGCATCGAGGGCGTCAAGTTCAAGAAGGATCACTTATGCGGTGGCTGCGAAGCTGGAAAGATGACGAGGGCCAAGCATCCCTCGAAGACAATCATGACAACGACTCAACCCTTCGAACTGCTACACATGGACCTCCTCGGTCCCACTCACTACTCAACTCTTACTACTACTGCTTGTCTCTATGGCTTCATCATTGTTGATGATTATTCAAGATATACATGGGTGCATATAATCCTCTACAAGACTGAAGTGCAGGATGTCTTAAGATGCTTCGCCAATCGAGCCATGAACAACTATGGTGTCAAGTTCAAGCACATCAGAAGTGACAATGGCACTGAATTCAAGAATACCAGCCTCGACACTTATCTTCATACTTTGGGCATCACTCATGAGTTCTTAGCTCCGTACACGCCGCAGCAGAATGGCATCGTGGAACGCAAGAACAGAACACTCATTGAGATGGCCCGGACAATGCTCGATGAATACAAGACTCCAAGAAAGTTCTGGCCTGAAGCCATTGATACTGCATGCCATGTCATCAACCGTGTTTATCTTCACAAGCTTCTGAACAAAACATCCTATGAGCTCCTCACTGGTAAGAAGTCAAATGGCAGTTACTTCAGA
The DNA here is from genome assembly GCF_056163025.1 of Triticum urartu. NCBI lineage: Eukaryota > Viridiplantae > Streptophyta > Magnoliopsida > Poales > Poaceae > Triticum > Triticum urartu. Next base: position 277,318,569 of record NC_141879.1, on the reverse strand, counting down.
GTATTTGGTGCCAGGTGCTGGACCAGGGATCCACATCACACTTCAAAATTTGCACCGAAAGCACATGAAGGTTTTATGCTTGGATACGGAAAGGATTCGCACTCCTACAGAGTCTTCAACCTCTTTCACTATAAAATGGTTGAAATTGTGGATGTGCGGTTCGATGAGACTAACGGCTCGCAAAGAGAGCACCTGCCAAATGTGCTAGATGAAGTTCCATCCAGTGAATCCATCAAGCTTATGGGAACTGGAGAAATCATACCGTCTGAAGCACATCCCGAAGAGGAACTCATCATCTCTGCACCTGATCAACCTGAAGACAATACTCAGCCTGAAGACAATCCTTCTAACGATGACAATGATCAGCAAGAGCAAAATCTTCATCCTGTTCATCCTCGTGTTGGAAATGAAGTACTGATTGAGAAAATAATTGATAGCATCAATGCACCTGGTCCACTCACTCGTTCAAGGGCAACACAACTAGCAAATTTCTCTGGGCACTTCGCATTCGTCTCGATATCTGAACCCAAGAAAGTTGATGAAGCCTTCATGGAACCTGAATGGATTCAAGCTATGCAATAAGAGCTTCAACAGTTTGAGCTGAATAATGTATGGGAACTGGTCAAGCGTCCTGATCCTCGTAAGCACAATATCATAGGCACTAAATAGATATATCGCAACAAGCAAGATGAGCATGGTCAAATTGTCAGAAACAAGGCTCGTCTCGTTGCTCAAGGATACACTCAAGTTGAAGGAATCGACTTCGATGAAACATTTGCTCCTGTGGCTAGGCTTGAAGCTATACACATACTGCTGGCCTATGCAAATCATCATAACATTCTTCTGTATCAAATGGATGTGAAGAGTGCCTTTCTCAATGGCACGATTGAAGAAGAAGTGTATGTTGCACAACCGCCTGGCTTTGAAGATCCAAAACATCCTGACATGGTTTATAAGCTCAACAAGGCACTGTATGGCCTCAAACAAGCCCCTCGTGCTTGGTATGACACACTCAAGGACTTCCTGAAGAGAAAAGGCTTCAAACCTGGTTCCCTGGATCCCATGCTCTTCACGAAGACATATGCTGGTGAACTATTTGTGTGCCAAATATATGTGGATGATATTATCTTCGGCTGCACTAATCAGAAATACAGTGATGAGTTTGGATACATGACGCAAGAGCAATATCAGATGTCCATGATGGGTGAGCTGAAGTTCTTCCTTGGTCTTCAAATACGACAGCAACGCAACGGCATCTTCATATCTCAAGAGAAATACCTCAAGGATTGCCTGAAGAAGTTTGGAATGCAAGACTGCAAAGGTTACACGACGCCAATGCCTACCAAGAGTCATCTAGATTCTGGCGCCAATGGTAAAGAGTTCGATCAAAAGGTATACCGCTCCATGATTGGTTCTTTGCTTTATTTATGTGCACCTAGGCCAGATATCATGCTTAGTGTTTGCATGTGTGCCCGATTCCAAGCGGCACCAAAGGAATCGCATCACTTAGCTGTGAAGCGAATTCTTCGATATTTGGCTCACACCCCAACACTAGGATTATGGTATCCAAAGGGCTCAGAGTTTGATCTAGTCGGATTCTCGGATGCTGATTATGCTGGTGACAAGGTGGATCGCAAGTCTACATCAGGCACATGGCACTTTCTGGGACGATCACTTGTGTGTTGGTCTTCAAAGAAGCAGAACTGTGTATCTCTCTCCACTGCTGAATCTGAATACATTGCTGCTGGATCTTGCTGCGCTCAGCTTCTATGTATGAAGCAAACACTCAAAGACTATGGCATTCATCTGAAGCAAGTGCCACTCTACTGCGATAATGAAAGCGCCATCAAGATCGCCAACAACCCAGTTCAGCACTCGAAGAAAAAGCACATTCAGATCCGTCATCACTTTCTCAGAGATCATGTCATGAAGGAAGATATTAATAACATTCACGTCAGCACTGAAGAGCAACTGGCAGATATCTTCACAAAGCCATTGGATGAGAAAAGGTTTTGCAAGTTGCGGTGTGAGCTAAATATCTTGGAATCCTCAAATGTCCTGTGGTCTTGCACACATCCTAACACTTATGCATGTTGATGACTTAGATGTGCAAACACACGAAGCAACATATATCTTCAACAAATGAAGACTTACACTCTAAGTGTGAATACATGTGACGCCCCGAGACTGTTGCGCCAAGTGTGTTCTAGTTATTCGTTGTTGTTTCCCTGTCATTTGCTTGCGTGTCGCATCTTGTCATGTCATCATCCGGATTGCATCTGCATGTTTTCAAAACTTGCATCCGTCCGGGTTCCCCCAGTTCCGTCCGTTGTCCATTCTGAGCCCAGACACACTCGCACGCGCCCGCGGCACGTCCGAATATTATTTTATAAGTGGCCGGAAAATGTTCTCGGAATGGGTTGAAAGTTGGCGTGCGGTCTTATTATAGTGTAGGTAGCCCGCCTGCCAAGTTTCATCGCATTCGGAGTCCGTTTGACGCCCCAACGGATAACTATAGCGACATTATAGTCGGTCAAACGTCGGACGTTTTCGGATTCCGGAAACGGGTGCCAGGTTGCTTTCCTCCTCTCTCTTCTCAGTCCAACCGCACACTTGACCTTGTCCGTTTAACCCTCTCTGCACAGTGCATCGAATCCCTCACGCGCGTCCGGAAGTTGTCCCGGACCCGACCCGGGCAGTCGTCACCGTTGTGTCCGGATCATCCCCAAACATCTACAAAACATCACCGTTTTCTTATTTGGACTCCCTAGCTATTTTATTCACGATCGTCCGATTGCGATCGGAGGGCTCGAGTAGCCCCTAACCTTACCACTCTCTATATATTTTAGCCTAACCCAAGACCAAATCCCTAATTTCTAGGGATCCTCCCAGCTGCCGCCGCACTCATTCCCCACCTCGGGATACTCTCATTCCCCCTGCACCAACCATTAGCCACACCTAGATCCAATCCATCCACGCAGCCCCGCACCCGAGCTCTTCTCCCTCCCAATGCCTCTTCCTCCTTGCTTCACTCAAGTCCAAAGGAGAGGAGCTCCTTCTCTGCCCCGGCGAGCCTCGACGTCGAGCACCAGCAAGAATTGCTTGCCGTGGACCCTCCTTGTTCCTCTATCTCCCTCCATCTTTCTTTTTCCCTCTCTGGTTCTCCCCTCACCTCGTCTCTCTCTTTGCTCTCTTCACAGGAGCACACCGGCGCCATGGAAGTCACCGTCGGCCTATGCGTTCCCGCTGTGCCCCTACTGCGCTGCCTCCATTCCCACGCTGTTCCCGCCGTGCCCCTGCTGCGCCGCCGTGCGTCTGCCGTCCGCGTCGGTGACTGCAGCGCCCAGCCATGGCGTCCATGGAGCCCTCCTGCCGCCGCCTCGCCGGCCTCGCTCATGCCTAGCAGCCAACCAGATGAGCGTCACCCCCCTTCTTCTCCTTCCCGTTTTCCTCCCTGCATTTCCCCTCTCTCATCTCTCTCTGTTCTCTTTTTCTCTATCGACAGGAGCACCCCACGCCATGGCCTAGCTGAGCGCCGCCGCACCCAAGTTCCTCTATCTGTGCTGCCATTTTCCTGGATCCGGCGCCAGCGGACCGGATCCACCCGTTTGCCTGTTCCCGGCGCTGCCGGAGCCCCAAGTTCCCTCGTCGTCGTCCTGCTCAAGCCCCTGCGCCTGCGCCACCCGCCAAGTCCCCAGCGCCACTGCTTCCTCTCCGTCCTGCTTGTTCGCGTCGCCCCAAGCCCGCCGGTAGCAGTGCCGCTCGACTCCCTCGCCCGCATCTCGCCGGCGCTCCACGCTCGGGTTGGCGTCCTTTTCGTCTTCAGAAATGATGGATCAGGGAGCGCTCGCCTCGCCCAGCTTCATTGACCGACTCTCCCTCACTAACCCTCTCGACCGAAAGCCACATTGTCTCGCGCGTGGACCAGATCCAGTGAGCCGAGCCCAGCAGCCGGCATGCCCAAAGCCTCTTCCTGACTGGGTCGAAGCCCATGGTGAGCCCCCCCCCCCCCCGTGCGCCCTCCTTTTTTTTCTTTTCTCATGTTGGGCCAGCCTGCCAAATTCGGCCCATTCATGTTTTTTTTCAGATCTACGATTTTCCTATTTATCCAGAGACTGCCAGTTTTGCAGAAAGACCCTTGCACTTCATGCATATCCTAACTAATTAACCGTGCATCGGATTAAAACAAACTTTATATGTAAAATGTCTAGAATTTTGTCTAGTTTAATAATATCCAACTTTCATCTATGTTTAAAATGATGTTTGTTGAAATTTTCTCTATGGACATGCTAAAATGCTTTAATTCATAACTTCATAACCGTAGCTCCAAACTTAATAAACTTTATATGTAAATGGGGTAGAAAATTGCCTAGTTTAACATGGTGGCTTTGCTTTGCATGTTTAACAAACCTAAAATTGTGTTTAGGGCAGAACAGTACCAAACTTTAAAATATGCACATGAGGAGTTTCCGGACTTGTTGTTTGTTGTTCCGGCCTCATTTAACTTGCCTAGTTAGGTAGTTTTATTATGCTTCACCCTCTTGCCATGTTAATCAACATTTAATGTTGTTGGGTACATAAACGAGAGAGAACTAAATAAATCATGTGGTGTTTTCTTCAATATGCAACTCCGTTGCATATTGAGCTCCACTTAATTTGTAGTGTTCTTTGTTGCACTTTGCCATGCCATGCTTCATTAAACCGGACTTGCATCATATTTTGGTTGTGCATCATGCCATGTTTATGTGATGGTTGTTTACTATGTTGTTTGCTTATTTCCGGGTTACTTCTCGCATTAGCTTCGGTTTCGTTCCGGAGTTGTGAGGATTCGTTGGACTACGTCCGTTTGTCTTCTTCATGGACTCGTTCTTCTTCCTTGCGGGATCTCAGGCAAGATGACCATACCCTTGAAATCACTTCTATCTTTGCTTGCTAGATGCTCGCTCTTGTGCTATGCCTATACAACGATACCTACCACTTGCTTATCATGCCTCCTATATTGCCATGTCAAACCTCTAACCCACCTTGTCCTAGCAAACCGTTGCTTGGCTATGTTACCGCTTTGCTTAGCCCCTCTTATAGCGTTGCTAGTTGCAGGTGAAGATTGGAGTTTGTTCCTTGTTGGAACATGTTTATTGTTGGGATATCATAATATCTCTTATTTAATTAATGCATCTATATACTTTGTAAAGGGTGGAAGGCTCGACCTTATGCCCGGTGTTTTGTTCCACTCTTGCCACCCTAGTTTCCGTCATACTGGTGTTATGTTCCTTGATTTTGCGTTCCTTACATGGTTGGGTTATAATGGGAACCCCTTGATAGTTCGCCTTGAATAAAACTCCTCCAGCAAGGCCCGACCTTGGTTTTACCATTTGCCACCTATGCCTTTTTCCCTTGGGTTCTGCAGACTCAAGGGTCATCTTCATTTAAACCCCCGGGACAGTGCTCCTCTGAGTGTTGGTCCAAACTAGAGCATCGTGCAGGGCCATCCCTTGGCAACTTGGGTTACGTCGGCTCCTGTACGCTTAGCTTATCCGATGTGCCCTGAGAACGAGATATGTGCAGCTCCTATCGGGATTTGTCGGCACAGCGGGTGGTCTTGCTAGTCTTGTTTTACCATTGTTGAAATGTCTTGTAACCGGGATTCCGAGGCTGATCGGGTCTTCCTGCTAGAAGGAATATCCTTCGTTGACCGTGAGAGCTTGTGATGGGCTAAGTTGGGACACCCCTGCAGGGTTTTGAACTTTTGAAAGCCGTGCCCGCGGTTATGGGCAGATGGGAATTTGTTAATGTCCGGTTGTAGATAACCTGAAACTTATCTTAATTAAAATGCATCAACCGCATGTGTAGCTGTGATGGTCTCTTCTCGGCGGGGTCCGGGAAGTGAACACGGTGTTGGAGTTATGCTTGAACGTAATTAGTCTAGGATCACTTCTTGATCATAGATTCTCGACCGTGCCTTTGCCTTCTCTTCTCGCTCTCATTTGCGTATGTTAGCCACCATATATGCTAGTGCTTGCCGCAGTTCCACCTCATACCTTTTCCCTACCTATAAGCTTAAATAGTCTTGATCGCGAGAGTGTGAGATTGCTGAGTCCCTGTGACTCACAGGTTACTTCCAAAACCACTTTGCAGGTGCCGATGATACCGTGCAGGTGACACAACCGAGCTCAAGGAGGAGCTCGATGAAGTTTGTGTTCGTTATGTTGTTCCGTTTCCAGTTGATCAGTAGTGGAGCCCAGTTGGGGCGATCGAGGATCTGTAGCATTAGGGGTAGTCTTCTTTTATTTTGGTTCCATAGTCGGACCTTGATTGTATTTGTATGATGTAATGCTTTATTCATGTATTGTGTGAACTGGCGATTGTAAGCCAACTATGGTATCCCTTTCCTTATTCAGTACATGGGTTGTGTGAAGATTACCCCTCTTGCAACATTGCTTACAATGCGGTTATGCCTCTAAGTCGTGCTTCGACACGTGGGAGATATAGCCGCATCGTGGGTGTTACAAGTTGGTAATCAGAGCCTTCCCGACTTAGGAGCCCCCTGCTTGATCGAATCGCTGGCGTTGTTGAGTCTAGAAAAATGTTTTGAGTCATTTAGGATTATATATATCGGAGAGTAGGATTCTTTTTACTCCTCAGTCCCTTCGTCGCTCTGGTGAGGCATCCTGACGTACAGTTTTGACTCTTCTCTTCTCAAATTTCACTAAAAAAATTTAGGATCACGCGGGTATCTTGGAATCGTTCTGATGGTTTTGTGATGAGAACATTGTTCTTGGTGCCTCCTGACATTTAGGGGTTGTGGCAATGTCCCGGGGAGTTGAGCTCCGAGGTGTTGTCATCACAATTTTATCGTTGCAATTCTAGAATACCTGAGTTTCACCGACATCGAAAATCTCTTTTATGCAGTTGTTGGTGAGATAACCTCGACGCCACCTAGTACTGGGCCGGGAGTTTGGGAGTATTGCCATAACTCGTATAACGGATGCTTTTCGAAGGTTGAGGTAAATGATTTCCGGAGGTTTCTTGGTTATGTGTTGAAGGATGGATACAGCTGGATGTAGGATTTGCTAGCTTTGGGTGAGATATTATGCTTCCCCTGTATCCCCAACCCCTGATTGCATAACCGGAAAGTTTCGGAAGTTTATAAGTGGGAATTCAAGTAGCTCTTAGGATATCTTTCCGACAGATGTATGATTTGAAATTGGGGTTCGACGTCTAGTGGTCCGCCTATCCACGGTTGGTTTTACAGTGTTCTCGTTGTGTCTTAAAGAGTCCTTGGCTATGCTGACTCGGGGACGCTTCGTATGTCATGTGCACTGCCTTGTACATGATGGTGTTGTACGATCGAGCCCGTGTGGGCCCCACCACCAAAACTTCGGACGAAATCTCTATCATATGTTTGTTCCGGCTTATTCTGCAAGCCAATCCTTGTTTTTGTTTTCAGTTGTGGTATTCGAGTTGCTTCAATGTCAAATGTTGATTCCATACCTTTCCTAAGTGGTGTTCTCATACTCCTATGTGAATACCAATCCTTCATGATAATCAAGATTGTCATGTCAATCCTTTTCAACCGGTGTGCTCCTCTTCAACTAATCCTATCATTTTTCAACATTCGCAAGATCACCTCTTGGATTGGCGTCAATGTTGGTGTTAGTGCCCCCCTCAGAGTTTTCAACCTTCACTCGAGTAGCTGGAGGGTCAGACACGTTCTCCTTGAGAACAACTTCCGGGTTGGACGGGGGTGTAGCAACACGTTCTTCTTCTCTTGGTTCTTCTTGTTCATCAGCTGATGCAACCGGAATATCTTCAGCCGCTTTGGCTTCATACTCGGGGATGTTCGCAGTAGGAGAGGCTTCAGGAAAGACTTGGCGTGAAACGGATTGGCGCTCTTCTCCTTCTGGAACACTTGACAAAGTGACTTGTGGCCTTGGTCCTTTGCGAAGCCTGCGGAGTGCGGGTGACGCCTTTGGAGAGGGAATTCGCTGGGCTACAAAGTCATCATCTTCAAGCACCAAAGTGGTGACTTGAGGTGGAGGAGTACTTGGGGATTCTTCTTGACGGGGGGAGTCTTGTGGGTGATCAGCCCATGAGTCATCCTGAGCAATTGGCGTCAATGGACGACCAATGCTGATGAGTTCGCTGTTCGTGAGAACACGCGATGATACCACATTGTGTTCGATCTGAGGAAGGACTTCATCATCTTCAATATTGTCTTGATGACCAATGTCTTCAGCTGCGGTGGGGTCAACAGCTGGAATGTCTTCAACTTCTGGAGCCTCTGTGGAAGCAGGCTTATGAACTATCAACTGACGCTCACAATGTTCAGACGTAGGACGAGCCACTGAGATTGGCTCGACAACAAGGGGCTCTATGGGAGCAACCCGGTCTTTCTTCTTTGTCTTTCTCTTCTTGGTCGGTGGAGCATCATCAGTGGTGGCCTTGGTCTTGCACTTTCGGGCTTCGTCTTCACCTGGCCTAGTTTTCTTGAGCTCCGAAGCCACTGTGGGGACCTTAGACTTCGAGCCTGTCATACTGGCCGGGAAGACAATGCGAGGTTCTTCCTGCCTTGATGCTTCTGGTTGGGCCACAGCAGGCTTCTTCTTCTTCTTGCCAGCCATTCTGGGGTCGATGTCTGGTCGCCCCAAAGCCTTGCGCTTTTCAGCTTCATTGTAGCCTTGAACACATTTGGAAGCGAGATTCTTCATGCGCTCACGAGAACCTTTTGCTTCTTCACATTTCTTGTGGAACGCCTCCTTGAGCTCATGCAGCATGACCTTGAAGTTTTGGACATCTTCCATGTTGAGCTTGGTCATGTGCTTCTTGAACTGAGCCTTTTCATAATCAATCTTGTGCTTCAGCTCAACAATTTTCTGTGCAAGAGCTGGCTTAGGAGCAATGGCTCCATGGAAGAGACGCTGAGGCCAATTGGGAGCTGAAGATCATCAAAACTGAGGTCTGGGCTGTCAAACCACTCATCAATGAACTTGTACAGGATCTCCACATCAAAGAGGGGAAGATCATTGAAGATTTCCGCCTCTTGCTTGATTTTTATAAGCAGCTCAAGAGCATCATCGCCAAGATCGTCGTCGCTAGACAGATCAATGGCTTCGTTCTTGTCGGTGTCAAAACCGGCGGATCTCGGGTAGGGGGTCCCGAACTGTGCGTCTAGGTCGGATGGTAACAGGAGGCAGGGGACATGATGTTTTACCCAGGTTCGGGCCCTCTTGATGGAGGTAAAACCCTACGTCCTGCTTGATTAATATTGATGATATGGGTAGTACAAGAGTAGATCTACCACGAGATCAGAGAGGCTAAACCCTAGAAGCTAGCATATGGTATGATTGTTGTTCGTCCTACGGACTAAAACTCTCCGGTTTATATAGACACCGGAGAGGGCTAGGGTTACACAGAGTGAGTTACAATGGTAGGAGATCTACATATCCGTATCGCCAAGCTTGCCTTCCACGTCAAGGAAAGTCCCTTCCGGACACGGGACAAAGTCTTCAATCTTGTATCTTCACAGTCCAGGAGTCCGGCCGAAGGTATAGTCTGGCCATCCGGACACCCCCTAATCCAGGACTCCCTCAGTAGCCCCTAAACCAGGCTTCAATGATGACGAGTCCGGCGCACAGATTGTCTTTGGCATCGCAAGGCGGGTTCTCCTCCAAATTCCATGTACCTGTTGAATAGTGTCCGGTTTCTTGTAAATGTAGTGCTCCTTGGCTTCTACGCCCAATAATGGCCGTTTTCCACGTGTCAAATGAATACGAAAAGTCGGGGTGTTTTTTATATTTACACCCCTAGCCGCGTGATTGAGCCGCCTATTTAAGGGGACGAGGATTTAGATCCAAACCACACCTTCTCCCTTCTGCGAGTATTCATCAGAGCGTATCCGACAGAGGTCCATTCTATCATGGCCAGCCGCCGCAGCTCCTCCTCTTGCCCTTCCAGCCCTCAGCCTGGAGATTGGAAGAGGTGCTCCATCCCGCACAGCGAGCTAGTGAAGCTCCAGACCAAGGGATTTCTCCCCCCGGCCTATATGGTCCCGGTTCGAGCCGGACTTGCCACCTATAATGGCGGAGAGCAAGCGGAGAGCGCCCCCAATCCCTCCAAAGGAGAGTGGGTATGCCTTGACCCTTACTTAATAAGAGGGCTCGGATTTCCAATTCATCCGTTTCTCCGGGGGCGTCTAGAGTTCTATGGCCTCCAGCTGCACAACCTCACGCCTGCCTCCATATTGCATATCGCGGGCTTCGTAGCCCTTTGCGAGCTGTTTTTGGGCTGCGGGGCTCATTTCGCGCTGTGGAAAAGGCTATTCTGCCTTGTGCCCCGCTTTAAGGAGGGGTCGATATATCAAGTGGGCAGAGCCGAAGTGTGGCGCATCGCCGGGACCGGATATCTATCCGAAACCCCAAAGAAGGCGTTCGAGGACTAGCCTTCAGAATGGTTTTATATAGAGGACGTTCCGCTGCCGGATCCTGTCCGGATCGGCCTCCCTGAGTTTGACAGTGCTCCCCTAAAGAAGCGCCTAAGCTGGCGTCCACGGAGCCCTCAGAGGGAAAGCGACAGGGACGTTATTTACCTGATGAGCCGGATAAGATTGTTAGCTCATTCCGGACTGACCATGATCGGGGTCATGGCCGCATGCATCATGCGAGGGGTGCAGCCACTTCAGTATAGATGCCGCCCCATGTGGGACTTCAACGTGGAGGATGACGCCACCCGCTATGGCCGTAAGGGGCCGGATTCGACTGCCGCTCTAATAAAGACCTTGTCCGCTTTGTACAAGGGAGAAGAGGAGGAATTTCTCCGCGTCAACCCACGGGTGGATTTTCTATGTACAATCCCCCGAGTTGGGTAAGTGGACACTTTTACTTGCCCATTCGTTTTATATTCCCATTGTTAAATTTTCAGTCTAACGACTTCAACGCAGGAACTGCGCCAGGCTGTTAAAGAAATAAACAGCCCTCCTCCACAACCCGAGGATCCGGGACGGTCCCTCGACCCAGCCTCTCAAGAGGATCCAGACTTATCTGTGGAGCTGATTGATGGAGTGTTTCATCAATTGAGCAGGGACAACGCCTTGGTGTCCATTACGACCGATTATCCAGGGCTACTCCCCGCCTCACAAGTAACTAAGACTGGAGTCTCAGCACTTTGAAAAGGGATCTGTCCTCGCATGTTTTCGATTACCGTATGACAACCGAGTTTTGCAGGGGAGGTCCTTGAGACGGGAGGCTGAGCCTGTGGCGACTAGCCAACAAGGGGCGGCAAGGCCCCGCAATCTGAAAAGAAGTGCGGTCCGGACTGAGGCACCAGCGCAAAGGTATAGTGCGCCACATTATTCCCAGGTGTTACTCCTTTGAGGCATATTAACACTCGTGCTCTCTTCAGGATGAAGAGACCTCGCCGGACTATATCCGGAGAGGCTGCCAATTGCGCCTCCACCAGCCAGGCTCCAAAGACTGGTCCGGAAGCGGAGGCGAACACGAGGCGCGCACCGGACGCTCCTCCGACGGAGGATGCGGATAGGCTGTCTGCCACCAATTCCGAGGTGGAGAGTGCCATGAACCACATGCGTCGCCGGACAGTTCTTCACGACGCTTGTTTCTCCCAAGAGGCATTGGATGCCTTCAATTCGGGAGACGCGTACCTCCGTGCCGCTCAAAATGGTCTAGCCAGAGCCACAGAGCAGTATGTGAAAGACATACGGGTAAGAAAATTTTGGTAATTATATATGTATACCGGTAGCCCCCGAGACTTGAAACAGTTAGAATAACTGATTTAAGGATCATCTGTTATGCAGGTTCTTACAAAAAAGAATACCCTGTTGTCCCAGGAGCTGGAAGAGTGCAAAGCCCAACTTGAGGCCGCACTAGCCGCAGCAGAGGAGCCCAAGGAGACCCCCTCTGGTAATATACGCTTCGAAAGATAAGTATTTTGCGAAGTGCGGCGTGGGTGCAAATCTGACAAATGAAATTGCAGATGGCGCCGGATTAAATCCAGAAGTGCGACAACTCCGACGTCAGCTAAAGGCTGGTGAGAGCGTGCTGACAAAGGTGAGGCGGGAGAAGAACGATCTCCAAGATGCCAACACCAAGCTAGGCGTTGAACTGAAGGACGTTCGTGCCCAGCTATTGGACTCCGTGAAGGAGAATCAGCGGCTTCGACGCGGCTTATATAGTAAGTGCTTAAACGAACTTTGAAAAAAGAGTTCGGCGAGGAAGTCGACTAACAGAGTAATGTCTGTAGGTATGCTGACAGGTCGTCCTGCAGAGGAAATGCCCGGTTCTACGGGTGACCTTCTTCCCAAGCTCTCACAACTGCACGAGCGAGTTCGGCAGGTGATGCAAGGCATCGCCCAGGCCTTGTGGCCATCCGTCTCCATGCCTGAAGGCCTTGGAGAGCTTGTAGAGAAGCTGAAGGGAGTGCGGCGGCGCTTCCGATTGTGGAAGATATCGGCCTGCCGTCAAGGTGCCAGGGAGGCCTGGGCCATGGTGAAGACGCGGTACACGAAGGCTGACCCAAACCACATGGCCGAGGTCGGACTCGTAGGGCCCGATGGGAAGGAGATCCCTGTGATCCTAGTATACGGCCAAGTAGAGTTGGCCGCAAAGTATTCCCAACAGGACTGTAAACTAGACAGCCTGTTAGATGGAATCGAAGAGGAATACAATCAGTCAGATTGACTATGTAATTTTAATTGACATGTGTAATGCCTTCTAGCCGGATTGTAGATCGTTTGTCATGGCCAACCTTTTCGCTTCAACCTCGGGACCTGACGGTCCGGAGTGTGTCCGAATACCCTCGCGGTTATATAAGAACCGGGGTATGCATGGAGACTAGGCGTAGGGGTCATTAGTGCTTGAACAGACAAGTGCCCAACTAGTTATGTTATATTACATGGTTAGTAAGAAACATCTTCCATGGAGAATAGTTCCGTTAGGGGTTCCTTTCCCTGGGAGGCATGCCCTAAAGTGCATGTCCATTATGCGAAAAGAGACGCAGGAAAAACATCTGGGGGCGTATAGATAAATAAGTGAAATAAAAGATCATCTTTAGTTCACCGACCGAATATTCCCTTAAGAATGCTAGCTTTCGGCTTCACCCAGTCTGAGGTACACATCTGGCTGACCCGGCAGTAACAATCGCAGAGGTGCTCCCTTTACCACCTAGCCGAACAATCAAGAACATAGGGGTAAGCACAGGAGTCAGGCAACCCAGCTTGGCCAAAACTTAAGTCATATCGATGCATATAATGGCGAATAAAAGGTACATGCGGAAGTGTGACACATGTGTTGGGCATGAAGCCCGTATAAATAAGCTTTTGTTTAAAGAAGCCCCCAGGTTTAATGAGCGCGGGTAGCGCGTCACTTTATGAGCCTTTAAAGGCTATAAGAGAGAGACAGGAGAAGGAGATAAATGTAAGACAGAAAGTATATAAAAAATGGACAAAGGAAGGAGACGAACACAGAGTCCGGCACTAGGCATAGAATCTTCGTAGACGGGCTGCGTTCCATGGGTTCGGCTCGAGTCGGTTATCCGATGCATCTCGCAGGCGGTACGCTCCACCAGTTAGGACTTGGTCGATTATGAAGGGACCTTCCCACTTGGGCTTGAGTTTGTCCTTTTTCTTCTCCGGCAGGCATAGAACTAATTCGCCAACGTTGTAATTTTTGGCCCGTACTTCTTTGCTTTGGTATCTTCGAGCCTGCTGTTGATAGAATGCGGAATGGGCTTTTGCCATGTCACGCTCTTCCTCAAAGGCGTACAAACTGTCCTGCCGATCGAGCTCGACTTCTCTTTCTTCGTACATGCGCACTCGAGGTGAGTCATGAATTATGTCGCAAGGCAAAACTACCTCTGCGTCGTACACCATGAAGAATGGTGTGTATCCGGTGGTGCGATTCGGCGTGGTCCGCAGCCCCCAGAGTACGGAGTCAAGCTCCTCTACCCAGTGCGTTTTATATTCCTTAAGGGACCGCACTAATCTGGGTTTGATGCCGCTCATGATAAGACCATTTGCACGTTCGACCTGGCCGTTGGTTTGTGGGTGATAGACGGAAGCATAATCGAGCTTGATGCCCATGTTTTTGCACCAGAGTTTTACCTCATCGACCGTAAAGTTCGTGCCGTTATCAGTGATGATGCTGTGGGGGACGCCGTAACGGTGTACAACCCCGGATATAAAGTCTATCACCGGTCCGGATTCGGCCGTCTTAACAGGCTTGGCTTCTATCCATTTGGTGAACTTATCCACCATGACCAGTAAGTATTTTTTCTTGTGGGTTCCGCCTTTAAGGGGTCCAACCATGTCAAGCCCCCAGACTGCGAAGGGCCAAGTGATGGGGATGGTTTGGAGGGAGGTGGGTGGCATATGGCTTTGGTTTGCAAAAAGATGGCAACCGACGCATCGTTGGACTAAGTCCTGGGCGTCTGCCCGGGCCGTCGGCCAATAAAAGCCTGTACGGAAGGCCTTGCTTACAAGGGACCGAGCTGCAGCCTGATGTCCGCCGAGTCCGGCATGAATTTCAGCCAGGAGGTTCCGCCCTTCCTCTTCGGAGATGCACCTTTGAAGGACTCCGGTAGTGCTTTTCTTATAAAGCTCTCCCTCATGGACTTTATAGGCTTTAGATCGCCGCACTATGCAGCGTGCCTCATTTTGGTCCTCAGGGAGTTCCTGTCTGGTAAGGTAGGCGAGGAATGGTTCCGTCCACGGGGCGATGACGGCCATTATTACGTGGGCTGAAGGTGTTATTTCATTGGCAGAGCCTCCAATTGAGTCAGAGTGTTCGGTGTCGGGCAGTGCGTTTGGGTCCGGGCTGCTATTGCCAGGTTCCCCTTCCCATACTACGGACGGCTTGAACAGCCTTTCCAAGAAGATGTTGGGGGGGGGGGGGACTACATCGCGTTTTACACCGATGCGTGCCAGGACATCTGCCGCCTGATTATTTTCCCGGGCTATATGGTGAAATTCGAGCCCTTTGAACCGAGCTGACATTTTTAGGACGGCGTTGCGATAAGCTGCCATTTTTGGATCCTTGGCATCAAAGTCTCAATTTATTTGGGATATTGCAAGGTTCGAGTCCCCGCGCACCTCTAGGCGTTGAATGCCCATGGATACTGCCATCCGGAGACCATGTAAAAGGGCCTCATATTCGGCTGCATTGTTGGAGTCTGTGTACATTATCTGGAGTACATATTGAACTGTGTCACCTATGGGGGACGTCAAAACGACGCCAGCCCCTAGACCGGCTAACATTTTGGAGCCGTCGAAGTGCATGACCCAGTTTGAATATGTGCCATACTCTTTAGGGAGTTCGGCCTCCGTCCATTCTGCGACGAAGTCGGCCAAAACTTGCGACTTGATAGCTCGTCGTGGCTTGTAAGTTATGTCAAACGGGAGGAGCTCAATGGCCCATTTTGCAATCCGGCCCATCGTGTCGTGGTTATTTATAATATCGTTAAGCGGCACTTCCGAGGCTACTGTTATTGAACACTCTTGAAAGTAGTGTCACAGCTTCCGGGATGCCATAAATACCGCGTACGCAATCTTTTGATAGTGTGGGTACCGTGACTTGCACGTAGTAAGGACAGTGGACACATAATAGACCGGCTTTTGAAGGGGGAATTTGTGTCCGTCCATTTCTCGTTCGACGACGAGCACTGCGCTTACGACCTGATGGGTTGCTACAATGTATAATAGCATTGGTTCGCCAATGTTTGGCGCGACCAGGACTGGGTTTGTTGCCAAGATGGCTTTTATTTCGTCGAGTCCGGCCGTGGCTGCATCCGTCCACTCGAAGTGTTCGATGCGCCGAAGGAGGCGGTAAAGGGGTAGGGCCTTTTCTCCTAAGAGGGAGATAAAGTGGCTTAGAGCCGCCACGCATCCGGTTAATTTTTGTATTTTTTTGAGGTCCTTCGGGATGTCCAATTGTGACAGAGCTCGGATCTTGGCTGGATTTGCTTCAATTCCTCTACCGGATACAATGAAGCCCAAGAGCTTTCCGGCTGGAACGCCGAAAACGCATTTTTCCGGGTTGAGCTTGATGTCGTATGTTCGGAGGTTATCGAATGTTAGCCTCAAGTCGTCTACTAGAGATTCGACATGTCTTGTTTTAACGACCACATCATCTACGTATGCCTCCACTGTTTTGCCGATCTGGTTTGCCAGACATGTCTGAATCATGCGCTGATATGTTGCGCCGGCGTTTTTGAGCCCGAAGGGCATTGTGTTGAAGCAGAATGGGCCGTATGGTGTGATGAATGCCGTTGCGTCTTGGTCTGACTCTGCCATCTTTATTTGATGGTAGCCGGAGTATGCGTCGAGGAAACACAATGAATCGTGTCCTGCGGTAGCTTCGATAATTTGATCGATGCGGGGGAGAGGGAAGGGATCCTTTGGGCAAGCCTTGTTAAGGTCTTTGAAATCAACGCACAAGCGCCAGGATTTGTCTTTCTTTGGTACCATCACCAGATTTTCTAGCCAGTCCAGATGTTTGATATCTTTGATGAATACGGCCTCCAATAACTTGGCTAGTTCCTCTCCCATGGCCTGTCTCTTAGGTTCGGAAAAACACCGAAGAGCCTGTTTGACTGGCTTGAATCCTTTTAGGATATTTAAGCTGTGTTCGGCCAGCCTGCGTGGGATTCCTGGCATGTCTGAAGGGTGCCAGGCAAAAATGTCCCAGTTCTCTCATAGGAACTCTCGCAGTGCGGCGTCTACATCAGGGTTTAACTGTGCCCCGATGGAAGCTGTTTTATTGGGGTCCGTTGGATGGACCTGGAATTTGACTATTTCGTCCGCCGGTTTAAAGGAGGTGGACTTGGATCTTTTATCGAGTATCACATCGTCCCTATTCACCGTGGAGCGCAGCGCAGTCAGTTCCTCAGCCGCTAGGGCTTCAGATAGCGCCTTGAGGGCCAATGCGGCTGTCTTGTTTTCGGCGCGGAGTGCTATGTCCGGATCACTAACGAGAGTGATGATTCCGTTAGGCCCGGGCATCTTGAGCTTCATGTACCCGTAATGGGGTATTGCTTGGAAGACTGTAAACGCTTCCCACCCTAGCAGAGCATGATATCCGCTACTGAATGGGGCCACCTGGAACGTGACCTCTTCGGACCTGTAATTATCCGGCGTGCCGAACACCACATCTAGTGTGATTTTTCCTGTACAACGCGCTTCCTGACTGGGGATTATTCCTCTAAAGGTTGTGCTGCTTCGCTCAATGTGGTTCCAGTCTATTTCCATTTTTTGAAGGGTTTCCTCATAAATGAGGTTCAATCCGCTGCCGCAATCCATGAGTACCTTGGTAAGACGAAAGCCGTCCACTATTGGACTGAGGACCAATGCGGCTGGTGCTCGGGCTGTTCAGAATTTAGGTTCGTCACTGGCGTTAAAAGTGATAGCCGTGTCACTCATGGGTTTATTGTTGCTACTTGGTAGACTTCGGCAAGGCCGCAGAGTGTTCTTTTTCGCATATTATTTGATGCGAAAGTCTCGAAGACTGTTAATACCATACTGGTTTCTCTGGGGTGGCTTTTTGTGGCTTTTGGAATTAGAAGATCTTCGCCAATTTTTGCCACCTGCCAGAGTATCCAACATGCTCTAAGGCTATGAGTTGGTGTGGCTCCCTCTGCACTGTGAATTTTACAAGGTCCATCAAGCATACTTCCAGTACGGTTCCGTGCCCTGTAGAGGGCTTTTGCTTTTTGGTATTGAACCCGGGTGTCTAACGATGATGCACCCTTTTATTTCGGACCGGGTTTGTATTCAAGGCCGGGTTGTCCCAAAATTTTGTTTTGGTTTTCCAGGCACTTTCCATCGCACAGTACTTTCGTACTATGGACGCCAAGTCAGCAAAGTGTGTAATATCACGGCGACTTATGGCGTTGAGGATTCCCTTGTCCGTGCAATTATTGCAGAAAAATGAAATTGCGTCTTCCTCGCGGCAGTCCTTTATCCTGTTCATAACCAGGAGGAATCTGGCCCAGTAATGATGTACTGTTTCTTCGGGCTCTTGCCTAATTTGGGATAGATCGCTTATGTATGGGTGGGTGGGTGGAATCAAATCCGAAACCTCACCCAATCTGAGACCCAGGGGCCAAGGTGTTTCCGAACTCGGACGTTGGGATTCTTGGATGTGGCCCAATGAATCTAGTCCATCGTCTGACTTTAAGTTCAGGTCTTGAGTGATATCCTCCCCTCCGCGGGTATCCGGCTTGGAGGGATCGGGAATCCGGACATAGCTAGTCCTTAAGATAGATGAAGGGTCGCCGCACTGTCCCTCTACCACGGCAACGTGATGGGTGACCTGGGGAGAGTTAATCCGTAGCGACTCCCAGGGCGGCGATGCGATCGAAGAGCTCATTTAGGGAAGAGAGCTCCATTGGCTCTAGCTACTCGGCGAATTCCGAGCTAACGTGAAGATTGCTTTCGATGACCCGACAGGTCATCATCGGCGCAGCAGCCGAACAGGCGGTAATAAGGAAACCGCCTAGCCGGAGAGTTTGGCCGACAGCCAAAGCTCCCTTAGCAACGGTGCCATCTTTAAAGACGGGATGAGGCATCCTTCCTGATGGCGACGCCACAGAGGAACTCTCAATCAAAGCACCAATGTCGGTGTCAAAACCGGCGGATCTCAGGTAGGGGGTCCCGAACTGTGCATCTAGGTCGGATGGTAACAGGAGGCAGGGGACACGATGTTTTACCCAGGTTTGGGCCCTCTTGATGGAGGTAAAACCCTACGTCCTGCTTGATTAATATTGATGATATGGGTAGTACAAGAGTAGATCTACCACGAGATCAGAGAGGCTAAACCCTAGAAGCTAGCCTATGGTATGATTGTTGTTCGTCCTACGGACTAAAACTGTCCGGTTTATATAGACACCGGAGAGGGCTAGGGTTACACAGAGTCGGTTACAATGGTAGGAGATCTACATATCCGTATCACGAAGCTTGCCTTCCACGCCAAGGAAAGTCCCTTCCGGACACGGGACGAAGTCTTCAATCTTGTATCTTCACAGTCCAGGAGTCCGGCTGAAGGTATAGTCCGGCCATCCGAACACCCCCTAATCCAAGACTCCCTCGGTTCTCGTTCCTCAGAACGGCAGCAGGGGTCAATGCTTGACCAGTTGGTTGCATGTGCTTCTTCATCTTGTCAGACTTGGAGATGCGAGAGAGATCTTCAGACTGCACACTGGCTTCAGTGGTGCAGGCGCTTCATCAGAATCAGTGTCATCTGCAGAGTGATCCACGGCTGCACCTTGAACCTGAATGTGTGTGATGAGACCTTCAAGGTTGTAGAAGGGCCCAACAATATTGGGTTCAGCATTGCGTGTGCTGTCGGCACAACGAGCAGAGGGACCGGGGTTGAAGTCTAACCCTAGTGACTTCTTGTTCTCTTTGGCAGAAGTTTTGGCAAACTGGAAGTTGCGCTTAAAGAGATTGTCTTCACGACACCATAACAGAGAGGATGGGTCGGCATTAGCAGGCTGAGGTCCATGAATCATGCAGGGGTAGAAGCCTTGAGCAATAGCTTCGGATTTCGACTTGGGCTGAAGACCTTTGTATATAATATCTCCCCAGGGGCCCTTGATGGCATTCTTTTCAGCATATTCGTCAGTGACAAATCTGTACTTGAACCATTCCTCTGCCCAATGTCTTCGAATCCATTGGATTCGGTTCTTGCGTTCTCCATAGGTCTATTTTGGATCTGACTTGTATAACTCATAGAGATCCGGTGGCAGGTCCTTAGCAGTGTTTTCACGGCGCTGTCTGCCGCCCTTCCTGACTGATTTTTCTGTTGCCATGAAGTTTAGACTGAAAGGCTTCAGAACATGCAAAAGCCTTCCTTCTGCTGGTCAGACAAGAATTAGCTTCGGGAGAATTGATGTGATGTTGTAAGAACTCTGCAAATGAATGCAGACTATGAGAACCAAGGGATTCTCCCACGGACATGTACTTATGACAGCATTAGTGATGCGAGGGAAGGGGAAGAGGTCATATGCATTCTCAGAAGATTTTGAAGATAAATCAGTTTAGAAGACATTGACCTCATAGTGCGAAGACATTCACTCATATGTAGAGAGTTGGTTCCAGATTTGTACGAATCCACGAATAAGTACAAGTGAGGAATCTAACTACTTTGTGAAGCATAAGTGAACATACTAGGCATGTTATGAGATGCAGAACAGGATAGATCCAACTTTGTAGGGACAGAAACCACTTGTGGTTGAAAAGGATGAATCTATCGAATAAAAAAGGACTGTAAAAAGAGTTTTTATTTACCACTCAAGGAACCGCTAGACGGAGTAGGAGATGAGGCCGAGTAGTTCGATCTTCCGTGCCCTAACTTGGCGAGGGAGGACACCTACGGAGACGGCAGAGAAGACGATGTCCGCGGCTGGCGTGAGGACGGCGTCGGTGAGGTCACGGCAGCTAAGTGCTTCGTCGTCGGCGTCGTCGAGGGCTAGCAGTGGCGCTAGGGTTTGTGCGAGAAAGAGAAGTGGAAGAAGAGATAATGACTGGGGTGTGGCGTGTATTTATAAGGACAGGGACGGCGCGGCATTATTACGCAGGTGCCCCTGGCAGTTCACATCTGAAGGACACGTGGCGATCATGCAACACATTGGAGGTTGTTCCACGTTCCCACGCATGCCTGGATTGTCAGGTGGTCGTTCCCGCTTCTCCGAGTTTCAGGCAAAAAGGATTGAGCATTTAAAACAGATTTAATGTTTGTCTCTGTATCTTCTGCTGACAAGGACGCAGCGAAGACATTCGACAGTTTCAATAGAATGCATATGATTTGGATAGATAGATTTGAGACGGGAGCATAGAAAGGTTAGGGTCCGATCACATTCACTTAGTTCAAAAGATTCAAACGAGAAGACATAGCTATAAGTGAATGTTGTAGAGGACAGAACACAAATATATGAATATATCCAAATAAGACCAAATCAATATAGTGAAGATAAACATGAAGTCATGTTAATATTGAAGACAAACCAAATGCGAAGACTTTGCAAATGTAACGCCAACAGAAAACACTCCAAACACAAGTTTGGTGGTGGCGTTACCCACCGTATAGGAATTATTAGACCCAGACACGGCACACAATTATCGTTGCGCTCTGAAGTCAAATTCTGCGTTAATGTATTCACACTTAGAGTGTAAGTCTTCATTAGTTGAAGATATACGTTACTTCGTGTGTTGCACATCTAATTCATCAACATGCATAAGCGTTAGGATGTGTGCATGATCACAGGACATTTGAGGATTCCAAGATATTTAGCTCACACCGCAACTTGCAAAACCTTTTCCCATCCAAGGGCTTTGTGAAGATATCTGCCAGTTGCTCTTCAGTGTTGATGTGAATGATATCAATACCTTCCTTCATGACATGATCTCTGAGAAAGTGATGACGGATCTGAATGTGCTTTGTCTTCGAGTGCTGAACTAGGCTGTTGGCAATCTTGATGGCGCTTTCCTTGTCGCAGTAGAGTGGCACTTGCTTCAGATGAATGCCATAGTCTTTGAGTGTTTGCTTCATCCATAGAAGCTGAGCGCAGGAAGATCCAGCAGCAATGTATTCAGATTCAACAGTGGAGAGAGATACACAATTCTGCTTCTTTGAAGACCAACACACAAGTGGTCGTACCAGAAAGTGACATGTGCCTGATGTAGACTTGCGATCGACCTTGTCACCAGCATAATCAACATCCGAGAATCCAACTAGATCAAACTCTGAGCCCTTTGGATACCATAATCCTAGTGTTGGGTTTAAGCCAAATATTGAAGAATTCTCTTCACAGCTAAGTGATGCGATTCCTTTGGTGCCGCTTGGAATTGGGCACACATGCAAACACTAAGCATGATATCTGGCCTAGATGCACATAAATAAAGGAAATAACCAATCATTGAGCGGTATACCTTTTGATCGAACTCTTTACCATTGGCGTCAGGACCCAGATGACTTTTGGTTGGCATTGGCGTCATATAACCTTTGCAGTCTTGCATTCCAAACTTCTTCAGGCAATCTTTGAGGTATTTCTCTTGAGATATGAAGATGCCATTGCGTTGCTGCCATATTTGAAGACCAAGGAAGAACTTCAGCTCACCCATCATGGACATCTGATATTGCTCTTGCATCATGTCTCCAAACTCATCACTGTATTTCTGATTAGTGCAGCCGAAGATAATGTCATCCACATATATTTGGCACACAAACGGTTCACCATCATATGTCTTCGTGAAGAGTGTGGGATCCAGGGAACCAGGTTTGAAGCCTTTGCTCTTCAGGAAGTCTTTGAGTGTGTCATACGAAGCATGAGGGGCTTGTTTGAGGCCATACAGTGCCTTGTTGAGCTTGTAAACCATGTCAGGATGTTTTGGATCTTCAAAACCAGGCGGTTGTGCAACACACACTTCTTCTTCAATCTTGCCATTGAGAAAGGCACTCTTCACATCCATTTGATACAGAAGGATGTTATGATGATTTGCATAGGCTAGCAGTATGCGTATAGCTTCAAGCCTAGCCATAGGAGCATAATGTTTCATCAAAGTCAATTCCTTCAATTTGAGTGTATCCTTGAGCAAGGAGACGAGCCTTGTTTCTGACAACTTGACCATGCCCATCTTGCTTGTTGCAATATATCCATTTAGTGCCTATGATATTGTGTTTACGAGGATCAGGACGCTTCACCAGTTCCCATACATTTTTTAGCTCGAACTATTGAAGCTCTTCTTGCATAGCTTGAATCCATTCAGGTTCCATGAAGGCTTCATCAACTTTCTTGGGTTCATATATTGAGACGAATGCAAAGTGCCCACAGAAATTTGCTAGTTGTGTTGCCCTTGAACGAGTGAGTGTACCAGGTGCATTGATGCTATCAATTATCTTCTCAATCTGTACTTCATTTGCAACACGAGGATGAACTGGACGAAGATTTTGCTCTTGCTGATCATTGTCACCGTTTGAAGGATTGTCTTCAGGCTAAGCATTGTCTTCAAGTTGATTAGGTGCAGAAATGATAAGTTCCTCTTCAGGCTATACTTCAGACGGTATGATTTCTCCAGTTCCCATAAGCTTGATGGATTCACTGGGTCGAATTTCATCTAGCACATTTGGCAGGTGCTCTCTTTGCGAGCCGTTAGTCTCATCGAACCGCACATCCACAGTTTCAACCACTTTATAGTGAAAGAGGTTGAAGACTCTGTAGGAGTGTGAATCCTTTCCATAACCAAGGATAAAACCTTCATGTGCGTTCGGTGCAAATTTTGAAGTGTGGTGTGGATCCTTGATGCAGCACCTAGCACCAAATACTCTAAAGTAACTGACATTTGGCTTCTTACCAGTGAGGACTTCATAGGATGTTTTCTTCAGAAGCGTGTGAAGATAAAGACGGTTGATGACATGGCATGCAGTATCAATAGCTTCAGGCCAGAACTTTCTTGTGTCTTGTATTCATCGAGCATCGTCCGAGCCATCTCAATGAGTGTTTTGTTCTTGTGTTCCACAATGCCATTCTGCTGCGGAGTGTACGGAGCTGAGAACTCATGAGTGATGCCCAATGTATCAAGATAACTGTCGAGGCCGGTGTTCTTGAATTCAGTGCCATTGTCACTTCTGATGTGCTTGATCTTGATGCCATCACTACAAAAAAATACACTTCTGTGATGACACGTGTTTGTCACAGTAGGTCGCTTTTTTTTGTCATGCATGTACATACATGACAAATTTATGACAGAATCAAGATAGTCATACCTGTGCTGTCGTAGAAGTGTTCCATGACATTACCAAAATTATCATCATGGAAGTGTCCACTTCCATGACGATAAATCGCGCGTCACAGAAGTGCTTTCGTCAAGGGTGACCGACACGTGGCATCCATCGTAACGGAACGCCGTTAAGCTATCGGGGCGGGTTTTGGATCCGATAACCCGTTAACAGCCCCGACCAATGGGAAATTTCCACGTGTAAAATTCTTATTGGCCGGACGAAACATGTGTCAGCTCGTCAGTGGGTCAGATAGGCGCCTATGATACGTCAACACGTGGCACGGCCCAACAGAGGCCCATTCCTGTGTGAAGGCCGGCCCGTTTGACTTGGTCAAAAGCTGGCGGGCCGGCCCATGGAAAGCCTTTTAACGGCCTATTCGAATATAGCCCATTTACAGCCCGCTAACCCAAGGCCCGTTACGCCCTATCCGAATTAGGCCCAGTAGCGTCATCTGGGCCATCCAATATGATTCCAGCCTGTTTTCACTTCTGGCCCATGTATGGCCCATGACGTCTTTCGGCCCATATGAGGCCCTATGTAACTCTTGGCCTATTAACGGCCCGTGGTGAAACTGGCCCGTAATGAACAGTGTATCACTTTACACCCGTTAACGGCCCGTGGTGAAACTGGCCCGTGATGAACAGTGTATCACTTTATACCCATTAACGGTCTGTTATACCGTTGGGCCGTTTCTAGCCCATGTTATCTTCCGGCCTTCTTTAGAGCCCATTTATTCTTGGGCTCATTTCCAGCATTCGTTTACTTACGGCCCGTTACTGTCATTTTCTGCTTGTGGGCCAAATTCAGCCCGTGGTTACAGTCAGCCCGTTTGTGGTCCGTTAATACGTTGGGCCGTTTTCATAGCGTCATCAAATACGGCCTATTAACGATGGCCCGTTATGGTCGGCCTATGAATGGACGATTCCAACTCTAGCCCGTTTACGGCCAGAATGCGGTCTGTTCGGCCCATGTTTGGCCAATCGATCATACGGCCTGTATAAAGCCCATTGATGATATGACCCGTAGAAGGCCCATTGATGATACGTCCCGTAGAAGGCCCATTGTTTCTATGGCCCGTAGAAGGCCCACTGCTTCTACGGCCCGTAGAAGGCCCACTGTTATATGGCCCGTAGAAGGCCCACAGTTTCTACGGCCCGTAGGAGGCCCAGTGTCACTACAGTAAATATTAGCCCATGGTTATTGTGGCCTAGTTTTAAAAAATAGGTTATTGCAGCCACTAGCAAACCGCAGAAAAAGAACGGCACTGACTACAAGCAAACAAATAAACAAGACAACAAGGAAATAAATAAGCAAGCAACTTACACTAGGCTATCACGGCTATTACACATATTACATCCACTGGGCATCAAAGTTCATCACCAGTGCAAATATAGGGAACACAGCAGCATATAAACGCCGCAGCAAAACAAGTCCAGAACTGAAACCACTTCAGAAGAGCTCAAGAAACAATATCCTGGGTACCCTTAATGCTGGCAAGATGCTTAGCAAGCTTATTAACTTTCTCTTGTTTGGCGCTTAAGTCCTCCAGCGCTTGCTGTTGCACCAGAAAGTATGCATCTGAATTTTGCAGGGACTTCCTTAGTCCCTCGGCTTCTTGTCACATAACATCTGATCGATGTCTTTCAACTTGAAGTTGAGACTCAAGAAGCCGAACTGATTCAGGCAACGAGTTCGAAGAGCTGGTGCCAGCAGTGGTAGCCAGTAACTCGAACACTACATCAAGACAAGACTTTGGGGTTGTCTCAGTGTCTTCAATATAGTTTTTATCAGCTTTCTTGGAGACCAACAGGGATGTCTCACTATCTTGAACCTTATCTGCATTACTTCCTTTACCATTGCATAACATGGTACTCTTCTCTAATATTTTATCCGCGTTCTAAAAGAGAAACAAACAAACACATCTCAGGTTTACTAGTTCAGTAGTAAGGTGGACAGGATAACAGCATGAAACAAACATATATCTATGTAGTATGGTCACTGTATGGTCTATATCATTCTAGTTTATGTTGCCAAATCAAGATAGATATAGTTCGAATCATATCTATTTAAGACAAAGCAGCATAGACAAAATATAAGTGTGGGAAACTACACAGCAATAACAACACTTGTAATGTGCATGGCATGAGAACATAACTGTTTATTCAATTGAAACTGAAATCAACATAGAGCAAGTTACAAAAGCAAACAGCCAAACACGTTGAAGAAACAGGTTTAAAACATACCTGTTGCGCCATTGGAGTTTCAATTGCATCCTTCAAATTTGAAATTAGTTGGTATCAGTAAATACAGTGATGCAAGAGCAATGTAGTATGAACCATAGCTACGGAACCTGACCTGAGAACAATTCTTCTTCTGCTTTAAGCGTTGACTTCGGGTTCGGAGTGGTGGTCCTCGTGATTTGGGCACTGCAGTTGCCTTACTAACTGCTCGTGTTTGGGTGCTCTGTGGTGGAGATGGTGCTATGTCAACGGGAACTGGTTGTCTATCTGCTGGGGTTGGGATTAGAAGGGGTGTACCTGGTTCTCTGTCCAACTGGGTAGGGGTACAATCTGCATGAGTGTGGGTTATGTGTGGTGGGGCTGGTTCTTGGGCAAGTACAACCGTGGTTCTACCTGCATCGACAGGTAGCATGATCTTTTCTGAAGACCGTGTTTTTACTCCCACAGATACTGCCATCACTCCCTCCAATTGAAATGGCTGATAAACAAGAAAAGTAATTGAATGTACAGACATTGTAAGATAGACAGGTGCAATGGATAGTAGGGAAGAAAACAGGGCATGAAATAATTCACATTTATGTTGTCTAAGAAAACAGAATAGCATGACATAATTTCACATATATGATGGCTAATTAAACAGGATAGCATGACACAATTTCACATGTATGATGGCTAACTAAACAGGATAGAATGACATACTTCAAAATATGATGACTATGTAAACAGGATTACATGATATAACTATACGATGTGTCTATTAAAGTGGTTGGCATGTCATAAATCACAAACATGCCGTCGATGGAAACATGATGGCATGATATAATTCACGGATAGAATGACATAATTTAACTATGATGACTATGTAAACAGGATGAGATGATATAACTATATTATGTCTTTAGAAAATGGGTTGGCATGCCATAATTCAGATACATGTTGTCTATGTAAACATCATAGCATGACATAATTCAAATATATGATTTATATACTAAGGAAGTGAGCAGAGGGCAATCGCATATATGATGTGTCAACTAAGAAGATGGCATTCAATATTGTGTATATGATGTAAAAATTAAGCATTGCAATACAACATATGCATTATATGAGTAATATAACCCTGCCAAGTTTGAGCATACACCTCAGGGGGATAATAGGACTGGTCATCTGCCTCTGAATCCTCCTCTGAAGAGCTATTTGTAACCAGCAAGATATCTGCTTCAGCAGGTAGCATTGTCTGCTATGAAGACCTTGCTTTCACTCCAGATTTCTCCATCACCAATTCAAATGGCTGATGCACAGGAAGAGTAGTTGAATATACAAACATTGTCGACAAAAGCAATGAGAAATACAAAAAAAGGATGGCATGATATAATTCACATATATGACGCTTGCCTAAACAGCATGGCATTGCATAATTCACATACATAATGCCTTGCAACAAGATAACATTGCATAATTCACATATATAATGTCTTGCAACAAGATGGCATTGCATAATTCACATATATGGTAATTAGACACTAAACAGGTGGCATTCACACAAAGCATGTCTAAACTAAGAAAATGACATAGCAATGCAAGATACCATACGCATGATATGAGCAACATAACCCTGCCAAGTTAGGGCATGCACCTCGGGGGGGGGGAATATGACTGGTCATCTGTCTCTGAATCCTCCTCTGAGGAGCCATCGGTAACCAGCAAGACATGCGCTTCGTCAGATAGCATTGTGTGCTCTGAAGACCTTGTTTCCCCTCCAGATTTTTCCAGGACCGTGCCAAATGGCTGATGCACAGGAAGAGTAATTGAATGTACTAAAATTGTTGACAAATTTAACACTTAATAAAAAATGATGCATGATATAATTCACATATAAGATGAGTGGCTAACCAGGGTGGCATTGCAAAATTCACATATATGATGCCTGGCTAGACAAGATGGCATTGCATGATTCACATATACGATAAAGAAACTAAACAGATGGCATTGACACAAAGCATGTCTAAACTAAGCAGATGACATCTTTAATGTATACAGTAAGCAATGCAAGGCACCATATGCATGATATTACCAACATCAGCATGCCAAGTTAGAGCGAAGACCTCATGGGGTAAATAGGAGTGGTCTTCTCCTTCTGAATCCCCCTCATAACAGTTATCTTCCTCTTGATTACGATCCGAAATGGGTGGAGGGGGGGCTGCCTTTGCACCCACCTTGGAACGACGTCTGCATGAAATTTTATTGCCACGCAAGGCTCATCTCTTGTGCTCTACATGATCAGTTCCATTGTGTACAATAACTGGCATGCATAGGAATAAAACATAGTGAGATTATGTAAGGAGTGCATGCACAAATCCAGAGTGATGGTAGCAAACTATGGATAGACCCAAAACCAATGATAGCAGGCAGATAATAGCTTTGGTTAAAAAATACAGATAATGGCTCCTTTAATGTTTGTTTGCAACCAACATGAAACTCATAGTAGACACCGGAGATTAACCAGATAGTAGACAGATAGTACTGATTGCTGCCCCAATATGTACCCCACAACCATTTAAAAACTCAAGTTTCAGCATTAGTTTGGAACTGACTCGGAGTCTAATAGGTGAACACGACAATAATGTAGCATGTCATCATATTAAGCGATGCGTAACGTAAGAAGACACGGAAGAGTGCGACCTCTCTTGCGGACCCGTGTAGTCCTCAAGGTCATCTGCTCAGTTGATGATGGTAATGCAGTTGCCGTGGCTGCCGGCGGCAGGGAAGAAGATCTGAGGCGGCGAAAGACAGTCTGGAGAGCGGATCCCTGCTGTGGTGAACCCTTCCGTTCTTGGAGCAGCTGAGCTAGGGTGGAACACAGCGCCGCAGGAGCAGGACAAACCACACAAGGTTTTCTTTGACACATATCTGTAACAGAAGTAATTTAGTAAGGGCTTGTTTGAATTTGAGGATTCTAACAATGCAGGGATAGGAAATAGACAGGAATAGGATAGGAATACACGTGCAAAACAGAGAATTTAAAAACACAGGATTTCTGCCAATCTGGGTGTTTGATTCACAACAATTGGAAGATCACAGGATGCAAAAAAGCATGGTGAGATTAAGTCAAACCACAAGAAAATGTACGGTTATAATGCTATTATGCTACTATCTCTTAGTCTTGTGCTTGATGAATAGGAATATGAAAAGGAGGAGAAGTGGAAATTAGAATTCCTACGGTTTTTCTTTCAAGGAGACACTAAAGGAAAAAATCCTACAGTTTTCCTTTGCTCCATTCCTTTGCACCAAATTCATGAAAAGTAGTACCATAGGAAACTTTCCAATTCCGATGTTTTTCATTCACTTTTCCTTTCAAGCACTGGCGATTCTAGTAGGCAGGCTTGAGCAAGGAAAATCCTACACTAAAAAAATGTTTTTGTGCTACTTCTATTACTTTGGACCCAGGCCACTGCCATACTAGCTCAACTCCCAGGCCCATCGACAAATGCACAGCTGAAACGCGCAGAGATAAATAATGATGGCGTTCAAGAGAGTCCATCACGGATAGCTAAGTTGCCTGGTACCTCACTGCTTGTCATATAGTAGGATAAAATAATCGTATTTCCCGTTACTACGAGTGCTCAGTGGACAATATATATATAACATGTAGAGTAAAAAAGAGATGCAACAAGTGTAGAACCTCTTTGGCGAAGCCATGTCGATCTCAGTGTGATTGGGTTGGCCGGTGAGGATGCTCCGGCTGACTTGGCTGTCGGAGGAGGGGAAGAAGATCTTAGGCGTCTGGAGATGGAGCCCGAGGTACTGCTCCGCTGTGATGGAGGGTTTCGTTGTTGGAGCAGCTCCGGTGAGTTGTACGACGCCGAGGCTGAAGCAGGACAAGAGAGACAACGAACAACGTTAACCTGGGTGGAATTCTAATAGCATCTCCAATACATGACGTAAAATACATAACCACAAAGTGCTAGATGTAAAATACATTAGCCGCTCATCTCTGAACTTAACTGTCGAAACTGAACTTAACTATCAAAACTGAATTTTGCTGTCGAAACTGAACGCACTAGCAAGGTAAGGCTACACGTCGGTCGACTGACTTTTTCATCTCTGGTCAGTCAATTTTCCAGCCGTTGGATACGAAATCAAGGGCCTGCAGTTCATCTTCAACCTCCACCCCCCTGAGTCGGCCAAACAGCAACCCCCCGCCGCCCGCGGCCGGCGGTGCGCTGCCCCGCCCGCCCCGAAAACACTCCCCACCGCCGGTCCGCCGCCGCCCCGGCCATCCCTCTAGGCCACCCCGTGCCGAGATTTTTCTCCGGCGATCCCCATGCCACCGCCCCACCAACGCCCCGCCACCGCTGGCGACCACCGCCCCCATCCTGAACCCTAAGATAGATAGTGGGGTATCTCTCCGGCGAGCCCCCCTCCCCGCTGCGGCTGGTTCTTCCTTCACCCCGGCGAGGCCCCCCACCACCTGAAAATCGACTGACCCAAAAGTCAATTCAGTCGACTGAAGTGTAGCTAAATCGAAGCAGCATCACAAGCAAGAGCAAGAGCGAGAGCAGCAGCGCAAGCAAGAGCAATAGCAAGAGCAGACCAGGCAGGGGACCGAGAGCAAGAGCAGAGCAGCAGCGCGAGCGAGAGCTAATGCAGCAGTAGGTCCTACTGATGTGGATGTCGCCGCCGAGGGAGCGACGCCGTGGAGGAAGTGGACGGCGACGCCGCCGTGGATGGAGCCGCGCCGTGTCGGCTCGGGACCGAGCGCCGGCAGCACGGTGAGATCGAATCAAGAAGAAAATGCGGCGATTAGTGTACAACCTCTTTGGTGGCACCGATTAGGCCGCAGCTTCATTCGAGGAAACAGTGATGATGATGCTCTTCCGGTGGTGCAGGTGAAGACGGCGGTGTGGGAATGGAGGTGGCGTGAAATACGAGGGGAACGTCGGGGCAGCTCCTTGGAGGTGGAGGACGGGGGTGGCTGAACCGGCGGGACGATGAGATCGACGACGGATCCTCATCCGGTAAGGTGGATGAGGGATGTCGAGGTGTTGCTGTGGATGACGTCGTCAGGGAAGAGGCTCCGGCTGGGTGGCGGACGGAGCAGTGTGTGGGGTTTCGTCGTGGATTTTCGCGGCCTCAGTGTACGAATGGGTGGGCGTATGGGATGGCAGTGGGGAACCATGGCTTAGAGACGCGCTTGTCCGAAATGTGGGGTAAGTTACGAAAGTACCCCCACTGATTTGAGGCGGTTCTTTCGGTTCAGGGGTACCACGGGCATTTCATGGGTCTGGATTTCACAGGAGGTGGGAGTTTTCGCGCGCGTTGTAATTTCGGAATAGCAAGGCGCGGGTTGACATGGAGGGAGTTGCGGAGCACAACGATACAAAGATATATCTTAAATATTTCGGGCTAACAAGGCGCGGGTTGAAGAGGCGGGAGTTTCGCAGCACGATAGACAGAGACACTAGCTTGAATTTTTGGCATAACAAGGCGCGGCTTGAAATTTCGGAAGAACAAGCTTAACGTGTACCCCAAAAAAGACAATTTGCACCTCAACACGCACAACACACACACAAACACCATTTATACTAGAGTAAGGTACACGTGCATTGCACGCATGATATTTGGCAACCAAATTATGAATAAATACCACATTATAGCATGCAAGCTTTGAGTCATATATGCATGATGTAGATGTTCATTTAATCCTTATAGTTCATTTCATTCAAAATCATCTAGTTTTTATAAGAAAGCTAATCTATTTTAAGATTCATGGAATTGTGCATCGTAAGACATAAAGTAAAAACAAATAATGGCAAATCATGTAGAAAAACATTTGGCCAATTCTAATACAGAAGATTCTAGAACAAGTAAGAAGTGCTTGTGTTTTGATGTTTGTGCATTATGCTTAAGTTCAACCATGGAGTCTTCTAGATTATACATGTGGCGAAATCTGGTGGAATCTAGATGATATCCAACTGCCAGTAGTGCTCAAATTTGCCATGTTTGGACCATCGGATTCGCCTGATCCAATGACCATCTTTCAAAGTTAAAGTTACCCGCACACAATATAAAAAATATATAATATATATAGGGGTATAGATATAGATATGTGATGCAAAAGCCACCCATCATCTCCAATTAGAATAGTGTGTCCATGCACGGATGCGACGTGGCCAAATGATGTGTGCCATCGGTATCTCAAATTCAAATCAGTCTGACCTTGTTCAATGTGTATACATTACAACATGCTCATTTCCAAACCAAACCGCGCAGATCTCCGTTATATTCATGCATGCATGGGTTTCAAACATCAGGATCTCTTATTCAAATATTTGAATTCAACTTTACATTGATTGTGACCTCACCTATTTAGCTATTCTTTTACACCCACACAGTAGTCTTCTCTTTATAATTGTACCACTAACTTTCTCTCATGCATGCATGCACACACACTACCAGTCGGCATTATCCATCGCATGCATGAAATCTTTTTCTTCAGGTCGGTCTCCCATGAAGGCACACACCAACACACATCCCCCTCTCCATCATATCGGGCATTCTTTATCTCTCACGCGTGCATGCGCAACGATCGATGTTCCTCTATGTATGTGTGTGTATAGCTAGGTCTTTCATAGTTCTCCACACAAATCGATCAGTCGATATATCCAGTGAGGTCTCACCCTCTTTCCCACGTCCACATTGATCAATCTATATCTCTCTATATAGGATTAACATATATAGCTAATACACCCACATTAATTATGTATCCAACGTCCCCCTCTCATCATCCATGCCTTCCTCTTCATCTCTCAGACATGTGCACAATGGCGAAGACAGGGGGCAGTAAGGGCCCTGCCCCCCTCCCCCCCTAACATCACTATATATCAAGGCTAATATGAATGTGATCATTAGACAATTGCTGCTAAAAATGGTTTAAGTTCATGAATTGACCCTCCTTGTAAAGGATTAGCAATGCTTGGCCCCCTAGCTCATTTATTTTTCATGGCTCCGCCACTGCGCGCATCAACGCACGTGTTCGCCCCCTCTCTCTAAATATCGATCTCCACTTGTGCATTCCTTCATAGTCTCCCTCCACTCGGCCCCTCGCACCATCTTCTAGCCCACCCACCAGATTTTGCCACATGTACAATCTAGCAGACTCCATGGTTGAACTTAAGCATAATGCACAAACACTCGTACAATCCTGCGTTTTTTCGATGCACAAACCTCTTTGAAAGAATTCTGCATTTTTTCTATGCACAATCAAACACTCGTACAATCCTGTAGGATTCAAGACGACATTCCACTATAATCCCATGTTTTTCCTATTCCCGCGTTCTTAGCTTTTTTTATAAAAACTAATTGATTTTGAATGAGATGAACTATAAGAATTAAATGAAGGGCTACATCAGGCATCTATGACTCAGAGCTTACATGCTATAGTGTGGTATTTATTCATAATTTGGTTGCAAAATCTGATGCGTGCAATGCACGTGTACCTTACTAGTATTTCGAGTTTGTGCAAAACACGTAAACTAGAATACCAATTGCACGCTACACAGTGTCTCTCTTACAGTACATGAAGCCACATGGCACATGTGTAGGCGTTGTCGCAACCTCCTTGCGTGGATTGATCACAGTGACGTGTTGCTGGTTCCAGAAGAATGTACTCGTCCTCCCTGAGCCATACTGGCGGTACATGCATGAAGCGAAATGTGCACGCACTCATTCCTCGCACGCACACGCGGGTAAACGGGCGGACGCAATTTTGTACCAAGATCCACCCCATGTGATAATTTGACGCATGTAAAGTCGTTCACTTCATTGATGGTCGATTAATATAGCGCATGCAAATTGAGTGGACGTGAGGGCGGAAGAAAGACATTATTACTCCACTGCACGCATGCGAGTAGTTAAAACGTGGGTTGCTAGTAGTACTTCCATTGGTCTCCTTCATATTTTGTGCCAATTTTTGAAAGTAACATACTACTCAATATTTACGCATTTGAGGAGTGTAGTACTTGAAATTTATGTTCCGCTAAACTCATCGGGAGCCGTTTTGGGCCTCGAAACCAAAACCATCAATTAATCTTTACCTTGTTCCCATCACATTCGAAAGCCTTCTCACACCTACTAGTAGTATGTACCAAACCTGAACGTGTTCCCACTATGCAGGTTATAGTACTAGTGCTAGTACTTAGGTTATAAAAAGGGGAACTACCTAACCGAAAATCACTCTACCTTTCCTCCTCATAAGTGCTTCTTCTTCGTCCATCGTTGCCATGGCCGATGAGCGGAGCTCTAGGTCGAGAACTACTCGTAACAAGGGAGCGGCAACCAAGGCTGTGGAAAAAAAGAGAGGGCTCGCCGCCACGCAGAGACCTCGAAAGATCTCTCACGGGCAGGCGATGGCTCCCAGGAGCGCCCTAGCCGCGGAGGCGAACATGCCGAGCCGGCGGAGCTGGAGTCGTTATCCCTCGACGGCATGCCCGATCAGCTCAATAAGCAGAAGGAGTTCACCAAGGCTTGATGGAGTTGCTGAAGGAGAGCCTCGACGACATGCCCGCTGAGCTCAGTCAGTAGGGGGAGTTGACTGCCGGCTTGGTGATGCTGCTGAAGAAGAGCATTGCCTTGGAGAAGAAGGCGACCGGCGAAATCCTGCGACTTCGGGAGGACAATGCGAAGCTCTGCCATGAGATCGACCTGTTGAAGGAGAAGAATGCCGGCTGGAAGAAGCTACATGAGAATAGTAGTTCCTCGATGAAGATGCTGCAGGCCCTCGCCATGGAACAGAAGGAAGAGTTGGTGAAGCTCCGCATCAAGCACCCGGCTGCTGTCAAGGTACGTAATATGGCTATGGAACAGATGATGAAGGCTCGCATCGAGAAATGCCGCGTCATGGACACAATGATGAAGATGGCGGAGGAGACGCGCAAGGAGATGGAGGTCGTGCAGGCGATGAAGACGCAGTTACGACTTCGCGGCGAATTAGATCATTTGGGGTGATAATCTTCCTTCTTCTTTTGCTCTTGTGTTTCATCTTTTGCTTCGGGTGTTTCGCTGCACGTGTCACGTTCTCTGCGAGGCATGAATAGAACAATGTTTTTTGAGGGAATGAATAGAACAATGCTAACAATGAGATGACTAGCAAATTAGATCATTTTTTATCGCCATATGGCACTGGGCTGTCGTGTTTCGTGCTCCTCCGTCGCAATACTACTCCAGTGGAAAACTTGAGTATACCGCATGGTTCTTTGCTCCTCCTTGATCAGGTCGTCGGCACATTTATACGAGCAGTCAAATAACAAGGCCCCGCCTTCCAATAGTAATGAGCCATCAAATCACAAAGGCCCTCGCCTCTCGTGAAACCGACCAAGCTAGACTGCCCCGCCCTCTAGCCTTTTAAAAAATGTATACTTTTGTACAGCAGTAGTATCGATGGATTGCGCCATGGAGCAAAACTTGAAATTAAAAAAAAGGTGGTACATATAGAGAGCGCTGTCGCCAAATTATGCATATAGTACTATTAAAAAGGCTAGTCACAATAATGGTGTCCAGCACAACCCACCCCTCAAATAAAACTAAGAGGGTGCTTGGATACGTTTTAGTCACATGACTAAAAGTAGTGGGACTAAAACATGCTAGCCTCACCCATGCTTGGATCCAAATACTAAAAAGGCTAAAATCAAGTTAATGAGCATTTATTATCCTCCAAACCCTCCAATCCAGAACTCGCCTGTGTTAAAGGAGAGGAGTTAAATGGGTAGAGAGAGGACTAATCCACATTTTAGTAGGGGTACCCCTGACTAAAAAAATTTAGTCTCAAGACTAGTGTTAGCCCCTCTTTAGTCAGGGGTGCTTGGAACTTTAGCCTCTTAAAGAGACTAGTTTTAGTCAGACTAAAATAAGTCCCTTGGATCCAAGCACCCTCTAAGCATCCTGGAATTCTTTGACAAAACTAAGCACCCTGAAATTCTTCGACAACTAAACTGCTGGCTATATGATGTTGGCCATATATATTGTAAGTATATAATGTGAAGAAACGAGTGGTAGTACTATACCAACTAAAAGATGAAATGTAAGAAATACTAGTATGTACGTACTGAAGAGTTAAAGTAACAAGAAGAAACATAACATAGTTCTGCTGGGGGCTCAGCACAACACACCCCTCAAATTAAATTAAGCACACCTGAAATTAAACTTTGCAACTGTTTCGGTAGACACTGCATTAGAACCACCATGAGAAATGACACTGCCACCTTACTCAGAGTCCTCATCCACGTCCTCGACTTCATCCTTGTCCCTCTTCCTCTTGGCCGATACTTCTTTGCTTGAACCGCACACTTGGCTGTTGCTCTTCATCCAACCCTTGTAGATATTGAAGCAAAGGTAGCCATCCATTGCAGTGTACTGGATGTGGTCTATATCTAGTACATTCCGCTGCCATGCATGACGATGAAACGTGTATGGAGGTTTCACCAGTTTACCGTATGAAGGATGAACCATGGCTCCTGCCAGGGTCAGCATTGAAGGCTGATGAGAGGGCACCAGCCGATTCTTCTGGAGGTCGAAGGGGTTGCCTACAACGAGGCCTATCCGACCTAGGATTTCTTTGTCGTTACCAAAGTCTACAGTAATGAATTTGACTAGGTTGCTCCCGAGGAAGTCCTTAAAATCCTGGCACTCAATGTCGGCATGGCATATGTGGTAGACCAAGCATAAGTCATGCACGCAAACCTGGATCAAGGCGGGCCATTTGCTCTTTTCATCCTTTAGATCCTTCTCTCGTTCCAGGACTATGGTGTACTCAACATCTAGCCCAGCGACCCACTCATCATCTGAGTTTTCGAACATGCGTCTGAAGCGAGAAAGGCATCCTTTCACCGTCGTGGAAGAACGGGTGTAGATGATGTCGAACTCATCGCCGGTGATGGTTCTAACCTTGTAATCACCGCCGATGATGGAGATTTGGGACGCCATGGATTTGGGAGGAGGGTTAGGATTAGTGGAACTACCGTAATGTGAATGGACGGGATGACTAGGAGCGAACCGCCATAGTATTGAAGGACGTGCGGGGACGAGTAGGAGCGAACTGCCAGCGTGCGAACGGCAGGGTAGTGGCTTTCCATTCTCCATGATACGGGCTTCCGAGAGCCCTTGGATCTGAGATGGAACGGTTGCATGGCGTGATTCTAGACCTATGGGTGAATATCCTATCCTGGAGGGTTATTCTTCAAATTTCCAGCAACTTAGCATGCGACCATTTGATCTCAGATCCAAGGGCTGCCAGCAGCCCTATCATGGTCGCGCCTACCACGACCGTCGCGTCGCTCGCGCGGTCGCGCCCTTGGAGATTTAACACGGTGCGTTAGGCTATTTGATGTTGGCATGTGATACATAGTCATCACTTAGTCACTCATACTACAACAAGGTTGGCTATAAGTGTATTTTTTGTTACTCCTCTCTATCTCTTTCTTCGTACTCAAGGAAGAAACGGTGCTAGTAAGAGCGTGTATTTATTGCATTTGCCAAGGAGTGACGTCTTCCAATTAAATGGTGTTGCTAAGTTTGCTTCATTTAATTAGCTATAGACTCAAAATTGTCTTTTCACCTAGGTACATGCGCTTAGCACCGTTTCTTCCTTGGGTCACCAAACTAGTCTCTCTCTTCTTGATTAACTTGCCACATCAGACTTTATGCCTATGTGGCAAGCTTAAGCACCTGTAGGAGCAAGTAAAAGTAAGTACAATAGTGCACTTTACATGGCATTTTTGCATATGTGGAGGAAAGAGAGGCAAGGAAAAAGTGGAAAAGTGGGCTCTCATGCAAGAGCCAGCCTCTACTACATGGTGGAGCATTGGGAGAGGCACCTGTATGGAGGTGGTTAGGAATCTGGGAGACTCACGCCGGTCGTAGCGCCGCAGTTAAAATGATAATGGCAAGTCAAATCATGGGGCCCCACCTGTCCAGCAGTAACTCGCTATCAAATCACGCAGCCCTACGTTTGTAGCAGCCTACTCCCTCGTCTTCTCGCATCTCTGTCGAACCGACTAGGCGGAACTTCCCCGCCGCCTACCGCGCAGGAAAAGCCCCGCCCTCAACTTTTAAATACTATACAGTATACTAATTTTGTATCCATGGATTGCGCCCGCGCCATGGAGCTAAGCGTCTAGAAAACGGAGGAGACACGGTGGTCTTGCAATAGAGAAGAGGGAGAGGCGAGACGGTGGTTTTGGAATGGAGATGATGGAGAGGAGAGGAGGTGGTTTTGCAATGGAGAAGAGGGAGAGGAGCGTGCGGCAGCGATTTAGGATTGGACGAGAGGGTCGGCGCACTCTGACTGGATCAAAATAAAAATCAATTTACCCTTCAATTAAGAAAGCGACCCCACATTAACTAGTCTCCCAATCTAAATGCAGCGCCGCTCCTCTCCTTTTCCATTTCAAAACCACCGCCCCTCCTCTCCTGTTCCAGTCCAAAAACAGCGTCGCTCCTCTCCCGTTCTAATCCAAAACCAGCGCTGCTCCTCTCCTCTTCCATTCAAAAACCACCGCCGGCGAGTGAAGGTGCTGTGGAGAAGTAGATTGATGGAGGAGTACAACCGATACGTGAGGATCGTAGATGGTGACCCTGTGAAGCTAGCTAGGATGTTGGAGATACAGTCTTGGTTTGACAACAAGGACCAACTAGCGGCGACGGCGACATCCTTGGCCAAATATCTGCAACAGAGCGAAAAGGCGGCGATACTCCCGGAGGGAGTCGCGCCGGAGTATATAGAGCTGCTCCTCTGGGCCATGGAGCAAACAGATTCACCGAATCCGATCGTGAGGGAGCGGTGGTGGGAGTATCGATCCCAGATGGAGCATCCACCAGAGATTGAAGGATCGAGCATCTACAGGGTGCCGTTTGTGAGGGTGTCCTGCTAGAGCGAGCCGGCGGAGTCTTCGTCGACCGAACCCAACTGCAAGAGGAGAAAAGCAGTTGGCCCGACGACGCTTCCCTGCCATCGTCTCCCTCGCCATTCACATCGTCTCACGGGGCGGCTGTCTGCCACTGAGGAATAGGAGGGGGCTGCCACCACCCCCCAGCCCAATAGTCGGGCAGGTTGTGAATTGTCAGGAGGAGCTTAGGGTTGTCAGTATTTGCAGGTTGTGAATTGTGTTTTGTGTTGTGTATTTTGAGAGTACTTTCAGATATGAATGTCTTTTGAATTTCAGATTTGCAGTATTGAGCATATGAAGTATTTTATGAATTCTAGAGATCTATTTTTACTTTTTTAGCACTTAAAAAATGTAGTTTCATAGGAGTATAAAAGTGCAGACAATGTGATTCTCAGAGAAGAAACTGCAAGTTTCAGTTTCAGATTAGAAACTGCAAGTTCAGTTTCAGATAAGAAACTGCAACTTTCATAGGCAGATCATTTATATTAACACGGCCTTTTCAAACAGGGTTAACATCATGTTGGAAGTTTTATTCATGGTCGAAAATGGAACTACCAGCCAGTTAACATCATGCTGATCAACATTCATGCATAGCACATCTTCATATGATGCACAGTCAAAATGCCCACACAATATCGAGTGTGCGAAACACACAGAAAACGAGGGACGAAGTTTGGCAAGTGTTGGACGTGGTTTTGGGCTGCCCTGTCTAGGCTTTCATTTTTAACATGCGCAGCCCATGACCTCGGATAGGAGGTCCATAGGCCTGTTTGCATTTTCTTAGGGCCGTCATGTATCGACCGGCCTATGGACCTCCCATCCAAGGTTTTATTTTTGGCAGCCCAAATTATGCATTTTTTGAAGAAAATGCAGAGGTATGTTCTATTTTTCTATATAAGAATAGGAACGCCAGGTCCAACTTATGTTTCCCTTCTAACTATATTATATATATTTAAATTATTTTATATGTTGACTGTTTAGTTCACATACTCCCTCCTTTTCGGTTTATAGGGCTTATCTCAAAATTTTAGTTTTTCAATTTTATAAGGCTCAATTTGGTTGTTTTCCATCACATGTTCAGATTCCAAGGTGCATTAAATCATTGCATGAAAGTATTAAGAGAAAATTGACCGATGCATGTACTTTATGCATGCATGCATTGCTATTTATGCATTGATAAACATAATTTTTTGAGGAAAACAAGTGCATTAATTAGGTGCTTTTGCAAACTACAAAAAGTATTCCACCATTCATCATCTACCTTGGTTGGTGAGATTTTTGAATTGAGCCCTATAAACCGAAAAGGAAGGAGTAATTGGCAAATAGATCTCGCCGCCACCCCTCGCCTCCTGACTCCGGGCACGCCCGCCCCTCTCAGCAAGTCTGCTCGCGCGCCCCATGGAGTCGCCGGCCATATCCACTGGGGAATGGCTGGAAGACAGGCAGATGTACAAGATGCATCTCCCACATGTCTACAAAGCCTTCCCGCGGATGCTCTAGCCGCTCGACTCCGTCGCGCCGGCGGTGCTGCGGGAGACTCGAGGGAGGAGATGGAGGGAGCGGGCGATGCGGATCCGCGACGACGCTCTCTCCTGGACCTAGTGCACGCGCGAATGGAGGGAAGCAGAGGAGGAAGCTGCGAGGGAGGAAGCCGAGGAGGGACCTAATCCGTTCTCTCACTCGCGCAGGTATGCTAGGATGTGCAAGGATCATGTGGATTGGGAGCTGCTGAATCTAGCCCTGCGGATCTACTTCGAAGGAGATTTCTCGGAGAAGCACGGGATGCCCCACCCAGTGAGCCGCCGATTGCGTTCGTTTGATGGGCAAAGGAGAAGTGAATTCAGGAGATCCACGCCGTGCTGCGAGATGGGAATGCTTGACTGGACTCCTGCCCAACTACAACAAAACTGTCGCGTAAGGTCGCTTTTTCTGGGACGCTTTTTAATTCGCCTCTACATCCATGGACACTAGCAAAATAAAGACGCTTCTTAAGACGATTGAAAGGCGCTACACAGTTATTATAAGAATTAGGTATTTATAAAATAAATATATATTTTAAATAAGTTAAGGACGAATTTTGAGACGTTTCATATGTGGCTTTATCTTTGGTATATAATTTTGGCGCTGCCAAATTAGTTTTGGTTTACCGCTTTTTTATGGATGGTTCCCGCGTTTATTTTGGATTTTGTTCACTAACTAAAACTGGGGTCGTCTCCCACGCACCCCATCTTTTCCGCTCCCAGTTTCTAGAACCCACCATATCCAATCTACGGCGGCTCCAAGCCTCGCCCCGAGCGGTGCCCTCTGCCGGCTATGTCTGGTCTCCTCGGTCGACGACCTCACCAGTCAGGGTCGGTCGGCTTCCCTTGTCCTCCCCGTCCCCTGGCCGCACCTCTCCTGGCGTCGTCCTCAACGTCCGCAAGCCAGGTCCATGCCGGCGTCATCCTCCTGCAAAATTCTGCCACATCAAGCCAGCGCACCCTCAAATCCCATCTGCTCTATCAAGCAGGTGCTCCCTCGAATCCCATCTGCTCTACATTTTACCATTATATCTTTACATCTTTCAAGTACGCATCTCATGCTTCTTATATCCAGATTAGTTTTTCTTTTTGCGGGTGCATATCCAGATTAGTTGTCACCAAATCTCACCGTTAAGACAAACCAACATCAATCAGGGAACTCATGTATCAGATTCAGATCTGATGGAGCAACCACATTAGTGGTGCGTCTTGCAACTTGTGTACACATTTTCTGCTCTTTATCCACTCTGTAATTTATGAATTTGGTAGTTCGTCCTTTTAGCGGAAAAGGAGCGAGTACATTAATCTGGTTTACTAGCAGGTGCTACCTCGAATCCCATTATGCCAGTATGATAGAATGACTTGCCATTAAGCAGATTGCATTTACTTGTTGTAAGAGAGATCTACTTTAATCTGCTATCACAACATGATTCCTATATCTATCTTTTAAGAGCAATTTGATAAAATTACACTTTTTTCCTCATACTTTGGTCCTATGACACACCTTTCATTTTCTTTGATAAAATGGCATACTTTAGATTGATAGTTGGCCAAAATGGCACAAAGTGATCTTTTTCCTCTATT
Organism: Triticum urartu; assembly: GCF_056163025.1. NCBI lineage: Eukaryota > Viridiplantae > Streptophyta > Magnoliopsida > Poales > Poaceae > Triticum > Triticum urartu. Next base: position 277,276,504 of record NC_141879.1, on the reverse strand, counting down.
TCTAGATCAAAGCCTGCACGTTAGATTATTTGGGACGATTTTGCCCTCCCATACCAAAATTAGCCGTGAGACAGAAGGAGAGGAACAACAGGGCTGCCACCTCGCCATCCTTCCTCCCAGGCGCCACTCTTCTCCTGTCGTCGCCTTGCCGTGCTCTGCCCGCCCGCCCGTTCATGTGGAGGAGGAGGCGTGGATGTGTCGTGGTAAGATCGATGCTCCCTCGCCAAGCGGCGGAAGGCAAGCACCGCTCCTTACTCTTGCCGCACCATTCTTTCAAAGTGTGCCTCGACATCTTCTTCATGCTGCCGTGTGACCCTTTGTCATGCCCTGATGTCGAAGCTACCGTGCATCGTGCTGGGCGTCACTTTTGTAGTTTGCTCGCTTGCATTGGTCGCTCGAGCTGCTAGAGCGTCCGTTGGTCGCTCATGTCGCTAAAGCTACTCTAGTTGTAGCTTCTGTACTTGCTCGATGCTATCTCTGTAATGGATGTAATTGCTGCCTGAAGAAAGTAATTGGCTCTAAATGTTCATACGAGTTGCTAGCTTAGTTGTAGCTTCTGACAACAACAGGATATGGATGCTTGTTGATTTAGATGTTTAGGTAGCACACTTTGGCAGCATGTAGGGATGTAATCAACATGCACGTGATATGGCACACTTCACAACATGGGGTAGGGATGTGGAGTTGCGAGGATAGGATGACTTGATAGCAGGAATCAAACTGCAGGGTCTGAAAAAGAGTCCACTGTTTGTTGGACACACAGGGGAACAGCTGCGGCGAGGCGATGGCAAGAGAATGGGCTAAGCATGGAGAGATGGCAATGGAGGACACACAGCGTGTCGATAGGAAGGATGGCGGCGCTATTCTTCCTATCCTCCTATCTCGTGCCTATTTCTTGTATCGACCGATAGGTTCAATGGAACTAGAGTAAACAAGCTAAAGGGCAAAACTGTCCCAAATAATCTGATGTGCGGGCCCATACGTAGAAATAGAGCGAAAAAATTGCTTGTGCCATTTTGTCTAGCTATCAATGAAACATGTGCCATTTTATCAAAAAAAAATGAAAGGTGGGTCATACGATAAATGTACGAGGAAAAGTGTTGTCATTTTATCAAAGTTGCTCATCTTTGATTAACTATGTATAGTTTTAGCTTACGCAAACCAGCGTCTCTTGGCTTGCCCTACTACTTACGAAGCAAAATGACATGTCTATGTGGTCTACACTTTATTATTTATACATGGCTTCACATGACTTTGTGCAGCAGACAAGGCGTACTTCTTGTTTCACCACTAATGAGCTGTACATATTGTTTTCATGATTTATTTTTACTTTAGCTACATAGATACTCAGTATGTTTCATAATTGTACCATTTGAGGAAGTGTTTATGCATCTTAATTACGCATGAGTAAGATCAGAACAAGCCAAGGTATGTACATTTCGAAATATATCCAAACAAGATATAGTTTCAGTCAGTTGAATCACATACGCTTGCATGGTTATGCCAATTGTTGTTTGCCTGCCAATCTGATACTACTTTGAAACATTTTAGGTCAAAAAGACAAAGCTGACCACTCCAACACAACCTAAGACATTTGTGCTCCAAGAAAACATCGAGACATTTGTAAGGAACATCTCTCACGGTTTCATCATAGAACATTTCATCTTGCACTAATCCAAAAGCTTATGTTCTAAACTTCTTTTTGTTATTTTTTCCAGGTAGAATTGGAATGCATTGCAGGAGCAAGGAGCAACCACACAAGAATTAGTCTTTAAATGAACACATATTATGTATAATGTATGGAAAGCTTAGTTCTAGTTTGTAGTATCTTTTAATTATTTACATATTTCATATGAATGTTGGATCTGATGCAGCTGTGAACTCCATGTCTCCATACACTTTTAGTGTATGTATTTGTTCATATACTTGTTACAAAGGATGCTAATTCTGAGAATGGATTGCTTGCAAATGCAATTGCTGATGTCGATTGATGCCTTTATATATTGATGATTGATCAATCTACACATACATCCCTATCATAATAAAGTAACTGAATTTGAAATGAGGAATACAAGGTAATATTAGTAATCAAACAACGATTAAATTAAAATACTCCATAGCCACAAAGAAGCTTATTCACATAAAGAGACAAATATGACGTCTCAACATAGCTTCTATAAGCAATGGGCCCACATGAGTAGAGGCGCGATACAAGCGTGTGATAGAACGTCTCTATTCTTGTAGAGACGATTTCGAACGTCCAAATATAGCGTCTCATACAACGTAGACACGCTAACAAAGCGTGTCTACCTGTTTTGAGACGGTCCATGGGGAGACGCTTTACTAAATCGACTCTAGTTTTGCCTAGAGATGAAATAACGCGTCTCTAGCTATGAAAATGAACGTCTCTACACACAGTTTTTCCTGTAGTGCACCAGCACGCCACCGGAGCCGGAGCAGGTGGATCCCCTACCTTACCTCTCCCCCAAACCTGCAGAAGATTGAAATTAGGCTTGCAATCTGCTTCAATTGAGCTGTCTGGTGGTTATTTCTGCTTCCTGAGAGACAACATCTGGCTGGAGGATGAGCAGGAACCAGGAACTCTGATGAATTTCCCCTATCGCAATGGGGGGGGGGAGCGCCGGTTGGGCAGTGGTACGGCCCACCTCCGCCCCAAATGGGGGCACAATCTGGGCAGGCTCCTGTAATTGCCCAAGATCAATCTGCTAGTGGTTCTGACTCTCAGATCAGTGGGAAATCTCAAGGCAAGAATCATCAAAAGAAGAGATAGGACATCCAGAAAGCTGCTCCTGCCCCTGCTTCGGGCCTTATGGCATACTCTGAGGTGATCTGCTACAACTGTGGGGAACCAGGGCATCATTTGGATAAATGTGTCAAGCCCAAGAGTTGTTTTATCTGCAAAATGGTTACCCATAAAGTTGAGAATCACCCTGTCAGAAGGAAAACCCACAGTTCTACTAGATATATTGGAAGTGATAGAAATACTGCTTACTTCCATGCAGTAGCTAACCAGAGGAGGAGGAAAACCCTCATTCACTCCCATGATGGCCCTAATGGCCCTGTTACTGAGGTAGATGAGATGCTGAAAGTGGCTAGTGACTTCTACAAAGACCTGTTTAAGAAAGAAAACCCTTCTGGGTTCTCTCTACAAAACAATTTTTTCTCTGCTTCTGAAAAAGTCTCTCCTGCCGAAAATGAGCTGCTAGAAGCCCCTTCTTCAGAGACAGAGGTGAAGGAAGCCATTTTTAGCTCTTATCCTGATGGGGCTCCTGGTCTTGATGTGATTCCCTTCTTGTTTTACCAGCATTTTTGGGACTTGGTGAAAAATGATCTTTTAGATCTTTTCCAAACCTTTCATAGAGGAGAGTTGGATCCAGCAACTTACTCATGGGGGGTCTGTTGGGGTCAAGTTAAATAACTGTTAAAGTGATTTTTCCTTGCTGGTAAAGGCCTTAGGCAAGGTGACCCCATCTCCCCGCTTTTTTTTAATTTAGTAGTGGACGTTCTTACTAAAATGCTGAGCAAAACTGCTGATCATAGTCTGATTGCAGGGCTGTCCTGAGGTCTGCACTGGTGGCATCATGTGCCTTCAATATGCAGATGATACCATCCTTTTCTTAGATAATGACTCCACACATGCTAGCAATCTGAAAACTGTTCTAACCTGGTTTGAACAAGTCTCAGGCATGAGAATCAACTACTCTAAAAGTGAACTCATCCCTATCAACATGGATGATCAGGAGTTAGCTGACTTCCTCTCTATTCTAGTCTGTAATAAACGTAACTTCCCCATTAAGTACCTAGGTATCCCTCTCCACTATGATAAACTGAGGAGAGAGGATATCCAACCCCTTCTGGATAAAATCATTAAAAGGATTGCTGGGTGGAGGGGCAAACTTATCTCTTACAGGGGTAGATTGATCCTCATACAAGCTTGTTTGGCTAGCATTCCAGTGTATCTCCTCTCCTTCTTCAAGTTCCCTAAATGGGCAGTGAACCTCATCAATTCTCAGATGTCTCATTGCTTGTGGAATAATTTTGAGGGAAATAGGAAGCTACACCTTACTAATTGGGCCCTAGTCTCTATGAAAAAAGATTTTGGAGGCCTAGGCATACCTAACCTCCAAGAAATTAACATCTGTCTTCTAGGGTCTTGGATTAAAAGATTCTATGAGGAAGACCTGAAACCCTGGATGCTTCTTATTGCCCATAAATACCTAGGAAATAAACCTAATATTTTTGTCCCTTCCTCCAACCCTAAGACCTCTAGATTCTGGAAAGGATTAAAATCTATTATGCATGCTGTGAAATTTGGCTACAGATGGAACATAGGGGATAGGAGGAGAACCAGGTTCTGGGAAGATAGTTGGTTTGGCACATCCCCCTAGCAGTCCAATTTTGGCCTATTTACTCTGTCCGCAATGAGCTTAACAAAAGTGTCAATGAAGTTTGGGACGGTCAATGCCTAAAACTCTCTTTAACAAAAGCATTACATTTACTGCCGAGCTGGATGCCCTAATTTGGCAGCTGGACAATAAGGGGAAGTATTCCTCCAGCTCCCTCTATCATGTTATCAACTTCAGAGGGGTTCAACCCGTGTTTATCCCTGCTGTCTGGAAATTGAGAGTTCCCCCTAAAATTCATGTATTTCTCTGGCTTCTCTCCAAAAACAAATTGATGACTAGGGATAACCTTAGGAAGAGACACATCATCAAACCCCTTGATTGTGTTTACTGCTTGGAACAAGAGTCTTGTTCTCACCTATTTTTTGAATGTATAGTTGCTAAACATCTCTGGGCCCACATTGAGGAATATTTCTCTAGTCAGATTGGCTCATCCTTCGAATCTGTCGCCAGATTCTGGATTGCTACCAAAAAGTGCTCAGTTTTAAACATTGTTAGCTCAACTGTCCTTTGGTGCCTCTGGAAATATAGAAATGCTATGATTTTCAGTAACACCTCCTGGATTTCCATTCCGCGGGTCTTGAGGTTGATCAGGAACATGGTGAGGAACTGGGCGATTCTCTCCTCCGGATCGGACAAGGACAAGTTGATGAGCTTCGTGGAAACCCTAACAAGATCCCTCCAGAAACCGTTGGCGATCACTTGTGGCTGGACAAGGCTCGACCAGCTCTGGGGCTGGACCCGTGGGCTTGTCTCAAGATCTCTGATGAAGATGATGGGCACCTGGCGCCGAAAAAGAGGGACATCCACCATGCTATGCCTTCCAGCCCGGTCTCTCCGCTTGCTTACTGGTCGCCGCAGGCTGACACGGCCCCTCAGCTGAAGACCATGAAGGCTTTGCTGGACCCTCCTTGTGTCATTTAAGTGCTCTATCCGCTCTGCCTTTGGCACCACTCGGGTGATTTGTGTTATTTAGAGAACTTGTTCATCCACCCCCCCTAGTTTGTAGCTTTTCTACCTTTGCTTTCGAACTGCTCTTTGAGCTGCTGTATCAGAATATGTTGTGGTTTCGTTCTCAGCAATGGAACCGGAGAGATGCTCCCTGTTTTTCTAAAAAAATATTATTTCATATGTTATTATATATTATTTTTATTGTCATCATATATTTAACAGATACTTACATATGTAAGAAAACAATATCCCACATCTTATTAACTTATAAAAATAATTTCTTAACAAATAAAATCCTGGATTGTTTTGGCACGAAAATCCTAGTGATTGTGTACAAAAGCTTGGTAAGATTTAAGGACGAATGTAATAATATCACTTCCTCCAGCGCCGCTGGGACCACCTCCTGCCTCCTGCTGCTAGCAGCTCTGCTTAGCACGCTTCGCTATGAAGCGCTACTCCACCGTTGGCCAGGCCATTCCTCCACCCCTCCACACCTCCTGTTCTTCTCCACCGACTGCCGAACCACACCGCACTAGAACCAGTTAACCCTCGTACACCTCTCCGTCTGCGACTCTACTCCCGCGTCTTCCCATCTCCGGCTCGTTGATGTCTGGGGCCTCGCCATCGTCCACCACTTTGGATGCGCTCGGCGCGGCGTGGTCAACGTGGTCAACGAACGACACCACCGGAAGTAGACTGTGCGTGGAGAGGCTGATAGCTGGGTCCACGGTCGCACACAAGGAAATGCCTCCTTATTACGCGCAAAATAATGATTCCTCCACCTGACATCTGGGACCCACCAGAAGGGCCTCTGTATTTTGCGAAATAAAGTGCCCCCTGCTGACATGTCGGACCCACCAGCTATCTTCGCATGCAAGGAAGTGCCTCCTTATTATGCACAAAAAAATGAATATTCCCCCTGCCAGCTGGAACCCAGCATAGTGGGAGGCTGACTTGTGGGCTAGCAAGTTGACAGGGACAGAGGGCTTTGTCAACTTAGTCAATATGAACGATTCTAGCTCCTGTTACCGTACGATGTTCATCCAACGGCCGTAGTGCTTCTTCAACCTCTGGTCTTCTTGCTCCAGCCGCCCAAACCAGCGCCGGACGTGCTGCGTGCTCCTGCCTCCCGTGGCCGGCTGTGATGCCGCGGAGGCCTCACCGCCCCCTACTACTCCCACCGCTGGCCAGGCCATCCCTCTACTCACCCACACCCATGTTAATCTGCGGTGACAGCAGCCTCACACCGCAGCCGAACCAGTGAACCCTCGTACTCCTCTTCGCGTGGGCATCCACTGCTGCGTCTTCCCCGGCTCCGAGTCGTCCCCTTCCTAGTCCTCGCCGTCGTCCACCGCCCTGGTGCTCTCGACGCGGCGTGGTCAACGTGGTCAACGACCGACTTCCATCGGAAGAGTACTGTATGTGCAGAGGCTGACAGCTGGGTCCACGGCAGCCGCAAGGAAGTGCCTCCTTATTAAGAGGAAAATAATTATTTCTCCACCTGACAGCAAGGACCCACCGGATGGGCCACCAGTATTTTGTGAAAAAAATCGTTTCCCACTGACTGCTGGGACCCACCGGACGGGCCATCGTATTTCGCAAAAAAACGTTCCCCCCGCTGTCAGCTCGGACCCACCGGAAGTGCCTCCTTATTACGCACAAAAAAATGAATACTCCCTCGGCTAGCTGGGACCCACCTTGCTGGGAGGCTGACTTGTGGGCCTACTAAGTTGACGGAGACGAAGGGCTTTGTCAACTTAGTCAATATGAACGATTCTAACTCCAGTGACCATACGATGTCCATCCAACGGCCGTAGTGCTTCTTCAACCTCTGGTCTTCTTGCTCCAGCCGCCCAAAGCAGTGCTGGTCGTGCTGCATGCTCCTGCCTCCCCTGGCCAGTTGTGCTGCCGCAGAGGCCTCACCACCCCCTACTATTCCCACCGCTGGCCAGGCCCTGCGGCGACGGCAGCCTCACACCGCAGCTGAACCAGTGAACCCTCGTAGTCCTCTCCGCGTGGGCTTCCACTGCCGCGTCGTCCCCTTCCTAGGCCTCGCCATCGTCCACCGCCGTGGTGCTCTCCGTGCGGCGTGGTCAACATGGTCAAGGAATGACTTCCATCGGAAGAGTACTGTACGTGGAGAGGCTGACAGCTGGGTCCACGGCTATAGCCCAGTTTTTTTGTGATTTGCCAAGTAAGTCGCTTTGTCAGGCCTGTTGGGCTGCAAATCTTTCAAGATGAGGAGAGCTTTCATTCGGCTGGCCGAGAAAATGGCCCATCAGTAATGAGAAATGGGTTGTACATTTTTAAAACAAATCAAACTGGCAATTAGTTTCAAATATCTTTTTTTTCATTTCAAGATTTTAAATTACATTAATTTTTTTGCATGGAGAATTTGTTGGATTTTATATTGATATACATTTATTTTTAAAATCAGTTTGAATGTGAGTCGAAATTTCGGGATTAAAAACAGTTCGGACCGCACCGAAATATGCAAAATTTCGTATAATTTTTTAACCGTTGCCACAATATGGGCTGCAATGCTAACAAAAAGAATATGGGCTCCAAAAAAACCTTAAGAATTAGCAAATGGGCTGTAAATTATTAGAAATAATGGCAGATGGGATGTATGCTGTTTTCCACAGATTTGAGGCTTTCCTAAAAAAAGGTTGACGCACAAGCACTAACTGTTGGATGTCCATCCAACGGCCGGCGTGCTTCTTCAATCCCTTCTCTTCCTGCTCCAGCCGCTCAAACAAGCGCCGGCGGGACTGCCTGCTCCCTCCTCCTCGCGGCCGGCTGTGCTGTCGCGCAGGCCTCACCACCCGACCGTACTCCCATCGCTGGCCTAGCCATCCCTCTACTCACCCACACCTGCTGTTATTCTCCGGTGACGGCAGACGAACCAGTAAACCCTCGTACAGTCGTACTCCCCTCCGCGTGGGAAACAACTACCGAGTCTTCCCTGCCTCCGTGTCGTCCCCTTACTAGGCCTCGCCGTCGTCCACTGCCCTGGTGCTCTTGGCGCGGCGTGGTCAACGTGGTCAAGGAACGACTTCCATCGGACGTGGACTGTACGTGGAGAGGCTGACAGCTGGGTCCATGGCGGCAGCAAGGAAGTGCCTCCTTATTACGTAGAAAATAATGATTCCTCCACCTGACAGCAGGGACCCATCGGACGGGCCACCGTATTTCGTGAAAAAAAACGTTTCCCCCCTGACTGCTGGGACCCACCAGCTACACCTTCGCACGCAAGGAAGTGCGTCCGGGCAAAAAAACGATTCGCCCCCCCTGACTGCTGGGACCCACCAGCTACATCTTCGCATACAAGGAAGTGCGTCTGGGCAAAAAAGACCAAAACGATTCGCCCCCCTGACTGCTGGGACCCACCAGCCCCCCGACTGCTGGGACCCACCAGCTACATCTTCGCACGCAAGGAAGTGCGTTCGGGCAAAAAAACGATTCGCCCCCTGACTGCTGGGACCCACCAGCTACATCTTCATAGGCAAGGAAGTGCCTGATAGTCGGGACCCACCTAGTCGAAGCATACGTGGCGTTGTCATTCTAGTCGCGAACGTGTACGTACATATATAGTGGTGGATGTAGAGTCGCGCACGTGTCGTAGTAGAGGCGGCCAGGGTGTAAGAAAGAAAATATGGCCACGTATGTGTACATACGGGCGGGGTCTCGAACGCCTACTCACGCATAAGTATGGCGAGGGCTCGTGTACATGGCTGGGTCGGAACGGAGAAACAGCGCCGTCGTCGTGTTCATGGGGAGGCAACGAAATGCGTGGTCGTGTTCATCGGGAGGGCTTGTACGGAAGAGGCGATGGAAACGAGGCCTGGCATACCGCACAACAGAGGAAACGGACCTCCTACGGTCGAAACGGGGGTCCTATTGATCGGGAGGGGTGTGGCGTACCGCAAAATGGAGAAAACGAACCTCCTACGGTCGAAACGGGGGTCCTGTTGATCGGGAGGGGTGTGGCGTACCGCAAAACGGAGGAAACGGACTTGTGTTGGAGCGCTACGGTCGAAACGAGGGTCCTATTCATCGGGAGGGGTGTGGCGTACCGCAAAACGGGACTCCACGGGATACTGTTCATCTCCACCGTCGACCCCCTCCAGCCTCCACGAGCTACTGTTCATCCACCGTCGACCTCCTCCAGCCTCCACGGGGTCCTGTTCATCCAGCCTCCACTGTGCGCTACTCCACCGGCTACTGTTCAACCACCCCTCCACCGTCTACTGTTCATCCAGCCCTCCACACCACGGGGTCCTGTTCAACCACCCCTCCACGGGCACCCCTCCACTGTCTACTGTTCATCCTGCCCTCCACACCATGGGGTCCTGTTCATCCACCCCTCCACGGGCACCCCTCCACCGTCTACTGTTTATCCAGCCCTCCGCCACACCACGGGGTCATGTTCATCCACGCAGTAGCCAAGGAATCGCTCGATTGGGTTCAGTTAACAGCCATTGATCGATCGCTCGGGTTTAGTAATGCGTAGCCTGCAGTGCAATCGCTCGGGTTCGGTTAGAGCCCAACGCCTCGCTCGGGTTCAGTTAGAGCCAACGACTCGCACACACGCGCGTACATGTACGAGAGAAACGTGCATCGCTCGGCCCCCGACCTCCCATCGTAACCGGGAACTCCCCGAAATTTTCCTCCCCCTCGCTTCTACCACGGTTTTTTCCGTCATGGACGGCCCAAAGAATGTCATGCAGCTGCGTCTCCGGCCCGCCCAGGACGAAAAGCCCATTTTCTGTCATGATTTTTTGTCATAGAAGTAGGAGCCCACCACATCTATGATGATACCGGTTTTTGTCAAAATTATCATCATAGAAGTGTCATATGTATGACAGAAATTTTTTTCGTTCGGCCCAAAATGTCACGGATGTGTCTTTTTTTTGTAGTGCATAGTTGTTCATGGCTCGATTGGCAAAGCGTCTGAAGACATCCTGCACTTCAGTCTTGTAGAGGATTATATGTACCCATGTATATCTTGAATAATCATCAACAACGACGAAGCCATAGAGACAAGCAGTAGTAGTAAGGGTAGAGTAGTGAGTAGGGACGAAGAGGTCCATGTGTAGCAGTTCGAAGGGTTGAGTCATTGTCATGATTGTCTTCGAGGGATGCTTGGCCCTCGTCATCTTTCCAGCTTCGCAGACACCGCATAAGTGATCCTTCTTGAACTTGATGCCCTCGATGCCAATGACGTGCTTATTCTTCGCAAGAGTATGCAAATTCCTCATGCCAGCATGCCCTAGCCTCCGATGCCAGAGCCAGCACTCTGAAGCTTTTGCAAGAAGACATACGGCAAGCTGTGGTCCTTCTGAGAAATATACCATGTACAAATCATCTTTCCGATACCCTTCAAAGACTAGAGACTTGTCAGATTCCATTAGAACAAGGCAACGATATTTTCCAAATATCACAATCATGTTCAAATCGCAAAGCATTGAGACAGACATTAAGTTGAAACCAAGGGATTTAACAAGCATCATTTTATCCATGTGCTGATCCTTTGAGATCGCAACTCTACCTAGACCCAATACCTTGCTTTTACCAGTATCAGCAAATGTGATGTGACTTTTGTCAGATGGACGTAAGGTTAAGTCCATGAGAAGACTTCGTTTTCCAGTCATGTGATTAGTACATCCACTATCAATAATCCATTCCGAAGCAGTTGGTGTCATACCCTACAGTGCAGTTAGGGGGATAGGCTTCACGAAGAGCATTGTGAAGCATAAACATTTGACGAGCAAGTGGATTATGAAAGCTTAGATCGAGGTTAGGACTGATAGGACAAATAGCAAGCGACTCAGGAACAAAATACATAATAAGACCATTTGGGCATTTGATCTTGCGCCCTACAAGATGTTTTAGGTCCCCAGCAATAGCTTCAGATGCATTTGATTTTCGGCTGGAGACCTTTCCCTGCAAAAGAGAGTTAAGCTTTCTTAGCCACCCACATCTGCAAGGGTGGCTTCGAAGCAATAAGTCTAAGTGCAGCATCTGAGAACTTTGGCTTTGAAGCCCTGGCAAATAGTTTTGCAGGAGGTGAATAATACTCATAGGAATAAGCAGAGTAGTTCTTGGTCTTATGAACATGGCGGTTTGATGAAACACGCTCATATTCGTAGGCCTGGGTATGATTTCCCTGCAAAACATTTGTGTTAGTGCGACTCAGGTGAGTCCTCTATTTGTATAAAGCCTTTGGACCATATGAAGCCTGTGTTCTGGGGTTTGTCTTCTTCCCTTGTGGTGTCATGACGACATTCACAGGACGATTCTCCAGACACCTTTTGGGCACCCAGACTTTCTTCATAGGTGGCCCATTCCTGCAGTTAGTACCAATATACCTGGCAAACAATTCACATTCTGATTCTTAAATAGTTTATAGTTTTCATCAAAGGATTCATCAATGACAATAGGATTAGCACAAGTGAAGCCAGATAGGGTGGATGGATCCACTGAAGGTTCCTTTGCAGCAACCCATGTGGTTTTGGGGTACTGCTCAGGCTTCCAGTAAGAGCCATCAGCATTCATTTTTCTTTCGAACCCAACACCCTCTTTCCTAGGGTTTCGGTTCAGAATCTGCCTTTTGAGGACATCACATAGTGTCTGATGCCCTTTGAGACTTTTGTACATCCCTGTTTCAAGCAATGTCTTCAACCTAGCATTTTCATCAGCAATAGCAGTGGCAACCTCAGCAGAGGGGTTAGTTACCACATCAACAGTTGAAGATATTGCAACAGTAGTAGCAGTAGAACATTCAGCAACAGAAGTAGCGTTATCACGCTCAAGGCATTTAAGACATGGTGGTTCAAATCCTTCCTGAGCGGGACTGATCTGCTCAGCGCGAAGTGACTCGTTTTCCTTTTGAAGATCTTCATGAACCGCTCTCAATTTCTCAAGTTCTTGCTTCCTTTGAAGAATATCATAGGAAAGCTTTTCATGAGTTGTTGAGAGCGTTTCATGACGACTTTCAAGTTCCTCATACTTAACATGAAGATTTTTTTATGTCTTCAATTAAGGACTGAGATCGAGTCATTTCAGCGTCCAACAGGTCATCGCTTTTGTCTAACAGTTCTTGAATATGTTCCATAGCTTTCTGTTGTTCAGTTGCAATTTTAGCAAGTGTTTTGTAGATGGGTTTGGAACCACAATCAGAATCATCTTCACTGGATGTTTGATAGTGAGCATTGCTTGAGTTTACCTTGGCACCGCGTGCCATGAAGCAATAGGTGGGAGCGGAGTTGTCCTTGTCATTAGCATCGGCGTTGGTGACGAAGTCATTGTCTTCACTGTTGAAGATGGACTTGGCAACATAGGCTGTAGCCAAACTTGCAACACCAGAATCGGACTCCTCCTCAGACTCCACCTCCGCCTCCTCAGAAGCAGACTCCTCCTCTGAATCCATTTCCTTGCCAACAAACGCACGAGCCTTGCTAGATGAGCTTTTCTTGTGTGATGAAGACTTTGAGGAAGACTTGGAAGAAGGCTTTGAGTATTTCTTCTTCTTCTTGTCGGCAGAATCATATTCCTTGCTCTTCTTCTTCTTATTGTTCTCATTGTCCCACTGCGGACACTCAGAGATGTAGTGACCAGGTTTCTTGCACTTGTGGCATGTTCTCTTCTTGTAGTCATGAGCAGAAGCTTCATCATTCCTTGAGCTGGATCATGAGGACTTTCTGAAGCCTTTCTTCTTGGTAAATTTCTGAAACTTCTTCACAAGCATAGCAAGCTCCTTTCCAATGTCTTTAGGATCATCAGAACTGCAGTCAGATTCTTCTTCAGATGAGGAAACAACTTTTGCCTTCAAGGCGCGAGTTCGGCCATAGTTGGGACCGTAGATAGCTCTTTTCTCAGAAAGCTAAAACTCATGTGCGTTGAGCCTTTCAAGTATGCAGACGGATCGAGTGTCTTAAAGTCAGGGCATTCTTGAATCATCAGGGCTAGGGTGTCAAATGAGCTGTCAAGTGATCTCAGGAGTGTATTGACGATTTCATGCTTGGTGATCTCAGTAGCGCCGAGAGCTTGAAGCTCATTTGTGATGTCAGTGAGGCGATCAAACGTGAGATGAACATTCTCATTGTCGTTTCTCTTGAAGAGGTTGCGAAGGACATTGATCCTTTCATCTCTCTGGGTTGAGACGCCTTCGTTGACCTTGGAGAGCCAGTCCCAGACTAGCTTTGATATTTCGAGAGCACTCACACGGCCATTGAGGGAGTCCTGGATTAGGGGGTCTCCGGACAGCCGGACTATATCCATTGGCCGGACTGTTCGGCTATGAAGATACAAGATTGAAGACTTTGTCCCGTGTCCGGATGTGACTCTACTTGGCGTGGAAGGAAAGCTAGGCAATACGGATATGTATATCTCCTCCTTTGTAACTGACCTTGTGTAACCCTAGCCCCCTCCAGTGTCTATATAAACTAGAGGGTTTTAGTCCATAGGACAACATACAATCATACCATAGGCTAGCTTCCAGGGTTTAGCCTCTCCGATCTCGTGGTAGATCAACTCTTGTACTACTCATATTATCAAGAATAATCAAGCAGGACGTAGGGTTTTACCTCCATCAAGAGGGCCCGAACCTGGGTAAAACATCGTGTCCCCTGCCTCATGTTACCATCCGCCTTAGACGCACAGTTCGGGACCCCCTACCCAAGATCCGCCTGTTTTGACACCGACATTGGTGCTTTCATTGAGAGTTCCTCTGTGTTGTCGCCATTAGGCTTGATGGCTCCTTCAATCATCGATAGCGATGCAGTCCAGGGGAGACTTTTCTCCCTGGACAGATCTTTCTGTTCAGCGGCTTCGCACTGTGGGCCAACTCGCTTGGCTACCTGGAGCAGATTGAAAGTTACGCCCCTGGTCATCAGATGAGGTTTGGAAGCTTAAACTACACGACTGATATCCGCGGAGACTTGATCTTCGACGGATTCGAGCCCCTGCCTTGTGCGCCTCACGGTCTTGATGAGCATGATTTAGCTCTACAGTCGGACAGTGTTCAGGAGATCGCGCCGGCAACCGCTCCGACCCTCAATTCGGAGCCAATCGCACCATCCATGGACGGGTGGGTAGACCCCGCCACGGAGGCCGTGCTCTCAGCGGCGATCGAGCCGAGGATCGACCTTACCCCTCACAGGAGCCGTGACATTGAACTACCGGAGTCTTCCCCGGCCACGGACTCCGAACCGCCAGCGCCCGTGCCTATCGAAACCGATTGGGCGTCGATCATGGAGTTTACCTCCGCGGATATTTTTCAGCACTCGCCCTTCGGTGACATACTGAACTCACTAAGGTCTCTCTCCTTGTCAGGATAGTCCTGGCCAAATTTTTTCCGGCAGGATTGGGATGCGGATGACGAAGAAATTCGCCGCCCACCCACCACCCACTTAGTAGCCACTGTCGACGATTTAACCGACATGCTCGACTTCGACTCAGAAGACATCGACGGCATGGACGACGATGCGGGAGGTGAAGAGGAACCACTGCCCACAGGGCACTGGACAGCCACCTCATCATATGATATATACATGGTGGACACACCCAAAGAAGGCAATGGCGACGAGACAGTGAAGGATGACCCCTCCAAGAAGCAACCCAAGCGCCGACGTCAGCGGCGCCGCTCTAAGTCTCGCCAAAGCAAAAGTGGTGACACCGGCACAGGACATAATACCACTCTAGACAGTGCCGAAGACGACAACAATCCCCTCCAGCAAGATTTAGGGCAGGAGGATGGAGAAGCCAGCCCTCCCGAGAGAGCGGCAGATGGAGAGGCAGAGGATTATAATTACATGCCTCCCTCCGAAGACGAGGCAAGCCTCGATGATGACGAATTCGTCGTGCCTGAGGATCCCGTCGAACAAGAGCGCTTCAAGCGCCAGCTTATAGCCACGGCAAATAGCCTTAAGAAAAAGCAACAACAGCTTCAAGCTGATCAAGATTTGCTAGCCGATAGATGGACTGAAGTCCTTGCGGCCGAGGAATATAAACTCGAACGTCCCTCCAAGAGTTACCCAAAGCATAGGTTGCTACCCCGACTGGAGGAGGAAGCACTCAAACCCACATCTCCAGCATATGATGCGGCTGACCGGCCACCTCGTGGCCGCGACAGAGAGGCATTTCAGCCAAAAGCTCAGCCTGCACTCCGGCACCACTCACATAAAAATGTTAAGGCATGGGGGAATTCGCCAGACCTACGAGACGTATTGGAGGACAAAGCAAAACATGCAAGATCGATCTACGGATCACGAGGGCGCGCCACTATGCGAGACGATAACCGTCACGCCGGATACAGTAAAAGTAAGTCCGGCTGGGCCGAACACAGCGGGCAAGACTCATTTGAGCTGCGCCGCGATATAGCCCAGTACAGAGGCGCCGCACACCCCTTATGCTTCACAGACGAAGTAATGGATCATCAAATCCCAGAGGGTTTCAAACCCGTAAATATAGAATCATACGGCGGCAAAACAGATCCTGTGGTATGGATCGAGGATTTCCTCCTGCATATCCACATGGCCCGCGGTGATGATCTACACGCCATCAAATACCTCCCACTCAAACTCAAAGGACCAGCTCGGCATTGGCTCAATAGCTTGCCAGCAGAGTCCATTGGCTATTGGGAAGATCTGGAAGCTGCATTCCTTGACAACTTCCATGGCACTTACGTGCGACCACCAGATGCCGATGACTTGAGCCACATAATTCAGCAGCCAGAGGAATCGGCCAGGCAATTCGGGACACGGTTCCTAACAAAGAAAAATCAAATCATCGACTATCGGATGCAGAGGCCCTAGCAGCTTTTAAGCACAACATCCGCGACGAATGGCTTGCCCGGCACCTTGGCCAGGAAAAGCCGAAATCTATGGCAGCCCTCATGACACTCATGACCCACTTTTGTGCGGGAGAGGACAGCTGGCTGGCTCGCAGCAATAACATATCAAAGAACCATGGTACTTCGGACACCAAGGACGGCAACAGCAGGTCACGTCGCAACAAACATAAGCGCCGCATTAACAATGACAATACCGAGCACACGACAGTCAATGCCGGATTCAAAGGCTCTAAACCCGGTCAGCGGAAAAAGCCATTCAAAAGAAGCACCCCGGGCCCGTCCAGTTTGGACCGTATACTCGACCGCTCGTGTCAAATACACGGCACCCCCGACAAGCCAGCCAACCACACCAACAGGGATTGTTGGGTGTTCAAGCAGGCCGGCAAGTTAAATGCCGAAAACAAAGATAAGGGTTCACATAGCAATGATAAGGAGCACCGGAGGACAGAAGAGGTTCCCCCCACAAGTGCGGACGGTGAACATGATATACACAACCCACATCCCCAAGAGGGAGCGGAAGCATGCGCTAAGGGACGTATATGCATTGGAGCCAGTCGCCCCAAAGTTCAACCCATGGTCCTCTTGTCCGATCACCTTCGATCGCAGGGACCATCCCACTAGTATCCGTCATGGCGGATTCGCCGCACTGGTCCTATACCCAATCATTGACGGATTCCACCTCACTCGAGTCCTTATGGATGGCGGCAGCAGCCTGAACCTGCTTTATCAGGACACAGTGCGCAAAATGGGCATGGACCCCTCAAGGATCAAACCCACAAAAACGACCTTCAAAGGGGTCATACCAGGTGTAGAGTCCCATTGCACAGGCTCAGTCACACTGGAAGTGGTCTTCGGATCCCTAGATAACTTCCGAAGCGAAGAGTTAATCTTCGATATAGTCCCGTTCCGCAGTGGCTATCATGCACTGCTCGGGTGAACCGCATTTGCGAGATTCAATGTGGTACCGCATTATGCATACCTCAAGCTCACGATGGCAGGACCCCGGGGGGTCATCACAGTTAATGGAAACACAAAGCACTCTCTCCGCACGGAGGAGCACATTGCGGCCCTCGCAGCAGAAGGGCAAAGCAGCCTCTTAAGGCAATCCACTAGTTCGGCGATTCAAGACCCGGACACCTTCAAGCGCACCTGGAGTAATCGGCAACAAGATCGCCTGGCACGTTCCGAGCTCGCATAGCAATGCATCCCCCACCCCAGTACCAGCCAAACGGCTAACTCCGTGCCCTGCGTACATAATTACGCATTAAAAATACCATGGGCACAGGTGGGGAGGGGGGCACGACTACGGCACGCCCCAAGATGCGGCTCAACCGCACTAGGGGCTTCCCGCTTTGTTATTTTTTTCTTTCAGGACTTTAATCTCTGGAAACCCTGTCCGGCAACATGATTTCCAGACACATGATGCAGCAACCAAGGAGGCAGAAAGCCACGTCGCACAACGGAACTCCCAAGTGGATTACGATAACGAGTGAAATACTTGCTTTAATACCATTCCTCAGCTTGCCCTTGGAGGGGACATGTCAAATAGTCCTATTTTTTGCTTATCGCATTACTTGTATCATTCTGCTTTAACGCACCTTTTTGAATAAACAATGCATAGCACTAAGACTATTATTGCATTCTTCCTTTATATATATATATATGTTCATTCATGACATTCGGTACCCGTACACTCTGGTACGGCCAATACGCTAGGGGCTTAAGCATACCCCATAATACGGCGTGAGAAGTCCAAACACTTTCGACAGTGCGGCACCCTGAACTTATAGCATTATATGCATCAGCTCCGAATCATGTCTTGGGTCAATAGTTAGGTTTGCCCGGCTCCCATGTTTTGGTACCTTACGTTCCGCTATATCGGCTAAGGTAGCACTGGGAGAACTACTACGATTGTGCCCCGGTTCTGCTGGGCTAAGCACCTCAGTAGAGAAAGCTAAAACTGACGGTCATGATAAGGTGAGAGACTGGTCACTGTTCGAGAGGTTTCGAGTCCCTAAAGACTTATGCCGCTTAGAGCGAGGAGTTGGCTCTGTTCGGCTTAAGGCGTGTATAGTGCCCCGAATTCGGCCTTCCGAATACTAGGGGCGTCGCCGAAATTTAAAATTATAGAATTCTATGGCTAAGTGAGAGTGATAAAGCATTATAGTCTGATTGCCTTGTTCGTTGTGCCGAGCACCTCCCTCGAAGGACCCAAAAATGGGAACAAGAGTGCTCGGGTTTATCCCGAACACCCCAGCACTCGTGGCATGGGGGCAGAAGCCGGCGACTAGCAATCTCTTAGATTTGATAAACAACCGAACATAAGGTAATATTTTAAATTCAAGCAAGCGTTGCATAGCGCATATGAACAAGTTTTCATCATACAGGATCACACGAGAAAGTTCATTCAAATATTACATCTTTCGCACACTCGTCCGCTACAAGATGGGCACCCTTCAGGACACCCTCATAGTACATCTCGGGGTGGCGATGCTCCTTGCCCGGCGGTGGCCCCTCCTTCACCAGCTTCACGGCGTCAATCTTGGCCCATTGCACCTTCGATGCAGACGGACCGCTTGATGACTTCCAGCCATGGGCAGGCATCCTCAAGCCGCCTCACCAGGCCGAAGTAGCTGTTGGGAAGGGCGTCATCAGGCCACATCTGGACTATAAAGCCCTTCATGGCTTGTTCGGCCACCTTGTGTAGCTCGACCAGTTGCTTCAGCTGGTCGCTCATAGGCATCGGGTGTTCGGTCCCAGTATACTGAGACCAGAACAGCTTCTCTGTCGAGCTTCCCTCCTCATCCTGGTAAAACTTGGCGGCATCCGACGCGCTGCGGGGCAAATCTGCGAATGCTCCTGGAGAGCTCCGGACTCGGGTAAGTAACAAGTAATTTACTTGCACATGCTTGCTTTGCATATTGAATGCCTTACCCGCCGCTATCTTCCTCATCGCCTCAATCTCCTAGAGGGCTTTTTGGGCTTCAGCCTTGGCATTCTTTGCGCTCTCGAGGGCCGCGGCAAGCTCGGACTCTCGCGTCTTCGAGTCAAGCTCCAACACCTCGTGCTTCGTCACGAGAGCTTGGAGCTCTTGCTGCACCTCGCCCACCCGTGCCTCTTGCTTTTCCCGCTCGGTGCGCTCCTTGGCCACTTTATCTTCAGCCTCGGACAACTCTTGCTTTAGGGTAGCCACTTCGGTCGTGGCCCCTGGCAAATTCACGATGATCCTGTCATTTTGCAATCGCATCTTTATATATATATATAGAGAGAGAGAGAGACAAGGTATTACTTACCTTTGTTCTCCTCGAGCTGCCTCTTGGCAAGGCCGAGCTCCTTCTCGGACCCTCCGAGGTCCTGCTTCAGTGCGGCAACCTCCGCAGTCAGTGCGGCAGAGGCCAGCAGCGAAGCCTGCATAGCATATAGACATACTTATATTAGACTCCCGTGATATTGTTTGATCCTCTATTCGGCTTTTCTTTGTGAACACCGAACAGAGCATCAGGGGCTACTATCTATGCGGTAATATTTTACCTATATTTTAAATACTTACCTCAAAGCCTGTTAGAAGGCTGGCACAGGCTTCAGTCAGTCCGCTCTTGGCGGACTGAACCTTCTTGATCACCGCACTCATAATAGTGTGGTGCTCTTCGTTGATGGAAGCGCCGCAAAGCGCTCCCAGCAGGTTGTCCGGTGCCTCTAGATGGACAGAGGTCACCGGCACGGGCGTCTTACCCCTTTTGGAAGGGGGAAGCCTGCCCGAGTCCGGAACCACTGGAGGTTCCGGCGCGGTGTCTGGCTGAGTGCCGAACTTGGAGCCCCCGGGAGCCTTGCTCCCTTTGCTCCTGGAGTCCGGAAGGTCGCCTTGAGGCACCTCCGGGACTGTCTCTCCCCGGCTCGGTGCCCCTTGGGATAATACCTCGGCATTATTCATAGGGCAAGGGGAGGAGGCGGTCAGAAGTGGATCGCTATCCATATCGGACGAATCTAAGGAGTCGTCCGACGAGGATACGTCGATACGGGCTTGGGGCGGTCTGCATAATCATGTTCGGTGTTAGGAGAAGCAGTTCTACAACGGTGTGCTATGAGTTACTCTGGTATCCGAATACTTACGACTTCGCCAGGGGCTTGGCCCTGAGCAGTCACTTGTCTTCGCCTTCGGCGGCGGCGGTGGAGCAGTCCGGAAGGAGAGTCCTTCCTTTCTTGGACCCTTCGGCCTCCCCGGTTGGGGCAGCCTTCCTTTTCTTGTCTCCCCCGGCTGGAGGGGGAGCATCTTCATCTTCCTCCTCGTCCTCATGGGAGGAGTGCGTCGTGGAGTTATCGGACGAGGAGTCCGATAACACCTGGCGCCGGGAACTCTTTCGGGTTCCCTTGGCCTTCTTCTTGGTCTTCTCCGGCACCTTATAAGGAGCCGGAGTCAGCAACTCCGTCAGGAGAGCGTCCGCAGTGTCTTCGGGCAGTGGGGCCAGACAGTCAATCTGTTCCGATGCCTCCACCCAGTCCTGTAAAAGGCATGGGAGCTCAGATCTTGCACATGGTTAAGCTATGGGAAGTAAATATCCTACCAGATGTACATGACTTACCGGATTCACAGGGCGCTTTGCGCTTAGCCTGCGTTCCACGATGAGAGAGGGAGGGACCTCGGCGCCCTTGAACAGCACCCTCCAGACGTCTTTGTGCGTCGTGCCAAAGAGCTCGCTTAGAGTCTGGTGCCGGGCCGGGTCGAACTCCCATAAGTTAAAATCCCGTTGTTGACACGGGAGGATCCGACAGAAGAGCATGACCTGGACTATGTTGACAAGCTTGAGCTTCTTGCTTGTCATATTCCGGATACACTTCTGGAGTCCGTCCAGCTCCACCGATGAACCCTAGGACAGGCCCTTCTCCTTCCAGGAAGTGAGCCGCGTGGGAATTTCGGATCGAAACTCGGGGGCCGCCACCCAGTTAGCGTCGCGCGGCTCGGTGATGTAGAACCACCCCGATTGCCACCCCTTTACGGTCTCCATGAAGGATCCCTCGAGCCATGCGACGTTGGGCATCTTACCCACCATGGCTCCACCGCATTCCGCTTGTTGGCCACCCACCACCTTCGGCTTAATGTTGAAGGTCTTCAGCCACAGGCCAAAGTGGGGCCGGATGCGGAGGAAAGCCTCGAACACGACGATGAACGCCGAGATGTTGAGGATGAAGTTTGGGGCTAGATCATGAAAGTCCAGCCCATAGTAGAACATGAGGCCGCGAACAAATGGATGGAGGGGAAACCCCAGTCCGCAGACGAAATGGGGGAGGAAGACCACCCTCTCATGAGGTTCCGGGGTAGGGATGACCTGCCCCGCGGCTGGCAAATGGTGCGCGATGTTCGCGGCTAAATATCCGGCTCCACGCAACTTTTTGATGTGCCCCTCCGTAACGGAGGAAGCCATCCACTTGCCTCCCGCTCCGGACATGTTTTGGAGAGAGTTGAGGAGGAGGATGCGGACTTGGGCGCTGGAGCTCGAGTGCGCGAGAATGGATGAGCAAGGAGGAAGAAGGCGTGGGTAGGAAAAGGTGAGATTTTATCCCTTTATAAGGGCGGACTAAATTATGCACCCCCACTTGCCTGGTAAAACTCGCTTATCCCCCAAGCGCCATAATTGATGGCGTGGTTAGGTTACCCACGTTCGTATTGATGAGAATCCCGTAATAAGGGGAACACGATCTCTGCTTTGACAAGACGTGTCAAGAAACCGCCTCGTGTTATGTGCGGGGCTGGTTAAAGAAAAATGGTTCGCATAATTACCAGGCCATGACGTGATGTCGTGCTGCCGAAACGTGTCAGCAGATTAGATTTGTGGAAATATTATTCTCTCTACGGTAGTATGTGGAACTTATTTTGCAGGGTCAGACACTGTTCTTGTATTCAAGTTCTTCCATGGTCTATTCGGAGGAGGAACCCGCCTTGCAATGCCGAAGACAACACTGCGTGCCAGACTCATCGTCATTGAAGCCCGGTTCAGGGGCTACTGAGGGAGTTATGGATTAGGGGGTCTCCGGACAGCCGAACTATATCCATTGGCCGGACTGTTGGACTATGAAGATACAAGATTGAAGACTTCGTCCCGTGTCCGGATGGGACTCTACTTGGCGTGGAAGGCAAGCCAGGCAATACGGATATGTATATCTCCTCCTTTGTAACCGACCTTGTGTAACCCTAGCCCCCTCCAGTGTTTATATAAACTGGAGGGTTTTAGTCTGTAGGACAACATACAATCATACCATAGGCTAGCTTCTAGGGTTTAGCCTCTCCGATATCGTGGTAGATCAACTCTTGGACTACTCATATTATCAAGAATAATCAAGCAGGACGTAGGGTTTTACATCCATCAAGAGGGCCCGAACCTGGGTAAAACATCGTGTCCCCTGCCTCCTGTTACCATCCACCTTAGACGCATAGTTCGGGACCCCCTACCCGAGATCCGCCGGTTTTGACACCGACAGCCATACTGCCCTTTGGTCAGATGACCACAGATGATGTTCTTGGCAGTGGAATCCAGTTGAACGAACTTCTTGGCATCAGTAGGGGTGACACCTTCACCAGCCTTGGGAACGCCATTCTTGACGACATACCAGAGGTCGACATCAATGGCTTCAAGATGCATGCGCATCTTGTTCTTCCAGTAGGGATATTCAGTTCCATCATAGACGGGTCACGCAGCGGAGACTTTGATTATCCCTGAAGTCGACATAGCTAAAACTCGAGATGGTTAAACCGAATCACACAGAGCAAGGGAGTACCTTGCTCTGATACCAATTGAAAGTGCTAGTTATCGACTAGAGGGGGGTGAATAGGCGGTTTTTATGAAAGTCTTCAAAACATGGGAGTTTTGAAGACAAACGATAGAAATGAACCTATAACCATGTAGCGGAAGGTAGACTACACTAGACAAGCCATAGTCAAGTATTCAATGAAGTGAGAGCATGAAGACTAATAGCAGCTAGGCAGTACGGATCAGGATGGAAGATTGTATGAAACCAATCTGAACAAACAGTCACACAGTGAAGACAAATGGACAATGCAAACAGGCAATGACTTCACAAGGACCAACTGTAAATAAAGCGATGGGAAGGATAGAACCAGTGGCTTGTTGAAGACAATGATTTGTTGGACCAGTTCCAGTTGTTGTGACAACTGTACGTCTGGTTAGGGAGGCTGAGATTTAACTCAAAAGACCGTGTCTTCACCTTATTCCCCTTGAGCTAAGGACACCCAGTCCTCGCCCAATCACTCTGGTAAGTCTTCAAGGTAGACTTCCAAACCTTCACAGACTTTGTTCACCGGCGATCCACAATGACTCTTGGATGCTCATAACGCGACACCTAACCGGCTGGAGGATTCACAGTCCTCAAGTGTAACAAGTCTTCAGATCACACAGACAGGAAGACTTCAGTGATGCCTAACACTCTTTGGCTCTGGGTGTTTAGGGCTTTGTCCTCACAAGGATTTCTCTCTCAAAGGCTTCAAGGTGGGTTGCTCTCAAACGACAAAAGCCGTGCACTAACTTTGAGCAGGCACCAATTTATGGTGTAGGGGGTGGGCTATTTATAGCCACTAGGCAACCCGACCTGATTTGTCCGAAATGACCCTGGGTCACTAAGGAACTGACACGTGCTCCAACGGTCAGATTTCAAACACACGCGGCAACTTTACTTGGGCTACAAGTAAAGATGACTCATCCAGCTCTAGATAAGATTTGCTCTCATTGTGTTCGCTCGAAGACATAGGATTTTGGTTAAGCATCACTTCAGTCACTCTGACTTTGTTTAGTGGGACCCCACTTAATAGTACGGTGGTTCCTATGACTCAACAAAGAATAAAAGGAAACAACGAAACAACTAAGTCTTCGCGCTCCATAGTCTTCACGCGATGTCTTCTCTTGTCATAGTCTTCAATGTGAATATCTTCACATACCACCTTTGTCTTCAATGTCTTCATACATTTTTAGGGGTCATCTCCGGTAGGTAAACCGAATCAATGAGGGACTAGTACCTGTGTTATCCTGCAATTCTCACAAACACATTAGTCCCTCAACCAGGTTTGTCGTCAATACTCCAAAACCATCTAGGGGTGGCACAAGATGCACTTACACTCCCCCAAGCTTAGCGAAAGCCAAGGGGAGTGCCATACCCGATACTCAATTTTCCTTTGGTGGTGAAGAAGATGGTGGTGGTGAGGGGCACTATGCCTTCAGCTTTTTCATATTGTAGTTGAGGAGAGCAATTTCCTCTTTTAAATCATTGACCTCCAACTCCAGCTTCAAGATCTTGTCACATAAATCTCCTTTGCTTTTCTGCCAAAAACGAGAAGCAATAGATCGGTCATTAGACCGGTTAGCTCTCTTTGGAAGACTGGACTTCTTGAATTTTATGTCATATCCCTAGGTTGAGGTAGAGGAACATCCTCCTCCTCTGAGCTTGAATCATCGATCGTCATCAAGTGAGCATCCTCCTCTTCATCCGTAGTTCGACCACAAGGAGATAGGTCCCCATAGGTCTTTGGGTCAGCAATGATATGTGAGACATAGCTCTCACCGTCGGAGTCTTGGAACGAAATATTTTCAAAACTACGCAGGAAACAACAAGAAAAGAGAACAAAGGATTTCTCCGCAATATGGTGATCAACAGGTTCGGGAAGTATATATAGATTTTTTTATCTTCGAGGATAAGTATATGGTAGAAAAACGGAGTACGAAGGCTGTTCCAGGTGCACACAACCCACCTTGGCTCGCCCTGGTGCGCCCTCGTGTCTTGTGCCCACCAGGGGACACTTCTTGAAAGTTTCTTTATTTCCAAAATTTTTAAAATATTCCAAAACTGAAAAAATATTTTTGCGGATTTTTCTGAGTCCGTTTACTTACCGTATCACGTACCTCCTTATTTTCATGATTCTGGAGTGTTCTGGAAGGACTCTTTTATGTGTTCTTCCAGTGTCAAAGTTTGGATAATATTACTTTCAACATTAATGGGCGTACCTAAGATACAATGCTTTATTCGTTGCCCATTGACAACCTTTGGGTTAGTACCTTCGGAATTATTTATTTTGATGGCTCCAGACCGGTAAACCTCCTCGATGACATATGGGCCCTCCCATTTCGAGAGGAGCTTTCCTGCAAAAAATCTAAAACGAGAGTTGTACAAAAGAACATATTCTATGACTAACTCACGCTTTTGGATTCTTTTGTCATGCCATCTCTTAACTTTTTCTTTGAATAACTTTGCATATTCATAATCTTGGGTTTTCCATTCATCTAATGAGCTAATATCAAATAACCACTTTTCACCAGCAAGTTTGAAATCATAATTGAGCTCTTTGACTGCCCAATATGCTTTATGTTCTAACTCAAGAGGCAAATGATAAGCTTTTCCATAAACCATTTTATAAGGAGACATACCCATAGGATTTTTATAAGTTGTTCTATAAGCCCAAAGTGCATCATCCAATTTCTTAGACCAATTCTTCCTGGACCTATTAACAATATTTTGCAAAATTAATTTTATTTCTCTATTGCTAAGTTCAACTTGACCACTAGACTGAGGATGATAGGGTGATGCAATTCTATGGTTAACATCATACTTGGCAAGCTTCTTACGGAAAGCACCATGAATAAAGTGCGAACCACCATCAGTCATTAAATATCTAGGGACTCCAAACCTTGGGAAAATGTCAGGACCCTGATCCTAAGTCACACCGATCTAGAATGTAACACATCATATCACTTTGCGGCCTCATGCACGGTATTCCCACGGGTGCCACCTTACCTGGCTCGGGACCGTTTGCGCCTTTTGGCTCACGTATATGATAGTGTCTCTAGCATCCATATGACAAAGAACCCGGGCTGACATGACTAGTCGTGAACCCAAAGTGGCACTAACTCACGGGGACAGGCATACATGAATCAACATCGAGCATGTCGGTCAGCAGCGTGCGAATCCGGGCTGTAGCACTGGGCTAACAGGACTCCGGTGAACCGGGCTGTAGCAGGCTAGGCAGGACTCCGGATGTCACCGCGTGACTTTCCCCGAAGGGACAGACACAGGAACGAAGTGAATCACATGCCGGCCAGTCAAGTGTTCCGGAGCAGTAGTGCTGGGCTAGCAGGACTCCAGTGAACTGGGCTGTAGCGGACTACTATGGCTCATGGAAGCACAAGACTACATTTCCCCATAAGAGAGGCTACCAAGGATAAACAACTAGGTTGTCGGATCCCACACATACCAAGCATTTCAAATCATACACACAATATGCTCGATATGTGTAAATACAACATGGCATCACAACAAGACTCTACGACTCAAAGTATTTATTCATTAGGCTCCGAGGAGCGAGATTACATACATGGGTCTCATGACCCAACATACAGAGCATACAAGTCAAAGCACATGCGGAAGCTTAACATGTCTGAGTACAGACATCTACAAATGAAAAAGGCTGAGAAGCCTGATTATCTACCAGATCTTGCTGAGGGCACAAGATCGTAGCTGAGGTATCAAGCTAAACATCGAAGTCCACAAGGAACTACTAGCGAGACTGACGTCTCTCTGCAAAACATAAAATAGGCAAACGTGAGTACAAATGTACCCAGCAAGACTTACATCAGAACTAACTACATATGCATCGGTATCAACAAAGGGGGTGGTGGAGTTTAACTGCAGCAAGCCAGCTTTGACTCGGTGGTTATCTTAAAGGGACAATTGCATTTTTACCCCTAGTTGGTACCTACCCACGGGTTTTGCCCTTACTTTTCGAGCTTGCTCAGTTTTGCCCTTACTTTTTCTGTCGTGGTCCCTCGAATGCCCTTTGACCGTTTGACCAAAACTTTGAAAAGTCATAACTAATTCATATGAACTCAGAAAAATGCAAATAAGATATCAAAATGTTCAGATAAACATTACCTGTATGTGCATATCATTTGCATTCAGGACAAAAGCACCCTTTAAACTACCTGAGGTAATTAATGTTATTAATATTATTAAAAATAAAAAGGTATAAACAATGTTTTTTTTCAAGAATAAAAATTACATGCAAATGTAGGTGATGTTTTGTGAACATCCAAATATCTTATTTGCATTTTTCGGAGCTCGTATCATCTTGTTAAGAATGTTCTAACGACTTTGACCATTATTTGGAAACTTCATAACAAGTTGATACAAACTTAGAAAAATGCAAATAAGATATCAGGATATTGAGAAAACATCACCTACATTTGCATGTAATTTTTATTCATGGAAAAAAAATATTGTTTATACCTTTTTATTTATAATAATGTTAATAACATTAATTACCTCAGGTAGTTTAAAGGGTGCTTTTGTCCTGAATGCAAATGATATGCACATAAAGGTAATGTTTATCTGAAAATTTTGATATCTTATTTTCATTTTTATGAGTTCATATGAATTAGTTATGAATTTTCAAAGTTTTGGTCAAACGGTCAAAGGGCATTCGAGGGACCTCGACGGAAAAAGTAAGGGCAAAACTGAGCAAGCTCGGAAAGTAAGGGCAAAACCTGTGGGTAGGAACCAACTAGGGGTAAAAATGCAATTGGCCCTATCTTAAACTACGACTGCAAGTAACTCTTTTGAGGTGGCGCACACGAGTCCACATATTCACCATGCAATACACCACTATGGATCCGCTCCCATCAACCTACGAGAAACGCCATCCATAGCACTCATGCTTATCTTGCGAGTTTTAGAGTATCCACTTCAAGTTATCTATGAACTGTTATAGGCAACCAAGTAGTCCTTTACCGCGGACGCGACTATTCGAATAGATGATGTTAACCCTGCAGGGGTGTACTTCTTCATAAACGCTCTCACCACTTACCGACGTTTACATGACATGTACTCGGCAACCTTCAAGCGGAAGCCCAACGAGGGTGTCGGCCACGGCCTACCTAAACACTCAAGTCTCTAGTCCAGGTTTATCGCCTATCCAGGTTGTAATGCCCCGAGACCGAAGTGCCAGGTGTCTTCCTGTTATTCGTTGTTATTGCCATGTCATTTGCTTGCGTGTTGCATCTTGCCATGTCATCATGTGCATTTCATCATCATGTTTTCAAAACTTGCATCCGTCTGGGTTCCCTGGTAAACTCTGTTGTCCGTTCCGAGTCCAGACACACTTGCACGCGCCCGTGGCACGTCCGAAATATTATTTTATAAGTGGCAGGAAAATATTCTCAGAATGGGATGAGAGTTGGCATGCGGTCTTATTATAGTGTAGATAGACCGCCTGCCAAGTTTCATCGCAATCGGAGTCCGTTTGATGCCCCAACGAGTAACTATAGCGACATTATAATCGGTCAAAACGTCGGGCGTTTTCGGTCTCCGGAAACAGTTGCCGGGCTGCACTCCTCTCCTCTCATCTCAGCCCAACCTCTTTTTACAGCCCACCTAGGCCCAGCCTACTCCTCCTCGTGTCTGGAGCCGTCCGATCGTGATCCGAGGGTCCGAAAACGGATGAAAACCCCTAACCCTAGACCCCTGCCTATTTAAGAAGCCCCCCTTGCCATTTTTGGGTGCCCCTAGCCTTCCTCTACCCTCAGCCGCCGCATCCCCCTCGAAAACCGCACCACCAGCCAGATCCATCCACCTCCTCCTCGTTTTTCCGGCGCCCCCCACCACTACCTCGCCACTTGGCTCGCAGCCATTGGCTGCGCCGTCACCGCCAGCCAGCATCCTCCACTCCCCTTGCTCCACGTCGCCCCCTGGCCTCCCCGCGCCGCCGCGTAGCCCGCGGGCCCGCCAGGACCCGGATCGGGCCCTGGGAAGCCCGCCCGATCCCGAGTCATCGCCTGCTCTAATATTATGTTTAGGGCAGTTTAACATGGTGGCATCTCTTTGCATGTTTAACAACTCTAATATTATGTTTAGGGCAGAACAGTACCAAACCATAAAATTGCATATGGGGTTTTACCGGAATTGTTGTTCGTTGTTTCCGGCCTCATTTAAACATGCCTAGTTAGGTAGTTTTGTTGTGCTTCACCCCTTGCCATGTTAATCAACATTTAATATTGTTGGGTACATAAACAAGATTGAACTAAATAAGTCACATGGTGTTTCGTCAATATGCAACAGAGTTGCATATTGAGCTCCACTTAATTTGTAGGATTGTTTGTGCATCATGCCATGTCTATGTGGTGGTTGTTTACTATGTTGTGTACTTCTTTCCGGTGTTGCTTCTTCGGGTTGGTTCCAATAACGTTGCGTTTGTGAGGATCCGTGGGCTACGTCTGTTTGTCTTCTTCATGGACTCATTCTTCTTCCTTGCGGGATTTCATGCAAGATGACCATACCCTCGAAATCACTTCTATCTTTGCTTGCTAGTGCTCGCTCTTTTGCTATGCCTATGCTGCGATACCTACCACTTGCTATATCATGCTTCCCATATTGTTAAGCCAAGCCTCTAACCCACCTTGTCCTAGCAAACCGTTGTTTGGCTATGTTACCGCTTTGCTCAGCCCCTCTTATAGTGTTGTTAGTTGCAGGTGAAGATTGGAGCTTGTTCCATGTTTGGAACATGGTTATTTTGTTGGGATATCACAATATCTCTTATTTAATTAATGCATCTATATACTTGGTAAAGGGTGGAAGGCTCGGCCTTATGCCTGGTGTTTTGTTCCACTCTTGCCGCCCTAGTTTCCGCCTTATCGGTGTTATGTTCCCGGATTTTGTGTTCCTTACACGGTTGGGTTATAATGGGAACCCCTTGACAGTTCGCCTTGAATAAAACTCCTCCAGCAAGGCCCAACATTGGTTTTACCATTCGCCACCTAGCCTTTTTCCCTTGGGAGTCATGCATCCCGAGGGTCATCTTTATTTTAACCCCCCCCCCCCCCGGCCAGTGCTTGTCTAAGTGTTGGTCCAAACTAAGCGATGTCCGGAGCTACCAGGGGCAACTCTGGGCTGGCCCACCCGACGTCTGGCTCATCCGGTGTGCCCTGAGATCGAGATATGTGCAGCTCCTATCAGGATTTGTCGGCACATCTGGGTGGCTTTGCTGGTCTTGTTTTACCATCGTCGAAATGTCTTGTAACCGGGATGCCGAGTCTGATCGGATTGTATTGGGAGAAGGAATATCCTTCGTTGACCGTGAGAGCTTTTGATGGGCTAAGTTGGGACACCCTTGCAGGGATTTGAACTTCCGAAAGCCGTGCCCGCGGTTATGGGCAGATGGGAATTTTTTAATGTCCGGTTATAGAAAACCTGAAGTTGATCTTAATTAAAATACATCAACCGCGTGTGTAGCCGTGATGGTCTCTTCTCGGCGGGGTCCGGGAAGTGAACACGGCGTTGGAGTTATGTTTGGTGTAGGTTGTTCTAGGATCACTTCTTGATCATAGTTTCTCGCCCGTGCTTTGCCTTCTCTTCTCTCTCATTTGCGTATGTTAGCCACCATATATGCTAGTCGCTTGCTGCAGCTCCACCTCATACCTTTTACCCTACCTATAAGCTTAAATAGTCTTGATCGCGAGGGTGTGAGATTGCTGAGTCCCCGTGACTCACAGATACTTCCAAAACCAGCTTGCAGGTGCCGTTGAACCGTGCAGATGACGCAACCAAGCTCAAAGGAGGAGCTCTATGAAGATCGTGTTCTTTATGTTGTTCCGTTTTCCAGTTGATTAGTAGTGGAGCCCAGTTGGGACGATCGGGGATCTGTGTAGCATTTGGGGTAGTCTTCTTTTATTTTTGCTCCGTAGTCGGACCTTGAGTGTACTTGGATGAATGTAATGTTATTTATGTATTTGTGTGACGTGGCGAGTGTAAGCCAACTATGTACCTTTCCCCTTTATTTATGTACATGGGTTGTTTGCGAAGATTACCTCACTTGCGACATTGCTTTCAATGCGGTTATGCCTCTAAGTCGTGCTTCGACACGTGGGAGATATAGCCGCATCGAGGGCGTTACAAGTTGGTATGAGAGCCTTCCCCGACTTTAGGAGCCCCCTGCGTGATCGAATCGCTGGCGTTGTTGAGTCTAGAAAAATGTTTTGAGTCATTTAGGATTATATATATCGGAGAGTAGGATTCTTTTTACTCCTCAGTCCCTTCGTCGCTCTGGTGAGGCATCCTGACGTACAGTTTTGACTCTTCTCTTCTCAAATTTCACTAAATTTTTTTAGGATCACGCGGGTATCTTGGAATCGTTCCAATGGTTTTGTGGCGAGAACATTGTTCTTGGTGCCTCCTGACATTTAGGGGTTGTGGCAGTGTCCCGGGGAGTTGAGCTCTAAGGTGTTGTCGTCACAATTTTATCGTTGCAGTTCTGGAATACCTGAGTTTCGCCGACATCGAAAATCTCTTTTATGAAGTTGTTGGTGAGATAACCTCGACGCCACCCAGTACTGGGGCGGGAGTTCGGGAGTATTGCCATAACTCGTATAACGGATGCTTTTCGAAGGTTGAGGTAAATGATTTCCGAAGGTTCCTTGGTTATGTGTTGAAGGATGGATACAGCTGGATGTAGGATTTGCTAGTTTTGGGTGAAATATTATGCTTCCCCTGTATCCCCAACACCTGATTGCATAACCGGAAAGTTTCAGGAGTTTATAAGTGGGAATTCAAGTAACTCTTAGGATATCTTTCCGACAGATGTATGATATGAAATTGGGGTTTGACGTCTAGTGGTCTGCCTATCCACGGTTGGTTTTACAGTGGTCTCATTGTGTCTTAAAGAGTCCTTGGCTTTGCCGACTCGGGGACGCTTCGTATGTCATGTGCACTGCCTTGTACATGATGGTGTTGTACGATCGAGCCCGTGTAGGCCCCACCACGAAAATTTCAGACAAAATCTCTATCATATGTTTGTTCCGGCTTATTTGGCAAGCCAATCCTTTGTTTTTGTTTTGAGTTGTGGTATTCGAGTTGCTTCAATGTCAAGTGTTGATCCCATACCTTCTCTAAGCGATGTTCTCATATTCCTATGTGAATATCAATCCTTCATGACAATCGAAATTGTCATGTCAATCCTTTTCACCGGTGTGTTTCTCTTCAAGTGGTTTCGATCATCTCAACATCTACAAGATTCAATCTCAGTTTTCTCAACGGTGTTCGTTTCATCCATCCCAAGTTGTCTTTGTTTTCCCACCCTCCCACCCTTTTTCCTTAAGGACTCAGATATCTTAATCAAGTATCAATTTTATTCATGTGAAGTCTCTACATTCTTTTCTTTCAATGTTCGTATCCGGTGATTCTCACGAAGATCCTAATGGAGCTTCTAGTTCACCATTATTCGTTCTTTTTCTTCTCCGGTGGACTAAATTCAAGCTTCGTTGATCATATCTCTTTCCTCGTTTCAAATACCTTCTCATGTTGGTGCTCCTCATATTCGTTCATTTCTCGCTATTCAATTGTTCCGGAGTGCTGAAGATATCTCAGAAGGCTCGTCTTTTCATTCAAGATGCGTTCAAACCTATCTCGAGGTTGTTATCTCATTCAAGCCCTTTGATTCAACCGGTGCAATCTCTCTCTTTAAATCTTTTCGACGGTGTTTCTCTTGAGTGGGCCCTAACCCATAGGTCTTTTCCCAGGATCTTACCTGACTCTTCTTATTTTCCCGGAGCTATCCTAAATTCTTTTAAAAGTTTGACGTAAGAATGATTAATCATCAGTCAAATGCCTTCTCCTAGATATTTTACAATTCTTTTCATCGTTGGCTCAACCTCTTCGCTTTTGATTCTTCCAGAGTGCTTAAACGATTCATGGTGGTGTTTCTCATTTTCATTCTCTGCATTTGAAGACCGAAGAAGATTTTCTCTCAATTTTGCTCCATTCTCTTCAAGATTCGTGATTCTAGCTTGTTGCCATCCTCTCATAATTGTTTTCGATTGTGGGAATTCTTTTCACCCATCCGAAGCAATTCAGAAGTCTTTTCAGTTTGATTATCCGGAGCCCATCATCTCAGAATTATTCATTCTCAGCTTTCAGCTCATTTTCTCTAAATCTTTCCAGTGTATAGTGCAAATATCCTCTAATCAATTCAGGATCTCTTCGTTCACTTGTATCTAAATTCTCTCAAGCATCTTCGTTCATTTGCTAATTCTCCCCGGTGTTTCGCTATCTTTTCTTTGATCGCTTCTTAATTCTTACCGTGTTTTCTTCCAAGATTCTTCTTCCTTCGTTTATCATATAAATGCACTCGTGCTTTCCAAATTCTACCAGTGGTTCGTTCAAGAGTTTTCTCTTCCTTCTTTATCATATCAATTTATTCGTTGTTTCAACCCTTCTGGTGGTTCGTTCAATACCTTCCCAAGTTGGCGCGATGTCTATCTTAATCCTTTCTTCGAGAATAAGTAGTATGCCAAATCCATTGCTTGTCATCAATTTAATTGGTTGTCGGAGTAATGGGCCACGGGTAGGCTAACCCGAGTCCCAGAACCTTTCAAGACATTGGGGCAGGCTGCGCCCCTCAAGACCCCGGCACAAAGAGCCGCCTTCTGAGGAATCGGCGGCAAGGCCACCGTCTAGCCACTCGCGGCCGAGTCCCAGGGATGACTTCAGGACAAACCGACTCCTGACTAATGACTTCCCAAGAATCCGGCCTTGGGGAGTCGTCCCGCGACTCCAGCAAAACCCCATGTCCTCATCAAGAGGGACAGGACAGGGGAGTGGCTATAGTGAAGACTGCTCCCACCCCTTTCCAAAGGCAAGCATGGTCACAGTACGCCGTACTCGCGGCGTGGCACTGTTGCCATGCTGGCCCTGACATCAGCACCGGTGGACCGAATCCTGCGCCCACGACGGCTTGTCTGTACGACCTTTGGGCGGCGGGTCCCACCGGCCAGCGGGATCCCAGAAGACGGCAAGTGCACCACAAGTCGGACCCATCGGGAGTCGGCCCTCGAGAGTCGGCCGGATCCTCCCCCGGGGCCCACGCGCCATTAACCAGATGTGACGGAGAGTGGCAATAGTGATTGCCCGCCAGGCGGCGGGGCTGTTGCCACGACTCCATGACGAAGCCCGCGTCATTAGAAGCATGGCTACAGTAATCAGCAGCCGGCAAGACCCGCCCGCGGCGGACGCGGCCTGTCGGCTCCGTACCTGGCCAGTCGGCGGGCCCCAGCAGTCGGCGGAGAAGACGGAGATCGGAGGCACTGACGGCTGGGCCCATGCCCAGCCGGATTACCATTGTACCCCTGGGGGGTAGGCCTATATAAACCCCCCAGGGCACCCATGCAAAGGGTTGGAATCCATTAGCTCTAGACCAGATCATATAGGAGGGAGAGAGCTAGCCTTGCCCTCTCCTACCTCCAGGAAACAGCTCAAGGAGCAATCGTGTAAACACTTTGCCATAGTGATCATGCGGAGGCCCCGTAGAGCAGCAGTAGGGGTATTATCTCCCTGAGCCCTGAAGCTGGGTAAGATTCGCCGGCGTGCATGTCTACGCCTCATCCCGTTTCCAGGCACCGACGACATTCTACTCGCCCCCACCATGATAAGCCATCCTTTGGCATATGTCGCACCCAACCCCCGACATTTGGCGCCCACCGTGGGGCCTGGTGCACCGCTGTCCGGAGACCTGTTCTAGACAGGAACCCTTTTCCTCCCTGGCGAGCGCAGCCAGCCAGGCACGCCAGACAGAGTCAGTGCTGACGCGCTGCACGGCGTTGAGATTGCCTGCGCAGCTAGCCGCCTCGCCGAACTTGTCGGCGAGGTTCGCATCTCTGACGAACCTGCATTCGACGCAGGCACGGGCGGCTCCAAGAGCCTCCTCGCGGGCCTCCTCGATCAACTCCACGTCTCCGGCGAGCCTGCCGTGGACTTGGAGTCTGTAGGCTCCACCGACCCGATGCTGGTCGACTCCGACACCGTGTCGCTCGACGCGCTCCCCACTAATGTGGTGGTCTACGACGAACCTATCCCTCGCGTAGAGAGCGACGGAAGCACCATGACCGAGGTGCTCGTCATTAGTCATGACAAGCCTCCCGGCGGAGGAGTGCATGACTCACTTGGCGCGGTGCTACAAGACCTGACTGCGCCCATTCCAGAAGACGCTGACGCGGAGACGTTGGAGGCGCACCGCCTTCAGCTCGTCGAAGGCGCGAAGAAGCTCGCTAGCATGAGACGCTTGTCAGAAGCCTACCAGCGGGAGATGGATCACGCTGTTGGCGGCTCGCCAGCCCCAGCTGGGCCCAGCCGCCTCGGCTCGGTCCAGCAGCGCGGCGTAGCCTTCACCAACCTGTTCGGGGCAAGACGCCCTGTGTACGCTACACCTGCAGAGAACATTCGAGCCGCCCAGGCGGCGGCGGACGAGCTGGACAATTCCGAGGGCGAAGAGCGCCGCCTGATGATGGAGCGAGTCCAGCGGCTCCTCGACGCGGCTGCCACGCAGAACGAGGTCGGCTGCCGCACAAAGGCGCCGCAGCGGCAAAATGACGACCTTCGCCGACACCAAGGCGCGACGTCGAGACGCCGACTGGCAGCGCCCGAGGAAGAAAGGACAAGGATCCGACTGTCAGCCACACTCGGACTCACATTACCATAGAACGCGACCGAGACGGCCGCCCGAGAGCAGTGGAACGACGGGACGACTGTCCGCCTCCTCCTCCTCGCAAGGAAAGACGAGTCACCCCTTCGCCTGTTGATCATCCGACTCTTGGCGACCACCTTGGCCGCCGAGAGGGAGTCGGGGAAAACGACGCCCACCACCGGATCGACCGGCTTCACCGATCCCTGTCGCTGGAAGAAGAAGACGAGTTGGGTCCGCCCTGTTTCGGGCCCCGCATTCAAGACGAGCCCTTTCCCAAAGGGTTCACGCTCCCACGAGACACGCCCAAGTACACCGGCTCCGTGAAGCCGGAAGACTGGCTAGTCGAACACTCCACGACTGTCAACATAGCGAACGGCAACAAGCATGTCGCCGTAAAATACATTCCGCTCATGCTCCAGGGCACGGCCCGGACATGGCTGAACAGCCTGAAGCCCCACAGCATCAACAGCTGGGTCGACTTCACCGAAGCATTCGTCCGCAACTTCACCAGCACATACAAGCGTCCTCCCAAGCCTCGTCAGCTCTCCTTGTGCATGCAAGGTCCCAACGAGTCGACTCGCAACTACCTCACGCGTGGGGCCGAGCTTCGGAACTCCTGCGAGGGCGTGCACGAGGTGCAGGCTATCGAGTACTTCACCGCTGGGTGCAGAGAAGGCACCCTCCTCAAGCACAAGCTCCTCTACGACGAGCCAAAAACCCTCGACGAGATGCTGATCATAGCAGACAAGTACGCCACGGCCGACTCCTCCATGAAGGCGGAGATTCAAGTTAGCGCAACTGGCAAAGTGGCCCCTCAAGCTCCAAGAACTCCAGCGGGAGATGCCAGTCGGCGGCAACAGCAGAGCGACCACAAGCGCAAGGCCCCGCAGCCGGCTTCCAGCAGCCGGCAGGTCACGACAGTTGAAGCCCAGCAGCCGGATGGGCAGCCTCCGCCCAAGCGACAGAAAGGCGGCAAGCCCAATTGGTTGCCGGTCTTCTCCTACGAGCAGACTCTGGATGGACCTTGCAAGTTCCATAGCGGCGCGAAGCCGTCGAATCACACCACCTGGAAGTGCCACTGGCTCACTAGGATCGCCAAGGGAGACGGCCTCCTACCTCCCTCGCCTGCTGGGCAGCCGCCGCCGCCTTCACCCCAGCAGCTGTCAGGCCAGTCGGCGCAGTACAAGACGAATACCCTGAAGAGCACGAAGCCTACGTGGTGTTTACCAGTATGGCTGATGATCGACGCAGCAGGAGGCTGCAGCGACAAGAGGTGAATGCGGTAGCATCAGAGACACCAGAGTCCATGCACTGGTCCAAGAAGTCTATCAGCTGGAGCAGAGCTGATCACCCAGAGGTGATGCCGAGTCCAGGCTCTTATGCTTTGGTCTTAGATGCCACCTTTGCCACGGATAGACGAGTTGCTCGTTTCTTGCGAGTTCTGATAGACGGAGGCAGCAGCATCAATATCCTGTACAAGGACACCATGGAGAAATTAGGAATCAAGCAAAGACAGCTTCAGAACAGACGGACTGTGTTCCACGGCATTGTTCCTGGGCTTTCCTGCTCACCAATCGGCAAGATCCTGATGGACGTCCTCTTTGGAGACAAAGATCACTTCCGCCGAGAGTCAGTTTGGTTTGAGGTGGTGGACCTTGAGAGCCCATACCATGCACTACTCGGCCGACCCGCCTTGGCCAAGTTCATGGCGGTCCCCCACTATGCCTACCTCAAAATGAAGATGCCCAGTTCCAGGGGGATTCTGACCATAG
This sequence comes from Triticum urartu, assembly GCF_056163025.1. Classification (NCBI taxonomy): domain Eukaryota; kingdom Viridiplantae; phylum Streptophyta; class Magnoliopsida; order Poales; family Poaceae; genus Triticum; species Triticum urartu. The sequence goes on along the minus strand of NC_141879.1, from coordinate 277,239,004 downwards.
CCGGCGACTACCGGAAGTCGTCTGCCTATGCGGCTGAGAGCAGTCGACTAGCCGAGTCCCTGGTAATCGCGGCCGAGAAGCGGCTCCTTGAGCGGGTTGTGGCGATGGCCGGCAAGCAGCCAGAAGTATCACCCAACCCAAAGGAGTCGGAGACTGAGGGTTCATTCAAGCCGGCTAAGGAGACAAAGAACATACCCTTGGATCCGGAGCACCCAGGGAGGTACACTGTCGTAGGCGCAAACCTCGACAGCAAATAGGAAGGCGAGCTCGTCGATTTCCTCTGTGAGAATCGGGACATCTTCGCGTGGTCCCCCAAAGACATGCCAGGTGTACCGACGGAATTCGCCGAGCACAAGCTACATGTCCGATCTAATGCAAAGCCGGTCAGGCAGCCCCTGCGCCGCCTATCAGAAGAGAAGAGAAGAGTTGTCAGAGAAGAAATAGCCCGGCTCCTAGCGGCCGGCTTCATTATGGAAGTATTCTTTCCAGAGTGGCTAGCCAATCCGGTCCTGGTACTGAAGAAGAACAAGCAGTGGCGAATGTGTATTGACTACACGAGCCTCAACAAAGCCTGCCCCAAGGACCCGTTTGCTCTACCAAGAATTGATCAGGTGATAGACTCCATCACCGGATGCGAGATGTTGAGCTTTTTGGATGCATACTCAGGATATCACCAGATCAAGCTGAACCCGGCTGACAGACTGAAGACCGCCTTCATCACGCCGTTTGGAGCCTTCTGCTACCTCACCATGACGTTCGGCTTGAGGAATGCCGGCGCCACCTTTCAGCGTTGCATGCAGAAGTGCCTCCTCAAGCAGCTCGGGAGAAACGCCCACGTCTACGTGGACGATGTGGTGGTGAAGACGGAAAAGCGTGGAACACTGCTGGAAGACCTCAAGGAGACCTTTGAGAACCTGCGTTGATTCCAGATCAAGCTCAACCCCGAGAAATGCGTCTTCGGAGTACCAGCCGGCCAACTCCTTGGCTTCCTGGTCTCCGAACGCGGCATAGAATGCAACCCTGTAAAGGTCAAGGCCATTGAGAGGATGGAGGTACCCAGTCGACTGCTGGACGTGCAAAAGTTCACCGGCTGCTTGGCGTCCATCAGCTGTTTCATCAGTCGGCTGGGCGAGAAAGCTCTCCCCTTATACCAACTCATGAAGAAGACCACTTTCTTCGAATGGAACCATAAGGCGGACGAAGCTTTTCTCAAGTTGAAGAAGATGCTGACTACTCCACCCATTCTGGCGGCTCCGACTCCTAAGGACCCTATGCTCCTGTACATCGCCGCCACCAGCCGGGTAGTCAGCACGGTCATTGTAGTGGAACGCAAGGATGAAGGCAAGGCACTACCTGTCCAGAGACCGGTATATTACCTGAGTGAAGTACTGTCGGCCTCCAAGCAGAACTACCCCCACTACCAGAAGATGTGCTATGGCGTACACTTTACCGCCAAGAAATTGAAGCCTTACTTTCAAGAGCATCCAATCACTGTGGTCTGCACGGCCCCACTTGCCGAGATCATCGGAAGCCGAGATGCTTCTGGCCGAGTGGCCAAGTGGGCCATAGAGTTGGCTCCCTACACCATCCACTACCAGCCCCGCACCGCCATCAAGTCACAAGCACTGGCCGACTTTCTCGTCGACTGGGACGAGACCCAGTACCTACCTCCAGCGCCCGACTCCACCCATTGGCGGATGCATTTCGACGGCTCCAAGATGCGCACCGGCTTGGGAGCCGGCCTCGTCCTCACTTCCCCTAAAGGCGACAAGCTCAAATACGCACTGCAAATCCATTTTGCCGCCTCCAACAACGTTGCCGAGTACGAGGCGCTCATTCACGGGCTCCGGCTTGCCAAAGAACTTGGCATTCGCCGAATCCTGTGTTATGGCGACTCGAACTTAGTGGTCCAACAGTCATCTGGTGACTGGGACGCCAAAGATGCAAACATGGCGACTTACCGTTTCCTCGTGCAGCAACTCAGTGGGTATTTCGAGGGGTGCGAGTTCCTCCATGTGCCAAGAAACGACAACGACCAAGCAGACGCCTTGGCACGAATCGGCTCTACCCGCCAAGCAATACCATCCGGCGTCGCCCTTCAACGCCTCCTCAAGCCGTCTGTCAAGCCTTCACTAGAATCAGACTCCATCTTTGTGCCGGCTCCCCCCGAAGAAGTCGGATCCGACTCCAGAGCCCCAGCAGACGGTACGAGGATTTTGGCAGATGGCTCCAAAGGCGCCACTGTAGAAGCCGGCCCAGGGACTGCAGTACCCGGCCCGGGGACTGCGGCGGCGGGCTCGAAGACTCCAGAACTCGGCCCAAGAGCCGCGCCAGTCGGCCTGGGGACTTCATTAACCCAGCAAGCGGTTGTTGACTCCAACCCGCCGCCTCCCAGCCCATCCGTCCTCGTCCAAGTCGCAGTTCTGGCAGTCGAAGAAATAGAAGCACCCTCATGGGCCCAGCCCATCCTCAAATTCCTAGTAAGCAAAGAGCTGCCGACTGATGAGACCTTGGCCCGGCAAGTACAACGCCGAGCGGCAGCCTACACCATAGTCAACAGAGAGCTGGTCAGGTGCAGCATCACTGGTGTCTACCAGCGCTGCGTAGAGACAGAGCAAGGCCAAGCAATTATCAAAGACATCCATCAAGGCGAGTGCGGCCACCATGCGGCTTCAAGAGCACTCGTCGCAAAAGCCTTTCGACACGGTTTCTTCTGGCCGACTGCCTTAGAAGAGGCCAAGGAATTGGTCCAAAAATGCAAAGGGTGCCAGAAGTTCAGCTCCAAGCTGCACCAGCCGGCTTCTGCACTCAAGACCATCCCCATTGCCTGGCCTTTCGCAGTTTGGGGTCTAGACATGGTGGGACCGTTCAAGACGGCACGAGGTGGCTTAACTCACTTACTTGTCGCAGTGGACAAGTTCACCAAGTGGATAGAAGCGAAGCCAATCAAGAAACTGAACGGTCCGACTGCCGTGACTTTCATCTCCAATATCACAATTAGGTACGGCATACCACACAGCATCATCACCGACAACGGCACAAATTTTGCCAAAGGCGCCTTGGCCCGTTTTTGCGCAACACAGGGCATCCGACTGGACCTAGCGTCCGTCGCCCATCCATAGTCAAACGGCCAGGTGGAGCGAGCAAACGGCCTCATCCTGTCCGGCATCTAGCCCCGGCTGGTCGAGCCTCTGGAGCGCTCGGCTGGCTGCTGGCTCGATGAGTTGCCAGCCGTCCTCTGGAGTCTGCGCACGACTCCAAACAAGTCAACCGGCTTCACGCCTTTCTTCCTCGTCTACGGTGCCGAAGCCGTCATCCCAACGGATATAGAGTTTGACTCCCCGCGAGTCACCATGTACACCGAGGAGGAAGCAGAAGAAGCACGTCAAGACGGCGTCGATCTGCTGGAAGAGGGCCGGCTGTTGGCACTCAGCCGGTCCAGCATCTACCAGCAGAGCCTGCGCCGATACCACAGCAGGAAGGTCAAGCCAAGATCTTTCCAAGAAGGAGACCTTGTGCTCCGGCTGATCCAGCGAACAGCCGGCCAGCACAAGCTGTCGGCACGTTGGGAAGGCCCTTTCATCATCAGCAAAGTGCTGGGCAATGACTCCTACTACCTGATTGATGCTCAGAAGCCCCGAGCACGCAAGATGGACGACTCCGGCAAAGAGACAGAGCGGCCATCGAATGCAAATCTCCTCCGAAGATTTTACAGTTGATGTAGTATGTACCACGCTTCCTTTTGTATTAAATTACCAAGACTTTGGGCCCCCCGAGACGAGCTCGGGGACTGCCCTCTTTTGTCTATATGATAAAAGTTATGCCTACGAGTATGTTACTCTTTGTTATGCCGCTTGGCACCAGGCTCGACAGGTCGGCCCGGGGACTTGCCGCCTTGCACTATGAAATGCTTCCTGCAACTGGACAAGTAGTGTGTGGCGCCTAAGCCATCTCCTGTCAGAAGCCGCAGCTCACAGAGCGACTGTACGGTGGGAAGGAGTAAGGTAGAATGGGCGTTCGCATGAAAAATGGCTAAGGACTCAAAGCATAAAACATAGCTTAAGCCGGCTTCCAGCCTTCCTTTTTTCTTTTCGCAAACCGACTATTAAGAAGTCGGCTCACCGCCTTCTATTCAACTTGCTAAAAAACTCTAAAACGGCTAAGTACTTTCCTTCCCAAAGTAGCCAAGCATTTGTTCCAACGGCAGTCCACAGAGCGGCTGTCCGACTGGCAAGACAGGCAACTAAGGGAAAGCGGCAAAGGAAAAAAGCCAAAAGAGCAATGAGCAAGAAAAGATAGAATTTGGATAAATATTTACATAGCATAGGCCCTTGGCTGAATCTTCAAGCAGAAGTTCAAAATACACCCCGCGGGTGGAATTGTGCGAATTAACAAGTTCTTCAGAGACTACTAAAGCAGATAAAATAAAGATAAGGCGGCAGCCTAAGATGCGGCAGACAGATTCAGAGGGTCGGAGGAGGCGGCAGCGTCAGGCGTTGGGGCGGCCGGCTGGGCAATCTCGGCTTGGTCGCCTCCGGCGGCAGTCGGCTCGGTCGCACGCGGCTCGTTGCTGGAGGCGCGGTCGAGCTGAGGCTGGCCGTTCGCTCCGCCTTCTGGTGCTTCCGTCTCGCTCCGTCCTCCGCCTCACCTTCCTCCTCGACGCTGGAGCCGATCACCTTCACCGAGTCCTCGCTGTAGTCTGGGTTCATCCCAAACCACTCCGGTGGTACCTCCTCGCCGTCTTCAGACCGCTCGAGGACGAACATGCTGGTGTCGGTGTACTCGGCGATTGCCGCGGCATGCTTGACGAGGGCATCTTCCGCGGCTGCCAGCTCCGGCTGGACCTCTGACCGGAGTATGGCCAGCCGGTCTAGATCCAGCCCCGGATACCACGCCTTAACGAACTCCAAGGCCCGACCTGCTCCAGCTCGGGCCGAGGAACCCTTCCAGGCCTCAAGACGACCAGCCGCGACCCCTAGCCAGTCGACAGTCAGGCTGGGGGTGCACGGAGCCTGCATGTCCGGCCACAGGGCGGCAATCGCCTGGGCACCGACACGTTGAAGCCGGCGCAGCATCTGGTGAGTCGGCTGAAGGCGTGCGTCGATGCTCAGGATATGCTCATCAAGGGTTCAGGGAGCGTCGGCGGCGATCTCTGCACCTTCTGCCCTCCGACCTTCACGGTCAGCCTCGATGGCTTGGATGGCGGCCTACGAGTGACCAGGGAAGAAGTCTGCCAAGACGGAAGAAACAAAGAAACAAGTCAAAAACCGGGAGTCAGCACGATTTATAATCGGCAGCTCAAAGAAAGAAATTAAAGAAACTCACCATCAACAATGTCTTCAATCTCATGGAAGCCGGAGGCCATCATTGCCTCTCTGTCAGTCCAGGAGGAGCGCTCGCTCGCGAACTCGGCCAAGAGGGCGGTTTCCGCCTCTTCCGCCTCCTTCTGCGTCTTCACAAGCAGCTCCCTCTGCTCTACCAATTGAGTGGCCAGCAGATCGCGCTCTGTGGCGAGCTTGCTGCACTCCTCCCCCTTGGCGCGCAACGCGGAGTTGGCTTCGCTCAGCTGCTGTTGAAGAACAGTGTTGGCTTCTGAAGAGAAGGAAGAAAGAAGGCATTAAGTCATCAGTAAAGAAGGTCGTCGGGGAGATCCGGCCCGACTGCTCAGCAGTCGGCCCGAATCTCGGGGACTACAGCCCGTGGGTGTGCCAGCGCACCCCCGCAAAGAATAAAAATGACTTACTCCGGCTCTCCGACAAGTCGGCGTCCGCTTGCCCAGCTCTTCAACGTTACAGTTGAAGGCAGTAACGAGGAGGTTGTGGTAGTCCTGCGACAAATATTTTAGACAAAAGTTAGTACCTAGAGCTCACCAATTGGAGTTCCGGGCCGCCTGCTCAGCAGCCGGCCCGAAACTCGGGGACTACACCCAGTGGGTGCGCTGGCGCGCCCCCACAGAGAGGAACAAGAAAACAAGGACCAAAAAACATACTCGGACGGCTGCCCGCGATGCCAGGTACGCCTTGGTGTAGTTCTGGATGGCGTCGCCCTCAGCTCGAAGCTTCGTTTGGACGTCCAGAAGCACCTGGTTCAACGGCCCTGTGCCACCTCACCGCACCCACCCAATGGGCTCGGCGCTCGTCGCTTCGGCATCCAGGATCGCCGAGCTGGCGGTGCCGGTCTCCAGGGGGCGTGGCGCCGAGGTCACTTTCTCAAGATGGCGGCGCATTGGCGAGCCGACTTGAAGGAGTAGCCTCGCCATGGCCTCGTCTTCAGTCGGCGGCACCGGAGGGTCCGCTGGCTGTTTGCCTTGCGCGCTCCCAGACGGCGGCGGAGGCGGCGGCGGAACGATCATGTCCGACGTGGAGGAGTCGCCGCCTTCCTTCGCCATGACGGGGTTCTCGCGGCCAGCTTCCCCAGTCTGCCCCATGAATTCCGGAGGCGGCGGCGCAGAGTTCAGCAGGGTGACGAACACCGCTGATTGGCGGTGCGCGGCCTCCTCAGCCAGTTTCTTCTTGGCGGAGGCCTCCGCCTTATCGGCCTCCACCTTCCCCAGGCGGGCGGCCTTCCTCGTTGCGCTTCTCCTGCACGTTCCGCTCCGTCGCCTCCCGGAGGTCAGCAGTGGGGTCAATCCGCCGAGTGGTGGCGGACGTCTACGCTGACCCCATGACGGAGGCGGCGACAACCCTCTCAAGAGTGAGGGGAGCCCTGAACCGAGGGAAGCCAGTAAAAGACTCAGACAAAGCTACAGGGAAAGAATAAAGTGTTAAGACGGAATACTCACGCGGAGACCAGTGACGGCTTCTTTACTTCCTTGCGGAAGCGGACGGCCTTCGCGGCCGCCTCGTCCCGCTTGGTCGCCGCAGCCGAACTCTTGGGCTTCTTCGGCCGACTGCCGAACAAAGTCGGCACGGCCCTGTGCTTCTTCCCGCCGCCTGGGGCACCCGGTGCGGCAGAGGAGCCCGCGCCGGGATGGCTGGCTCCTGGCCGGGGGCGGGGGCGACCTCCTCATCATCGTCAGGCCAGTCCTCTAGACTGGCCCCGAGCCACGGGCCGCCTCCTCCTTTGGCGTCGTCTTCCAAAGCTGCCGCCCCCGGATCGGGGTCATCGATGTCGCTCTCCGCCCGGTCGGCAAGGAACTCGCGGGCCGGCCCCGAGGTGCCGACTGGTGGATGGAGGAGGGGATTCTGACCAAAGGCGACTGGTCAGGTTGCACAAAACAAACTCGGCAAGAAAGAAGACAACTCGAAGAAAGAAAGAAAGGGCAACTCACTATAGGTGGGGGTTGGCGCGGGAGTACGGCTCCTTGCCGAACCGCCAGTCCTCCAGCAGCTTGCTAACCAAGAGGTAGTTCACCATATAGGCCACCTCCTCGTGAGGCATGTCCTTGGTGCACATCCAACTCGGGTCACGGCGCCCGCTCATTTGGCATATCATGTGGGGGCGGCCTTGGAGCGGGAGAACTCGGCGCGCCACGAAGGCGGCCAGCGGGTCCGGACCGGTGAGGCCCTCCGACTGCGTCAGCACTCGGAGTCGAGCGACGGCGCCGGCTCCCGCAGGCGTCAGCGACTTGGCTCAGAACGACCAGTTGGGCAGTCTCCCAGCCGGCGGGCCGGCTTTGAAGGCCGGCAGGTTGACCCAATCGCCCCCCGCGAAGATGCTCTTCACGTAGAAGTACGATTGCTGCCACATCTTCACCGACTTCATCAGCTTGATGGTGGGGAAGGGGTTGTCGGCTCCTGATCTCCGCCCGGCGATGAACGCGCCGCATTGAGCCGGCACGCCTGCAGCCTGGGTGCCGAGCTTGGAGTAGAAGAACTCCCCCCAGAGCTCGAGGGTGGGGAGGACTCCGAGGAAGCCTTCGCACAAGGCCACGAAGGCAGACAGCAGCACCACGGTGTTGGGCGTCAGGTGGTGCGGCTAGAGGCCGTAGAACTCCAGAAAAGAGCGGAAGAAGCTGCTCGCCGGCAGCCCCAATCCGCGCAGGCAGTGCGAGCGGAAGATGACCCGCTCGCCCTCCTCCAGCGCTGGGGAAATCTCCTCCCTCGGTGCAAGACGCACCCGCACGTAATCTTCGCCGGGGAGCCGACGAGTCTTGCAAAGGAACTCAATGTGGTCGTCGTGAACTTCTGAGTCGTCCTAGGTGCCGGAACGCACCGAGGGAGGCGCGGCAGCAGAAGAAGAACTCATCGTGAGCTGATCGCCGCGGCGTTTGTCAGAGCTTGGGCACACGGCGGGGCGAGGAAGAAGAAGAAGGAGAAGAGCAAGGAGTAGTGGGAAGGAGGGGCGCACGTGCTCTGCCCCGCCCCCTCCTCCCCCTACTTATAGCCTCATCGGCCGCGAAGCCGAGGGGGCGGTCGTGGGATTTACTGCGCCCATGACCCCATGACCCCCACGTTTCCACGACAAAGTTACTGCACACAGTAACTCCAGGGGAATCCCAACCGTCCGCCTGGGCCACAGCGGATCCACTCGGGCGCCGAGGCGCAGTAGTGGCGGGCCCCGCCTACGGGCCTGTCCCGTCACGCGCGTAGGCTGGCAGACTGGCCCGGCCGCGTGTTATCACGTGACAGGCCCGGAATGGGCGGCGGCCTGGAGGCTTAGCCAGCACGCTACTTGGATCCCGCCGCGACGTTCGAAATATTGTGCGAGTCAGAGTTGGGCGAGCCCGACTCCTTCTAGCCGGCCCGGCAGAAGTCAAGCAAGATCCATGTCTCAGGCACCCAGAACGAGAAACTGCTGAGGCTCCTCGGCCGATTGTCCGTGGCGCCTCATCAGCTTCGGGGACTACTATCGGAGTAATGGGCCACGGGTAGGCTAACCCGAGTCCCAGAACCTTTCAAGACATCGGGGCAGGCTGCGCCCCTCAAGACCCTTGGACAAAGAGCCGCCTTCTGAGGAGTCGGCGGCAAGGCCACCATCTAGCCACTCGCGGCCGAGTCCCAGGGATGACTTCAGGACAAACCGACTCCTGACTGACGACTTCCCAAGAAGCCGGCCTTGGGGAGTCGGCCCGCGACTCCAGCAAAACCCCATGTCCTCATCAAGAGGGACAGGACAGGGGAGTGGCTACAGTGAAGACTGCTCCCACCCCTTTCCAAAGGCAAGCATGGTCACAGTACGCCGTACTCGCGGCGTGGCACTGTTGCCATGCTGGCCCTGACATCAGCACCGGTGGACCGAATCCTGCGCCCACGATGGCTTGTCTGTACGACCTTTGGGCGGCGGGTCCCACCGGCCAGCGGGATCCCAGAAGACGGCAAGTGCACCACAAGTCGGACCCATCAGGAGTCGGCCCCCGAGAGTCGGCCGGCTCCTCCCCCGGGGCCCACGCGCCATTAGCAAGATGTGACTGAGAGTGGCAATAGTGATCGCCCGCTAGGCGGCGGGGCTGTTGCCACGACTCCATGATGAAGCCCGTGTCATTAGAAGCATGGCTACAGTAATCAGCAGCCGGCAAGACCCGCCCGCGGTGGACGCGGCCTGTCGGCTCCGTACCTGGCCAGTCGGCGGGCCCCAGCAGTCGGCGGAGAAGATGGAGGTCGGAGGCACTAACGGCTGGGCCCGCACCCAGCCGGATTACCATTGTACCCCTGGGGGGTAGGCCTATATAAACCCCCCAGGGCACCCATGCAAAGGGTTGGAATCCATTAGCTCTAGACCAGATCATATAGGAGGGAGAGAGCTAGTCTTGCCCTCTCCTACCTCCAGGAAACAGCTCAAGGAGCAATCATGTAAACACTTTGCCATAGTGATCATGTGGAGACCCCATAGAGCAGCAGTAGGGGTATTATCTCCCCGAAGAGCCCTGAAGCTGGGTAAGATTCGCCGGCGTGCATGTCTACGCCTCATCCCATTTCCAGGCACCGGCGACGTTCTACTCGCCCCCACCATGATAAGCCATCCTTCGGCATATTTCGCACCCAACCCCCGACATTGGTGAAGGATACGCATAACATAATTCTTATTCTTGTTTCACCCAAATGATTAATTCCTTATTCCAGAGGTTCATCAAATTCTCGGTTTCACTAGATTCATCTTTCTTTTCCCGGAGTTCCAAGTTCTCTCAATTATTTCATCGCGAAGATCCATCCAATCATTGCAAGGATTCACCTTGTGTTTTCAACTGCTCTTTCCTTCCGTTTGATCATCCTTTTATTACCGGAGTTCTTCATGGAGGCGCTACATGATGGTTCATAAAGGATTTAATTCCTTCTCGAAGTGATCATCAAGAGTCTTTTCAGAGGAGCTCAAGCATTCTTCACCTTGCAATCCGGAGTGCAATTCCTTCTTCCGTATCATTGGAGGTGGTATTATGTCATTCTTGATAATTGAGTTTCATGTTGCATGATTCACATGTCGTTAAGGATGAGGTATTTTAAATCCATCAACTTCTTCGTTGGAGTTATCTTGTGTCATGTTTCACATAAAGCCTTCCCTAAGGATTGTTGCTATTTATGGTGCTTATAAATGACCCAAGTTCTTCTTTTATCCTTCCGGTGAATAAGTTTCTCGTCTTCTTGTTCATATCAATCCAATCTTTTCCGTGAGTGGCAAGTTGTCACCTCATAATGTTGATATGCCTTCTATAAGCCCACTTCAAGCTTGTCCTTCCATTGTTGGTGTTCCAACAACTCCGTTCGACCCTTCTCCTAAGTATGCCTTTTCAAGCTCTTTCGTGACGGAAGTTGGCATTTTCTTCTCCATTCTCCTATTTCATGTATATATCTTCTATTCTTTCGTTCCGGAGGCTTTGCGATGTTGTTCTTTTCACCCATCATCTCGTTTGGTCAAAGATCATGTTCTTTTCATGCCTATCCATTTAACCGTAGTGTTGTGCCCTTTTGCTCAAGTTCTTTTCGCCTTATCAAGCCTTGCACCTCTTTTCAACCGGAGTGCTGTCTGAGATCTTTCTTACCTCTTGTTCCATTCATTCAATAGTTCCGGAGGCAGTATGTTGTGATTTCATCAAGCATCTTCTCATCTTACCAAGTTCTTATTCAATTCCTTTTCTTTTCAATCGGAGTGCTGCCCGAAGTGTTCTTCCTTGTTCCTCTCTTCTAATGGAGTGTTTTCAACTTCGTTCATCTCCATTGTATTCTTTTCTCGAATTGGCTTAACATCTCAAGGTTCTTTGGTTTCACTCGGTTGTCAAAGAAGCAACTTAGTTTTACCTCTTCTCTTTCTCTTCCGTTTTTCCCTCCGGTGCCATTCTAGATCTCGGGACAAGATCCTCTCGTAGTGGTGGAGTGTTGTAACGCCCCGAGACCGATGTGCCAGGTGTCTTCCTATTATTCGCTGTTGTTGCCATGGCATTTGCTTGCATGTTGCATCTTGCCATGTCATCATGTGCATTGCATCATCATGTTTTCAAAACTTGCATCCGCCCGCGTTCCCTAGTTCTCTCCGTTATCCGTTCCGAGTCCAGACACACTTGCACGCGCCCGTGGCACGTCCGAAATATTATTTTATAAGTGGCCGGAAAATGTTCTCGGAATGGGATGAGAGTAGGTGTGCGGCCTTGTTATAGTGTAGGTAGACCGCCTGCCAAGATTCATCGCAATCGGAGTCCGTTTGATGCCCCAACGGATAACTATAGCAACATTATAGTCAGTCAAAATGTCGGACGTATTCGGTCTCCGGAAACAGTTGCCGGGCTGCACTCCTCTCCTCTCATCTCAGCCCAACCTCTTTTTACAGCCCACCTAGGCCCAACCTACTCCTCCTCATGTCTAGAGCCGTTCGATCGTGATCCGAGGGTCTAAAAACGGATGAAAACCCCTAACCCTAGACCCCTGCCTATTTAAGAAGCCCCCTTGCCATTTTTGGGTGCCCCTAGCCTTCCCCGACCCTCAGCCGCCGCATCCCCCTCGAAAACCGCACCACCAGCCAGATCCATCCACCTCCTCCTCGTTTTTCTGGCTCCCCCCACCTCTACCTCCCCACTTGGCGTGCAGCCATTGGCTGCGCCGTCACCACCAGCCAGCATCCTCCACTCCCCTCGCTCCACATCGCCCCTGGCCTCCGCGCGCCGCCGCATAGCTCGCGGGCCCGCCAGGACCCGGATCGGGCCCTGGGAAGCCCGCCCGATCCCGAGCTGTCGCCTGCTCGCTCCCACTGCACCTCCTCGATCCGATCTGGATCGGGAGGGAGCCCGCCGCTTGATGCTCCCGCAAGACCCGCCGGCCACCGGAGCCCACCTCATCATCGGCGACCCTTGCTCCGCGACGTCACCCAGGTCACGTTCCTGGCCGACCTCTCCTCCCTTCCTCCGTTTCTCGTCCTCTTTCCCTTATAGCTTGCTCTCTCTCTGGCCATGGGCAGCGCCGCCGCTCGGAGTTCCTCGCTGCCGCCCAGCTTCTGGCGTCGTCCGGATTCGCCGGATCTGGCGTCCCCCGCCCGGATCCGCCTCCCGCTCCGATCTCTGGCCTGCGCATCATCCCGTGCTGCCCTCGTCGGAGAACCACATCACCGGCTTGTCTCGCATCATGGGGAGGACGACGACCGGGCCAGCGCGCCCCTGTTCCTTCGTCGGCCTGGCCAGCCGGCCCAACCACTCACCAGCGCCTCCCCAAGGCCCAGCGTCCCGGCCTGCCTCCTCTCCACAGTTCCGGGCCAAGGCCCATGGTGAGCTGTGCCCCCACCGCCTGTTCCTGTTGGCCCGACTCCAGTTTCTGCCCATTCAATGTTTTTTTCCTGGACAGATTTAGCTATTTTCCAGAGAATGCATGTTTTACAGGAAACCCCCTAAACTTCATGCATTTAATAACTCTCAAACCGTGCATCCAAATTAACCAAACTTAATATGAATGTTGCTTAGAATTTTGTGTAGTTTCATAATATGTCTTTTTCATCCATGCTTAAAATGTTGTTTGGTTAAATTTACTCCTATGCCATGTCAAAATGATTTGTTTAATAACTAAATAACCGTAGCTCGGTTTGTAACAAACTTTATATGTAAATGGGGTAGAAAAATGCCTAGTTTAACATGGTGGCATCTCTTTGCATGTTTAACAACTCTAATATTATGTTTAGGGCAGAACAGTACCAAACCTTAAAATATGCATATGGGGTTTTACGAGAATTGTTGTTCGTTGTTTCCGGCCTCATTTAAACTTGCCTAGTTAGGTAGTTTTGTTGTGCTTCACCCCTTGCCATGTTAATCAACATTTAATATTGTTGGGTACATAAACAAGATCAAAGTAAATAAGTCACGTGGTGTTTCGTCAATATGCAACGGAGTTGCATATTGAGCTCCACTTAATTTGTAGGATTGTTTGTGCATCATGCCATGTCTATGTGGTGGTTGTTTACTATGTTGTGTACTTCTTTCCGGTGTTGCTTCTTCGGTTTGGTTCCGATAACTTGCATTTGTGAGGATCCGTGGGCTACGTCCGTTTGTCTTCTTCACGGACTCATTCTTCTTCCTTGCGGGATTTCAGGCAAGATGACCATACCCTTGAAATCACTTCTATCTTTGCTTGCTAGTGCTCACTCTTTTGCTATGCCTATGCTGCGATACCTACCACTTGCTATATCATGCTTCCCATATTGTTAAGGCAAGCCTCTAACCCACCTTGTCCTAGCAAACTGCTGTTTGGCTATGTTACCGCTTTGCTCAGCCCCTCTTATAGCGTTGTCAGTTGCAGGTGAAGATTGGAGCTTGTTCCATGTTTGGAACATGGTTATTTTGTTGGGATATCACAATATCTCTTATTTAATTAATGCATCTATATACTTGGTAAAGGGTGGAAGGCTCGGCCTTATGCCTAGTGTTTTGTTCCACTCTTGCCGCCCTAGTTTCCGTCATATCGGTGTTATGTTCCCGGATTTTGCGTTCCTTACACGGTTGGGTTATAATGGGAACCCCTTGACAGTTCGCCTTGAATAAAACTCCGCCAGCAAGGCCCAAAATTGGTTTTACCATTCGCCACCTAGCCTTTTTCCCTTGGGAGTCGCGCATCCCGAGGGTCATCTTTATTTTAACCCCCCGGGCCAGTGCTTGTCTAAGTGTTGGTCCAAACTGAGCGATGTCCGGAGCTACCAGGGGCAACTCTGGGCTGGCCCACCCGACGTCTGGCTCATCCGGTGTGCCCTGAGAACGAGATATGTGCAGCTCCTATCGGGATTTGTCGGCACATCTGGGTGGCTTTGTTGTTCTTGTTTTACCATTGTTGAAATGTCTTGTAACCGGGATGCCGAGTCTGATCGGATTGTCTTGGGAGAAGGAATATCCTTCGTTGACCGTGATAGCTTGTGATGGGCTAAGTTGGGGCACCCCTGCAGGGATTTGAACTTTCGAAAGCCGTGCCCGCGGTTATGGGCAGATGGGAATTTGTTAATGTTCAGTTGTAGAAAACCTGAAGTTGATCTTAATTAAAATACATCAACCGCATGTGTAGTCGTGATGGTCTCTTCTCGGCGGGGTCCGGGAAGTGAACACGGCGTTGGAGTTATGTTTGGCGTAGGTTGTTCTAGGATCACTTCTTGATCATAGTTTCTCGACAGTGCTTTGCCTTCTCTTCTCGCTCTCATTTGCGTATGTTAACCATCATATATGCTAGTCGCTTGCTGCAGCTCCACCTCATACCTTTTACCCTACTTATAAGCTCAAATAGTCTTGATCGCGAGGGTGTGAGATTGCTGAGTCCTCGTGACTCACAGATACTTCCAAAACCAGCTTGCAGGTGTCGTTGAACCGTGCAGATGATGCAACCAAGCTCAAAGGAGGAGCTCGATGAAGATCGTGTTCTTTATGTTGTTCTGTTTTCCAGTTGATCAGTAGTGGAGCCCAGTAGGGACGATCGGGGATCTGTGTAGCATTTTGGGTAGTCTTCTTTTATTTTGGTTCCGTAGTCGGACCTTGAGTGTACTTGGATGAATGTAATGTTATTTATGTATTTGTGTGACGTGGCGAGTGTAAGCCAACTATGTACCTTTCCCCTTTATTTACGTACATGGGTTTTTTGCGAAGATTACCTCAATTGCGACATTGCTTTCAATGCGGTTATGCCTCTAAGTCGTGCTTCGACACGTGGGAGATATAGCCGCATCGAGGGCGTTACACAGGTTCCATCCGCAGGGAGTCCGGCCGAGGTTTCCACATATGGCCCCGAATGATGTGTACAGGGTTCCCGAGACACCAAACGGGCGACTCGGTACACCGTGCCATGATGTATCTACCACATCATAGCCCACCCCTAGGGTCAGCGCTACGCACGGCCACCAACACATATCCGATAAACACCAGAAACTAGTTGCAACTCCTGGATAGAGGACTAGGGTGGTCAGAAGCCGAGAGGGTCAATTAAGGATCCCAAGGCATGGTAGTAACTGATTCTTAAATCACACATACAGATCTCGGTGCTTAAGGACGGTTCCAATGAAACAACCCACCATGTACTCCTACATGGCCTCTCATCGATACCTTTACCAAAAATGTGTTCAACACAGTTAGCTCACGCACAGTAGGACATGTTCACAACTTTCCAATTCATCCCTGATGAATCAGACCTGACACAACCCTAAGCAATAGCAGGTATGACAAACAAGCATGAATGAGTAGGCACATCAGGGCTCAAACAACTCCTACTCATGCTAGTGGGTTTCATCTATTTACTGTGGCAATGATAGGTCATGCAGGGGAAGGGGTTCAACTACCGCAACATGTAACAGTTGAATTGTTGTTGTCCTAATGCAGAGAGCAGGAGCGAGAGAGTGGGATTGTATCGGAATGAACAAGGGGGTTCTGCTTGCCTGGCACTTCCGAATATGATATAGCTCTTCATCGGTGTCATCGATCACATCGTCAAAACCACATCTACTGAGAGGGGACAAACATTGGAAAACGAGAGGGAACACAATCAATGCAATGCAACAATATTATGCATGATAATGACATGGCAATATGTTGTGGTTTGAGCTAATGCAACTAGAAACCAGATTAAATGAAGTTGGTTTGAACCAAGGGTTCAAATTCAAACTCCATATGTGCTTATTTAATTGCCAAATATGCAAATTGCCATATACAACAACCTTAGGTTGTTCAAACATGCATGCAAATGGTACAGATGGATAGATTGGAATTTTTTGATCATTTTTCATATATAAATTATTTCATTTGGAGTTACGGTTTATTTTCTATGATTTTTAGAAGTTTTAAACATTTTCTAAATATAAATAAATCATTATATTTATTTAAAATCCAAAAAAAGATTACTGCGTCAGCATGACATTGGTGTGACGTCATCAGGTCAACAGGGGCTGACCAGTGTCAAACCTGACTCATGGGTCCCACACGTCAGTCTCACAGTGCTGGCTCAAGTCACAGACAGGTGGGACCGGTCAAAAGCCACGTCAATAAAGTCAATGCTAACAAGTGGGTCCCACTGGGTTATGAACTAATCTAAATAGAAAATTAAACTAAACTAAACAAGCACAGGGCCCACATGGCAGTGGCACTAAGGGTGTTTAGCCGAGTCATTAGTGCTAACTAATCCGGCGCCACGTCAGCAGTTGACGCCGGTGACCAAAGGCACGGCGGTGGCACGCCGGAGTTGCTCGGGATGGCGCTACAAGCGGTGATTTGCGGCGCGGTTTGGAGCTACGGCGAGCTGGCGTCCGCGCGCATCTAGTGGAGCAATCAGTTTCACTGGGGGCGACCTAAATCGACGGCGGCAAGCTCAAAAGCGGCGGCCGGAGTTCGGACAGCGATGGAAATAGGGCTACGAAGCACCAGGGGAGGAGCTGGTGAGTGCATCATGCTCCTAGGGGTGCGCTGAGCGCGCTGATGAGCTCGGACGCGGGTGGCAGCTGTTGTGGCTGCGGCGGCGCCATGGACGGTGGCAACGAGCTTCGGCCGAGGTGGAAAACATGGCTAGAGGATGAACGCGTCGACGGGGAGAGGGGCGAGGGGCATAGGAGCTCACACCGGTTCCGCAGGGTTGGTCAGTGGGCTCGGGGAGGGGCCGGAGCAAGCGGGGCGGTGATGGAGATCTCCGGCGTCGGGAGGTTGAAGAAAACAGCGTGGAGTCACTCAGGGGCGTCCGGCGTTGCACAGCTCGATGAGGAGGAAGAGGGGTACTAGGCGGAGCTCTTGGGCATCTCAGGGCGTCGCCGGGATGGCGGTGTCCGCGGTGGTGGAAAGCGGTGGCGGCGGTCGCGCTCGGGTGCGCTGCGGGGAGAGAGCAGAGGAGGGGAGAGAAGGAGTGGATAGGCCAGAGGGGTTGGGGCGGTTGCGTGGCGCGTCCAGCCAGCCTCCAGCGTCGGCGGAAGTAGGAGGTGGCTCGGGCGCGTGCCGGCGCGCGGCGACCACGCGCGCGGCGTCCGACTGGCGGAAGCTGGACGACAACTGGCAGCGCCAGGTGGTGGGCTGGGCCAAAATAGGTGAGGCCCAGGTGAGTGCCAGGTAAAAACCCTCTCTCTCTCTCTCTTTTATTAATTGTTTCTGTTTTCTATTTTTTGTAGTCTTTAGGGCTTTATTAGAAAATACTTAAACAGATCCAAAAATCATGAAACTTCTCAATCCGACTGTTTGGAATATAATCAACAGCAAACATTTTAGTTTATGATTATTTGAGCATTTAAAATATTTAATAGCATTTATATGCCCAAATGCAAATACTATATGATTTAATTCAGAGCCCAAAGATGTCATGGAAAAATGTGCAACACCTCTGGTTATTTCTTCTAGCATTTTCCAGAAATGATGAACATTTTTGAAAGCCATTTGGATTCACTGAGAATATTTTAGTTGAACCTAGTGAATTCCTTTGATGCTAGGGTTTCAACAATCCCCATGTCAAGTTCATTTGAAACTTAAACATGATGACACTCATGAGGCTAGCCTAGTGCATTGCCAGAAGCTAGGGATGTGACAACTCACCCCCACTAAACAAGAATCTTGTCCCGAGATTCAAGATGTGAGGTAAAAAAGACAGAGGGGACACGGAACTGACACAGTCTTCATGCTCCATTGCATTTCTCGAAGATGTTGACTCATTCCTTCAAACTGATCTTGACGTCTTTGCTTTCAAAAACTTCATCCAACACGACGACGATAGAAAGAAACCCTACAGGAATCGATCTCCCCAAAGGTCGAGCACTCAGGATCAACTCATGGAGTGAGACGTTGAAACATCTCTTGAGTTGGGACACAAAACATACATCAAGACGGATGGATAGTAACGGATGGTGAAGTTCAATTTGGTAGGCAACTATTCCACGCTTAAGAAGATGGCAGATGGTTCAAAGTGGCGAGGAGATAATTACCACGATTCCATAACGGGGCACCCTAGAGGAGGTGACTCGTAGAATTATTCCCTTAAGTGGCAAAAAGAATTACTTTTGATACAAAGATCATTGAAAATCTTTATACCAGCCTAAGGCAAATCACGATCGATCGTTTGAAGGGGTTCGAAAGAGTGGCATACTCAACTAGAGTGGATGATGTGGACTACCTTGTTGAAGACAATGTAATGGATGATTTTGCTTATCATCAGAAATGGATGGGACCCATGGTAAGTCCACTTTTGAAGATGATCATGAACAACAACTACTGAGGTGCAAGCTGGGAACAAAATGCAAATGCTGGGGATGATTCTGGTAACTGGGGAAGAACTCAATAGTCGAGAGTGTTTCCAACGTTCCAATGGTTATAGAATCCTCGAAGAAACTGAGAGCACAAGGATCCCTAAGGAACAACTTTAAGAATAAGTCATGAGAAATCCTCATGGGAGGTGAACAAACGGCTTAATCAAGATACTACAACAATAGTGCTTCCAGCTAGGTGCGCCCACTTCCACTACAGGAAACAGGTAATTCGCCGTCTATGAATTACAGACGGCAAAGACTTTGCCGTCAGGAAGCAGACGGCAAAGATTAGCCAGCAAAGAATACTTTGCCGTCAGCTTTTTATCAGCAAGACGGCAAAGACTTTGCCGTCATCCAAATTCTATCTTTGCCGTCAAGTCGAATAATAACATACGGCAAAGAAAACATCTTTGCCGTCTGCTAGGATGTGCCTTTGCCGTCAGCCTCATTCACCCAAGACGGCAAAGAACTTTTTATTATTTATTAAAATAGTGATCAAACAGTGCAGTTCCAGAAGCGCTGGTCAAAGCTACATTGTCTCTCTATTTCGAAAAAAGCTACTTGGTCAAAGGTGTAGGTAAATTTGTTCGTAGCCATTTCACAACCAACATTATAAGAATCAATGACAAGCGAACGGATTTTACAAGATAGGACAAGTGTATTTACACAGTATATCCATCGTCATCCCTCACTAATGAATCAAAAAACTAACTCTATTTCAATTTTTGAGAAAAAAAGGACGAACTGGGCAACTGCCCTTGCAGCACACACGCCGCCGGGGAGGTTGAGATCCGCGCCGCAGCGCACAAGGGGCCGGGAGGTGGAGGGCCCGCGGCAGGAAGGAGGAGGATGCCGCGACCGCCTGGCCTTGCTCGCCGCGCCGCCGCCCAGCCGCACACGCCCGCGTCGGCTGCTGCCGCACGCGCGCCGCCGCCCAGCCGCACTGGCCCGCGCTCGCCGCTGCCCTCTCTCGCGCCAGCCCGCGCCCGCCGCCCACGCTCGCCCACGCTGGCCGTCACCCTCGCCCGCGGCTGCCCACTGCATAGCCGCTCCGGCCCGCGCCCGCCGCACAGCAGCGCTGGCCACCTCCCTCGCCTACGCCAGCCACCCAGACTCGCTGGCTCGCGTCGGCCGCCGCCCTAGTCCTGGAGAGGTGGCGGAAGGATGGGCGGGAGGGTGCTGGGCGCGGCGGAGGACGGACGAGCGGGAGGTCGCTAACCGTGGCGTGCCGCTGCTTGGAGACGGGCGGGCGCTGGGCTCAGCGTTCGGCAGCTCGGGGACGCGGGCGGGCGTGGCCCGATGGCCTGTGGCTGCTCGTGGGAGAAGTAGGGAGTAGGGAGCAGGGAGCAGGAGAGAGGAGAGCGCTGGCCGACGGGGTGCTGCTGCTCGGGGAGGTGGAGAGAATCAGAGAAGATGGAGCACGGGGGAGGAAATGGGAATCCTGGGTGGGGCAGGTAGGGTCGTGGCCTGTGGGCTCGTGGGTGCGGGCGTGCGTGGGGGTGCGTGCGTCGTGGGGTGGGTGGAGGCGTGCGTTCGACGGCATGTGATGTGCGTGTGAGATATTGCCAAGTCATCGATCCGGGTGATTGATCCGCGTGATGTGCTTCTTCTTTGCCGTCTGCGAAAATAAATACAGACTGCAAAAGGATCACTTTGCCGTCTGCAAAAAAAACACAGACGGTAAAGAATCTTTGCTGTGTGCCAAAACAAACACAGACGGCAAAGATTCTTTGCCGTCTGTGATTTTTGTTGCAGACGGCAAAGCGAGCTTTTTGCCGTCTGTATTTATTTTTTCAGATGGCAAAGTTTATTTTACCGTCAGTTTTTCTTTGCCGTCTACTGATGACGGCAAACCCACTCGTTGCCGTCTGCCCGACGAAAAGCTGACGGCAAAGACGCCTCCTAACGGCAAATTAGCTGTTTCCCGTAGTGTTCACTGGAACCTATATCATAGTTCTCGGAAGAAGTTCCAACCATCATATCTGCCTGAGATTCAAATCTGGTTGGTAACAGGATAATTCAGACAATGTGTCTGGAAAATAAAATTTGCAACACAAACCGACAAGATGACGTTGCGAGATTCTCGGGATATGAACTACGATAGCAAGCTCCAAAACATGAGCTGGTTCTGCTACATACATGTGAGCATGTTGTCCAAGACAAGAATGACCACATAGTAGTCTTATAATAAAACACTATCGAGTTCTGGTCGGGAACCATCACTGCGGAGAGCAAAGTCGTGCGCATGTACCTTTGGGTCCTTAAGGATTAGCACTTAAGAGCTTCTTTTCCTTGAACAAATCAATCAATGGCTTGGTGTGCTAGGGATTACATATGGAATGAAGATGATTAGTCTATCAGACCATAGAATACTTCGCACGGGCATGACTGACTTGGGATGATTCCAAAGGAAGCAAAAACAAACTTTCTTGAATTCACCGCGGTAACTTACATCTAATGCACGTGAATCAAAGGAAGTCACTCCTTTCATCCAAACATATACTTCATGAACGGGGCATGAAGAAAATGCTTACACAAGTTTCCAACACTAGCTAGATGTTCACATGAATCATGGGGGAGACAAAATGTTGCTGATGGGCTCAACAACAAGTCATCGAGATTTCCATATAGATGGAATTATACAATTATGTGAACAAAGTGATAGCATTGTTCAGAACAAAAGATATAATGGTGTATGCTCGAGGAAAAACCATGAGTAAGAAAACATTACGATCATCGTTGGTTCTGATTTGATTTGAGGATAGCCCACGCTCAAATCAAAGTTTTGGCAATACAATAGATCCAACAACTGATCAGAGGACCAATCAATGAAGATATCACCTTTCTTCAACACACACACAAACGCAAAGATATCCCTTCAGAATGAACTAAATTTGGCAAAGCTTTTATCTCCCAACTCTCCAAGTTGTTGTTTAGCTTAACCAACTAGCTCAGGGGTATCCAACACAGATTCTTGGAGAAAGAGTGGTTTATTGGTAAACCAACTTGATCATGAACTCACCATATTGGTCAGGGGATGACCTGGTGATACTTCCGTGAAGATATCCGGGAAATCGCAAACCACCGATATGACTCTAAGCTCGAGAACAATCTTGCTTTTTAGGGCAAGACGATATGATCGAAAGAGTGAGGGATTGACACAATCCCAACTCATGGATCGAAGAGTGCACCAGAAATAAGGACTAGGTAGCACGATCAATCTTAGGATGATGATTTAATAATCAACACTCTAAGAATGAGAATACTGTCCATTTACTACAAAGCAACGAGTTGCTCGGAGTATTGATTTCACACATCGCAATTCACTTGTCGGCATTTCGGTTACAACAACACGGGACCGAGGAATGAATAATGATGGCGAGAAGTATCACTGCGTCAAGAATCCATAAGAGGTGGTGCAATTCTCATGACATTCTTGACATAAAGATGGTAACACTCCAAGGTAGAACAGAGCAAAAGCTGGATTAGCATTTTGATCTGCGAAATACGACTACTTTGACCAGTCCAAGAAATGGATGAGCTGCTGGAGTTTGTTTCTCCTAGTCATTCCGGAATAGAATGGCTTGACGGACCACAAGAATAATAGGCATCGATGAACACAATCGCACACATACTCTAGACTATCAACTGATAGATGAAGGCCGAAATACAGTTAAATAGGGACAACTCAAGGAACATATAACTTTCTGAGTTGTGGATGCATAGATTAGCATGTCGAACGAGTTCAACAGGTTTCTTCCAGATAACCCATGCAGAAAGGTATAACTGGCAGAATCACAATTATGAATGGAGAACTTCTCAAGAGCACTCTTGTTGTGATCTTTTGGTTCAAAGAACTTCTGCCATAAGCAGTTCATGGTATTTGGAAGAAGGAAATACCACGGACCTCGAGGACTATCACAAGGTTACTAATAACCTAAAGGAACGAGCAAACACTATCAACATGAAATAAGCAGGGTGAATCTCGGGTTCAAAACCCAGGAATATAATGCCTACTAACTAAATGGCATCACGGGATGCTTTTGAGAATGACGGCCAGAATCATCACACCGGGAACACAAAACATGGCTAGTTTACTAGGTGACTCCCTAAAACACTTAGGGTCATAGAAATAGCCCCAACATATATACCGAGGCAATAGAGTACCTCAACGTACCGGATAGTGTGCTTATTCTGACCAAAAAGGACATCGGGAACGGAAAGAAAGGATTTGCAAATGCATCAGACTATTTAGTAACCTAGGATGACTCAGACAGCATAACGGCTGTAAATGCTCAAAAAGAATTGAGACATCCTGCAAAATGGTGGCATAACCACTCAACAACATCATATCAAGGTTCTGAGGCCAGCTATGAACACACGGAAGTAGTAGAAACTGAACTGGGGCTTAAATCCATCAATCCTATAAGTCTATATCATAGTAACTCGTCATCCTGATAGATAGATGAGAAGGCCTAGTTCTTAATCCCCATAGAAGAGAAGAGGATGACTCAGATCAGAAGGGCATAAGGTAAAGGAGTAAAAAGAGCCTTACGTTCCCTTCCACAATCAATTCCCTTACATAACTAAAGCATTTCTAGACACAACTTCGACCAGTTTGGCTTGGTAATCCTACAGGCAGTCAGGCTCTGATACCAAAGCTGTCAGGACCCCGATCCTAAGTCACACCGATCTAGCATGTAACACATCATATCACTTTGCGGCCTCACGCACGGTATTCCCACGGGTGCCACCTTACCTGGCCCGGGACCATTTGCGCCTTTTGGCTCACATATATGATAGTGTCGCTAGCATCCATATGACAAAGAACCTGGGCCGACATGACTAGTCGTGAACCCAAAGTGGGACTAACTCACGGGGACAGGCATACATGAATCAACATCGAGCATGTCGGTCAGCAGTGTGCGAATCCGGGCTGTAGCACTGGGCTAACAGGACTCTGGTGAACCGGGCTGTAGCAGGCTAGGAAGGACTCTGGATGTCACCGCATGACATTTCCCCGAAGGGATAGACACAGGAACAAAGTGAATCACATGCCGGCCAGTCAAGTGTTTTGGAGCAGTAGTGCTGGGCTAGCAGGACTCCGGTGAACCGGGCTGTAGCGGACTACTATGGCTCATGGAAGCACAAGACTACATTTCCCCATAAGAGAGGCTACCAAGGATAAACAACTAGGTTGTCGGATCCCACACATACGAAGCATTTCAAATCATACACACAATATGCTCGATATGTGTAAATACAACATGGCATCACAACAAGACTCTACGACTCAAAGTATTTATTCATTAGGCTCCGAGGAGCGAGATTACAAACATGGGTCTCATGACCCAACATACAGAGCATACAAGTCAAAGCACATGTGGAAGATTAACATGTCTGAGTATAGACATCTACAAATGAAAAAGGCTGAGAAGCCTGACTATCTACCAGATCTTGCCGAGGGCACAAGATCGTAGCTGAGGTATCAAGCTAAACGTCGAAGTCCACATGGAACTACTAGCGAGACTGACGTATCTCTGCAAAACATAAAATAGGCAAACGTGAGTACAAATGTACCCAGCAAGACTTACATCAGAACTAACTACATATGCATCGGTATGAACAAAGGGGGTGGTAGAGTTTAACTGCTGCAAGCCAGCTTTGACTCGGTGGTTATCTTAAACTACGACTGCAAGTAACTCTTTTGAGGTGGCGCACACGAGTCCACATATGCACCATGCAATACACCACTATGGATCCGCTCCCGTCAACCTACGAGAAACGCCATCCATAGCACTCACGCTTATCTTGCGAGTTTTAGAGTATCCACTTCAAGTTATCTATGAACTGTTATAGGCAACCAAGTAGTCCTTTACCGTGGACACGGCTATTCGAATAGATGATGTTAACCCTGCAGGGGTGTACTTCTTCATACACGCTCTCACCACTTACTGTCGTTTACACGACATGTACTCGGCAACCTTCAAGCGGAAGCCCAACGAGGGTGTCCGCCACAGCCTACCTAAACACTCAAGTCTCTAGTCTAGGTTTATTGCCTATCCAGGTTCCATCCGCAGGGAGTCCGGCCGAGGTTTCCACATACGGCCCCGAACGATGTGTACAGGGTTCCCGAGACACCGAACGGGCGACTCGGTACACCGTGCCACGGTGCATCTACCGCATCATAGCCCACCCCTAGGGTCAGCGCTACGCACGGCCGCCAACACATATCCTATAAACACCAGAAACTAGTTGCAACTCCTGGACCGAGGACTAGGGTGGTTAAGAAGCCGAGAGGGTCAATTAAGGATCCCAATGCATGGTAGTAACTGATTCTTAAATCACACATACAGATCTTGGTGCTTAAGGACGGTTCCAATGAAACATTCCACCATGTACTCCTACATGGCCTCTCATCGATACCTTTACCAAAAACGTGTTCAACACACTTAGCTCACACACAGTAGGACATGTTCACAACTTTCCAATTCATCCCCGATGAATCAAACCTGACACAACTCTAAGCAATAGAAGGCATGACAAACAAGCATGAATGAGTAGGCACATCAGGGCTCAAACAACTCCTACTCATGCTAGTGGGTTTCATCTATTTACTGTGGCAATGACAGGTCATGCAGGGGAAGGGGTTCAACTACCGCAACATGTAACAGTTGAATCGTTGTTGTCCTAATGCAGTAAAAGAGAGCAGGAGCGAGAGAGTGGGATTGAATCGGAATGAACAAGGGGGTTTTGCATGCCTAGCACTTCCGAAGATGATATAGCTCTTCATCGGTGTCATCGATCACATCGTCGAAACCACGTCTACTGAGAGGGGACAAACATCAGCAAACAAGAGGGAACACAATCAATGCAATGCAACAATATGATGCATGATCATGACATGGCAATATGTTGTGGTTTGAGCTAATGCAACTAGAAACCAGATTAAATGAAGTTGGTTTGAACCAAGGGTTCAAATTCAAACTCCATATGTGCTTATTTAATTGCCAAATATGCAAATTTCCATATACAACAACCTTAGGTTGTTCAAACATGCATGCAAATGGTACAGATGGATAGATTGGATTTTTTCTGATCATTTTTCATATATAAATTATTTCATTTGGAGTTACGGTTTATTTTCTATGATTTTTAGAAGTTTTAAACATTTTCTGAATATAAATAAATCATTTAGATTTATTTAAAATCCAGAAAAATATTACTGCGTCAGCATGATGTCGGTGTGACGTCATCAGGTCAAGAGGGGCTGACCAGGGTCAAACCTGACCCATGGGTCCCACATGTCAGTCTCACAGTGCTGGCTCGAGTCACACACAGGTGGGACCGGTCAAAAGCCACGTCAGCAAAGTCAATGCTGACAAGTGGGTCCCACTGGGTTATGAACTAATCTAAACAGAAAATTAAACTAAACTAAACAGGCACAGGGCCCACATGGCAGTGGCACTAAGGATGTTTAGCCGGGTCATTAGTGCTAACTAATCCGGCGCCACGTCAGCAGTTGACGCCGGCGACCAAAGGCACGGCGGTGGCACGCCGGAGTTGCTCGGGACAGCGCTACAAGCGGTGATTTGCGGCGCGGTTTGGAGCTACGGCGAGATGGCGTCCGCGCGCATCTAGTGGAGCAATCAGTTTCACTGGGGGCGACCTAAATCAACGGCGGTGAGCTCAAAGGCGGCGGCCGGAGTTCGGACATTGATGGAACGGGGCTACGGAGCACCAGGGGAGGAGCTGGTGAGTGCATCGTGCTCCTAAGGGTGCGCTGAGCGCGCTGATGAGCTCGGACGCGAGTGGCAGCAGTTGCGGCTACGGCGGCACCATGGATGGGGGCAGCGAGCTTCGGCCGAGGTGGAAAACATGGCTAGAGGACAAACACGTCGACGGGGAGATGGGCGAGGGGCGTAGGAGCTCACAACGGTTCCGCAGGGTTGGTCAGTGGGCTCGGGGAGGGGCCGGAGCAAGCGGGGCGGCGATGAAGATCTCCAGCGTCGGGAGGTTGAAGAAAACGGTGTGGAGGCGCTCGGGGGCGTCCGACATTGCATAGCTCGATGAGGAGGAAGAGGGGTACTAGGCGGAGCTCTTGGGCATCTCAGGGCGTCGCCGGGATGGCGGTGTCCGCCGTGGTGGCGAGCAGTGGCGACGGCCGCACTTGAGTGCGCTACGGGGAGAGAGCAGAGGAGGGGAGAGAAGGAGTGGATAGGCCAGAGGGGTTGGGGCAGTTGCGTGGCGCGTCCAGCCAGCCTCCAGCGTCGGTGGAAGTAGGAGGTGGCTCGGGCGCGTGCCGGCACGCGGCGACCACGCACGCGGTGTCCGACTGGCGGAAGCTGGACGACGACTGGCAGCGCCAGGTGGTGGGTTGGGCCAAAGCAGGTGAGGCCCAGGTGAGTGCCAGGTAAAAACCCTCTCTCTCTCTTATTAGTTGTTTTCGTTTTCTACTTTCTATAGTCTTTAGGGCTTTATTAGAAAATACTTAAACAGATCCAAAAATCATGAAACTTCTCAATGCCACTGTTTGGAATATAACCAACAGCAAACATTTTAGTTTATGATTATTTGAGCATTTAAAATATTTAATAGCATTTATATGCCCAAATGCAAATACTATATGATTTACTTCAGAGTCCAAAGATGTCATGGAAAAATGTGCAACACCTCTGGTTATTGCTTCTAGCATTTTCCAGAAATGATGAACATTTTTGAAAGCCATTTGGATTCACTGAGAATATTTTAGTTGAACCTAGTGAATTCCTTTGATGCTAGGGTTTCAACAATCCCCATGTCAAGTTCATTTGAAACTTAAACATGATGACACTCATGAGGCTAGCCTAGTGCATTGCTAGAAGCTAGGGATGTGACAGAAAATAACTTTCTTAAGCATTTTAATAGAGGTGTTGTGATCAGCACTACTAGTTGGAATGGCTTCTACCCATTTAGTAACATAACCAAAATCAACCAAAATATGTGTATACCCATTAGAGGAAGGAAAAGGTCCCATGTAATCAAATCCCCAAACAACAAATGGTTCAACAACAAGTGAAATAATTCATAGACATTTCTTGACACTTACCGATATTACCTATTCTTTGACATTCATCACAAGAAGAGACAAACTTACGGGCATCCTTGAAGAGAGTAGGCCAATAAAATCTAGATTGCAATACCTTGTGAGCAGTTCTATCTATAGCATGATGCCCTCCATAAGCCTCGGAGTGACATTTCCATATGATTTGTCCCTGTTCATGCTCAGGTACACAACATCTAATAATACCATCTACTCCTTCTTTATAAAGATGTGGGTCATCCCAAAAGTAATGTCTTAAATTATAGAAGAATTTTTTTCTTTTGTTGGTATGTAAAGCTAGGTGGTAAATATTTAGCAACAATGTAATTAGCATAGTCAGCACACCAAGGCGTACTATTAGCAACATTAATTGCAGCTAACTACTCATTGGGAAAACTATCATCAATAGGTAGTGGGTCATCAAGCACATTTTCAAGCCTAGACAAATTATCAGCTACGGGGTTCTCAGCTCCTTTTCTATCAATGATATGTAAATCAAATTCTTGTAACAAGAGAACCCAACGAATAAGTCTAGGTTTAGCATCTTTCTTTTCCATAAGATATTTAATAGCAGCATGGTCTGTGTGAACAGTTACTTTGGAATCAACAATATAAGATCTAAATTTATCACAAGCAAACACCACTGCTAAGAATTCTTTTTTAGTAGTAGGATAATTTCTTTGAGCACTATCTAGAGTTTTACTAGCATAATGAATAACATTAAGTTTCTTATCAACTCTTTGTCCTAGAACAACACCAACAGCATAATCACTAGCATCACACATAATTTCGAAAGGCAAGTTCCAATCAGGTGGTTGAACAATAGGTGCAGATATTAAGGCTTTCTTAAGTGTTTCAAAGGCTTCTAAACAATCATCATCAAAAACAAAAGGAATATCCTTTTGCAAAAGATTAGTAAGAGGCCTAGAAACTTTAGAAAAGTCTTTGATAAATCTCATATAGAAACCAGCATGACCTAGGAAACGACGAATACCTTTGATGTCCTTAGGAAATGGCATTTTCTCAATTGCATCAACCTTAGCTTGGTCCACTTCAATGCCTCTTTCAGAAATTTTATGACCCACGACAATGCCTTCATTAACCATAAAGTGGCACTTCTCCCAATTCAAGACAAGATTTCTTTGTTCACATCTCTGCAAAACTCGCTCAAGATTGCTTAAACAATCATCAAAAGACTTCCCATAAATAGAAAATTCATCCATGAAAACCTCAACAATCTTGAAGAAAAGTCAGAGAATATAGCATTCATACATCTTTGAAAGGTAGCACGTGCATTACATAAACCAAAAGGCATACGTCTATAAGCATAAGTTCCAAAGGGGCAAGTAAAAGTAGTCTTTTCTTGATCAGGTTGAGAAACAGGTATTTGTGAAAAGCCAGAGTATCCATCTAGGAAGCAAAAGTGTGTGTGCTTAGATAATCTTTCAAGCATTTGATCAATAAAAGGCAAGGGGTAATGATCTTTTCTAGTTGCTTTGTTTAATTTTCTGTAGTCAATTACCATTCTATAGCCTGTAACAATTCTTTGTGGAATAAGTTCATTCTTATCATTAGGAACAACAATAATACCTCCTTTCTTAGGGACACAATGAATAGGACTTACCCATCTACTATCAGCTATAGGATAGATTATAATTTCTTCGAGAAGTTTTAAGATTTCCGTTCTTACCACTTCCTTCGTTTTTGGATTCAACCGACGTTGGTGATCAACAACGGGTTTAGCATCAGGTCCCATATTAATTTCGTGCTGACATAGAGTGGGACTAATGCCCTTTAAATCATCAAGAGTATATCCAATAGCAGCCTGGTGCTTCCTTAGAACTTTCAATAATCTTTCTTCTTCATGTTCTGAAAGGTTAGCACTAATAATAACAAGATATATCTTCTTTTCATCGAGATAAGCATATTTCAAAGTGTCTGGCAATTGTTTTAATTCAAACACAGGATCACCTTTAGGTGGAGGAGGACCTCCCAGAGTTTCAATAGGCAGATTGTGTTTAAGCGGAGGAAGTTCTTCAAAGAAAACCTTATCTATTTCATTTGTTTCTTCATGGTCTAGCAAATATTGTTCTAAAGGATCAGTAGGTGGAACAACAATAGAAGCAAGACCAATTAATTCATCCTTACTAGGCAATTCTTTTTCATGATGATTTCTACTAAACTTGGAAAAATTAAACTCATGAGACTCATCACCAAAGCTAACACCAATAGTTTGTTTCTTACAATCTATCTTAGCATTAACTGTATTCAAGAAAGGTCTACCAAAGATAATGGGACAAAAGTCATCTTGTGGGGAACCAAGAACAAGAAAATCAGTAGGGTATTTTATTTTCCCACACAAGACTTCAACATCTCTAATAATCCCAATTGGTGATATAGTGTCTCTATTAGCAAGTTCAATAGTAACATCTATTTCTTCTATCTCGAGAGGTGCCATGTCTTTCATAATTTCTTCATATAAAGTGTCAGGAATATCACTCACACTAGCACCCATGTCACATATACCATGATAACAGTGATCTCCTATTTTAACTAAAATAACAGGCATGCCAACAACAGGTTTATGTTTATCTCTTTTATCAGGTTTAGCAATTCTAGCAGCTTCTTCACAGAAGTAAATAACATGCCCATCCATATCTTCTTCCAAGAGATCTTTAACCATAGCAATACTAGGTTCAACTTTAATTTGTTCATCAGGTTTAGGTGTTCTAATATAGCTTTTGTTAACCATAGTTGAAACTTTAGCATGTTCCTTAATCCTAACAGGGAAAGGTGGTTTCTCAAAATAAGTAGAAGGAACAACTGGATCAACATTATAAAGTATAGTTTCTTCTTTAACTGGTACTAGTTCTTTAATTCCTTCTTTAATAGGTGGGTGATATTTAAACCACTTCTCCTTAGGGAGTTCAACATGAGTAGAAAATGATTCACAAAAGGAGGCTACTATCTCAGAGTTAAGTCCATATTTAGTGCTAAACTTTTGAAAAGCATCGGTATCCATAAAAGATTTAACACAATCATACTTCAGTTTAATACCTAACTCTTTACCTTCGTTGAGTTCCCAATCTTCAGAGTTGCGTTTAATTCTTTCCAAAAGATCCCGTCGGAATTCAATAGTCTTCTTCACAAATGAACCAGCACAAGAAGTATCAAGCATGGTTTGGTCATTACGAGAAATCCGAGCATAAAAATTCTGGATAATAATTTCTCTTGAGAGATCATGATTGGGGCATGAATATAACATTGACTTAAGCCTCCCCCAAGCTAGAGCGATACTTTCTCCTTCACGAGGCCAAAAATTATATATATAATTCCGATCACGATGAACTAGATGCATATGATAAAAATTTTGGTGGAACTCCAATTTCAAACGATTCCAATTCCATGATCCAATATCATCACATAGCCTATACAATGCCAATGCCTTTCCCTTCAAATATAAAGGGAAAAAAATTCATCACTTCATCCCTGGGTAAAACTGCAAGCTTAAACAATCCACCAAATTTTTCCACATATATCAAGTGCATATCAGGATGTTCGGTTCCATCTCCTTGTAGGATCGAAAGTATGTCTAGAGGGGGGGTGATTAGACTACTTGACCAAATAAAAGCTTAACCTTTTCCCAATTTTAGTTCTTGGCAGATTTTAGCTAATTTAGGACAAGTCAAGCAATCATCACATAGTTCAAGCAAGCATGCAAAGAGTATATAGGCAGCGGAAATTAAAGCATGCAACTTGCAAGAATGTAAAGGGAAGGATTTGGAGAATTCAAACGCTATTGGAGACACGGATGTTTTTCCCGTGGTTCGGATAGGTGGTGCTATCCTACATCCACGTTGATGGAGACTTCAACCCACGAAGGGTAACGGTTGCGCGAGTCCACACAGGGCTCCACCCAAGGGTAACGGTTGCGCGAGTCCACACAGGGCTCCACCCACGAGGGGTCCACGAAGAAGCAACCACCCACAAAGGGTCCATGAAGAAGCAACCTTGCCTATCCCACCATGGCCATCGCCCACACAGGACTTGCCTCACTAGCGGTAGATCTTCACGAAGTAGGCGATCTCCTTGCCCTTACAAACTCCTTGGTTCAACTCCACAATCTTGTCGGAGGCTCCCAAGTGACACCTAGCCAATCTAGGAGACACCACTCTCCAAGAAGTAACAAATGGTGTGTAGGTAATGAACTCCTTGCTCTTGTGCTTCAAATGATAGTCTCCCCAACACTCAACTCTCTCTCATAGGATTTGGATTTGGTTGAAAGAAGATTTGAGTGGAAAGCAACTTGGGAAGGCTAGAGATCAAGATTCATATGGTAGGAGTGGAATGTCTTGGTCTCAACACATGAGTAGGTGGTTCTTTCTCAGAACATATGAGTTGGAATGATGTGTGTGTTATGATGGCTCTCTCACTGAATGAGAAGGAGGTGGAGGGGTATATATAGCCTCCACACAAAATCCAACCGTTACATAGTTTTCCAATCTCGGTGGGACCGAATCAATAAGATCGGTCGGACCGAAAATGTAAACCTAGTGACCGTTAGTGATTTTCGGTGGGACTGACATGCAACTCGGTAGGACCGATATGGTTAGGGTTTGGGCATAACGTAATCTCGGTGAGACCGATTACACAAACTCGGTGAGACCGAATTTGGTAATTAGCTAACCAGAGAGTTGGTCAGGCAAACTCAGTGGGACCGATTTGCTCTTTCGGTGAGACCGAAAAGTTACGAAAGGGAAACAGAGAGTTTGCAACCCCATCTCGGTGAGACCGAGATCCCTATCGGTAGGACCGAATTGCTAGGGTTTGGCAGTGGCTAATGACAAGTGAAACTCGGTGGCGCCGGATAGGAAGAATCGGTAGGACCGAGTTTGGCTTAGGGTTTAGGTCATATGTGGATATGGGAAAGTAGTTGAGGGTTTTGGAGCATATCACTAAGCACATGAAGCAAGAGGCTCATTAAACAACACCTCATCCCTCCTTAATAGTATTGGCTTTTCCTAAAGACTCAATGTGATCTTGGATCACTAAAATATAAAATGAAGAGTCTTGAGCTTTTGAGCTTGAGCCAATCCTTTGTCCTTAGCATTTTGAGGGTTCCACTTTCACATCCATGCCATGCTAATCATTGAGCTTTCCTGAAATAATCATCTTGGAATAGTATTAGCTCAATGAGCTATATGTTGTTATGAATTACCAAAACCACCTAGGGATAGTTGCACTTTCAATCTCCCCCTTTTTGGTAATTGATGACAACATATAGATCAAAGCTTCGACAAATGATAATAAGCATGAAATATACCGTCGCTTTGAGAAGTATGTGATAAGTAAGAGCTCCCCCTAAATTTGTGCATATTTAAAATTTGCTTTGGACTGCAAATGCACAAAGAGTTAGAGTCATGGGTTACTCTTTCATGTCACATACATCTTGGTGGAGCTCTCAAAATGATAAGAATGAAATACATGCACTCATCACCAAGAAAAGTGAATGATCACACAAGATAGATAGGATAATAGCATTAAGCAAGCATTAAGTGTAGCTTATGATCAAACACATGATCATTAATGTCTCACAAATAATGATGTAGTATCTCAAACACTCAAAAGCAAACAAGTTCGAAAAACCACCAAATAAAGCAAGAGAGAAAAGCAACACTCTCTCTCTCTCTCGAAGCCTATGATCTATACATCTTCTC
The DNA here is from genome assembly GCF_056163025.1 of Triticum urartu. Lineage (NCBI taxonomy): Eukaryota > Viridiplantae > Streptophyta > Magnoliopsida > Poales > Poaceae > Triticum > Triticum urartu. Next base: position 277,205,617 of record NC_141879.1, on the reverse strand, counting down.
CCCCTTTGGCAACAAGTTACCAAAAAGTTCCTAGAAATGCATAGCACTAGATCGACGCTCAGGCTTGATCTTCAGGTGGTGGTGGAGTCCGGATCACTCCAAGGACGAAGGCTTCGGTAGATGCTGAAGTAGTCGCTGGAGTTGGAGCCGAAGTAGATGCTGGAGCTGGTGGAACTGAGGCTGTAGCTGGTGCTGAAGTGGTGGCTCTGGTGTCAGCAACTGGCACGGTAGATGACCTCGGGCCTCGTGGCACTCTGGCAAAGGTATGAGTGGTAGTCCTGCCTCTCCTCTCTTGCATGTCCTCCTGGAGCTGCTCCACTACAGACTAAACTTCCGTTACCTTGACATCCAGGTCATAGAACTTCTGTTCCATGATTCTCTCTAGGCTCTGCTGATTCTGAGTGAGGGTGGCCAGACTTTGCTCAATCCTCAGCGTGGATGCAATCAAGTAACCAAGCTGCTCTTGTTTGGTCTTCAAGAAGTATTCAGATGCCTCCTCTTGGGTAGGCATCTTGGCAGCTTTCTCCTTCCTCGCCTTCTCCTTCTTTGCAAATGCTTGGGCAGATGATGGCTCGTTCTCAGTCATGACAACTTCATTGTCCTCGAAATCTGGACGGATGGACAGGTGTTCCTTGTCCAACAGATATATGCCCGTGCCCATCTTGGAGTTGATGAGCTCCTGAATTTGAGGGGCATATCCGCAGCTCCTCTTCTGAACTGCTGCAGTCCTCTTAATTGTTTCCACTATGAGGCTCATCACCTTGAACTTCTGAGGCACATCAAACACATGTAGCAAGTTGATAGCATGGCCTCTGATCATCTTGTGATCTCCAGACTTGGGCAGTAAGGTGTGCCTTAGTATCCAATTGATCGTAGGCAGTCCGGACAGAAGGTAATGCACAGAGCCAAACTTGAAGGTGTCAAGAGCTTCATTGGGAATTTCCTTGTACATATTGGACATGGAGTTGTGGTCCATCTTCTTCTTGGCATAGATATCCAAGTCTTCATCTTGCTCCTCTGGGGCATTAATGATCTGTGCCCACTCAGCCACTGTAGATTGGTACCTTGTACCCTCAGACATCCATGTGATCCTCCCATCTGGATAAAAGTGAGCCGTGGAGTAGAACTGCATGATAAGCTCCTCGTTCCACTTTGTGAGCTTCTGCCCAACAAAGTCAGCTACTCCACAAGCTATGAAGCTGTCTTGCACTCCAGGATAGTGCTCCTCATTGTCCTTGATGTATGTCCAATCAACCCAACGCATATCACAGACAATGGGCTTCTTATCTAACAGCACAGTCTCATAGAAATCCTGCTGCTCCTTGGTGTGAAACCTGTAGTCCACGGTAGTCCTTCTCCTTGAAGCATATGGGTCTGCTTCTCTCCATTTCCTCAGCCCTGAATCTCTCCTGAGCTTCATGTCCTCAGCCACAGGATGAGCATCGTTGTGGTCTGGGATCTTGGGCTTTAGCTTTCTCAGGACATTCTCCTCCTCATCCTCAGCAACAGTCTCAGGCACTGGGGCCTTGTTCTTTTCAGCTGCAGGAATGCTCCTTGTATTTCTCTTAGGTTTTGGCTTGGAGGCAGCTTTGGGCTTAGATGCAGTAGCCCCTGACCTTATGGCATCACCCATTAGCTTGGGTGCCTTGGGCGCTGGTGCAGCTGCCTCTTCTTCCTCTTCTTCTTCCATGATGGAAGCTTTGCCAAGCACTCTAGCCACAGTCTTCTTCACCCTTTCCTTTCTTTTCTTGCCCTCAGCTGCAACTGGCTCTTGGGGAGTGGGCTTCTCAGTTGAGGCTCTAGCCTTTGACATGGGCTGCCTGCCTGCTGGCCTTTTGATCTTCAGACCTGGCTTAGTGCCTTGAGCTGGCTCAACTCTCTTGGAAGTGGCCTCTTCCTCTGCCACATAGTCCTCATCTTCGGAATCTGAAGTCCTCTTCTTCCTTTGTCTCGTGGCAGCCTTTGGCAAGTTACTAGGAGTGCTCCTGCTGCCTTCATCAGATGAACTGGAGGGACTAGTGCCCTCACTCATCACCACTTGCTGTTCTGACAGATTCTGGCTATCACTCTAGTCTGACATGCTGCAAACTGACTGCTGACCCTGTGAATAGATTATAGATGAGATAAAAAAGATGAGCATCACAAAATGCAGAGATTTTTGCAAAAGAATGATCCAAAAACTTAGTTTTAGTTTCCCACTGAAATCATCTCGGATCTACCGATTTTCAAACTCAGTGATACCGAAGCAGTTTTGGAACCTAAACTAGTGAACTCGGTAGGACCGAGTCATAGTTCGGTGGCACCGAGACTGCTAGGGTTTCACTGAGTTCAAAAATCGGTCACACCGATAAGTAATTCTTGGTCAGACCGAGTCTCACTTGTGCAATGGCAAGAGCCAAATCGGTGGGACCGAGTTTTTCAACTCGGTGGGTCCGAGATGGTTTCGGCGGAAACCTAAACCTAGAATTTTCGAATCAAACCTAATCTATGGGCGTTTTGACTGGATAGAAGTTTCTCAAACGTGGCAAGAATCAATATGATCACAATGTGCTAGGAATCAGATTGAGGAATAGCACAAAGATCAAGTCCATACCCTAGTTCGGCGGGGACTTGCTACGGCGGCAACGGCGGGGCAGAATTCCCGTTGATGGCGACGGAGACCAACGACTGGAGGCTGCTGGCGGCGAGAAGACGATCCGGAGACCTCGAGGGCAGAGCAGGCTATCGTGCGGGCGAAGGGGTTCGGAGAAATTTCCAAATTTTGCCCGTGACTATATATAGCCTGACCCTGTCGGTGTGACCGAGTGGAACGACTCGGTGGCACCGAGATTCATAACTGTGTGCAGTTACTGAAACTCGGTGTGACCGAAAGGTTCAAATCGGTTGCACCGAGATCGAAAACCTAGATCAACTTAATGATCTCGGTAGGACCGAAAGTGGAGTATCGGTCAGACCGAGAATCATAAAGAGGTTTTGGAAGTTTAAGTCTATGACGAATCGGGGACTCCGAGCGCTCCTCACACAGAGTGGTTCGAATCTGACTTGATCAAATTTTGTGATGCAACATGAATAGAGTTTGAGATGAGAAAAGCATAGATAGCTAGAGGAGGTTCTTAGGCATTCTTGTCCATCCACTTGGCAAAAATAAATAAAGCCGAACAATCAAAACAACAAGTGGATGTCCTCGAATGAGTAAAATATGCAATCAGCATGCTCACACAATAAGATGGCAAATGAAATATGTGGCAAGGCATGCACAACCAATTCTAGCATCTATCAAGCAATTTGCGATGACTAGGTCATCTATATATGAGTATATTGACTTAGGAGTCAAGTGAGAACACTTGATCATAGGTCATACTCATCGTTTAAGCTCAAGTGGGGTTACCACTTTTACATAAAGCATTGTTTTGTTCACATCTTTAGAGTTGCTTTAGCTCAAGTCTTAGAGTAAAGCTCCCCCTAGATGTGATATCCCCCCTAAGAGGGATGAACTAACCTTGGGTTTTGTCGATGATGACTTCATGTAGATGTTGAAGATGTGGATGCTCAATGTTGATGTAGATCACTTGGAGCTATCCATTTGAGTGAATTGCACTTTCAATACCTACATGGGTTAGTCCCACAAGGAACAAACAAGGATATCCATAGACATAGAGTGATGCACACAAAGGATGATGTCCATGAAAACGTTTAGGTTACCTTGTCCCTTGTCTTACCAACAAGAGGGTTTGTGACTCCTTGAACTAGTGCAAGATGTGGAAGTTGATTGCACTTGTTCTTGCCAAAATGATAAGAGTGAAGTATGTTGGCGGAGTCACCCTCAAGAACTCTCTAGTTCTTCTTCTTTTTGATCCACACCATCTTGATGGGAATCCTTGGAGTTGTAGTCGTACTTGATGAAGTGGAGCTTGAAGTAGTCTTGGGAATCCACTTGACTATGGTCTTTGGAGCTTCTTCAAATGCATCAATTTCCTCTTGAAGCTTGTCCTTGCCTTTTTGCTTGTAGTCTTGTGGTGGAAGATCATCTTGAGCTTGTGTCCCCTTGAAAGAAGTATTCTTCTCTTGCTGAGGGACAAACTTTGTCTTGGGGTATTGATCTTCTTCCCACTCAACTCCATTGGCATTGAACTTTCGTTCAAAACCAACACCTTGATTCTTCCGGTGCATTCGTTGCTTGCGCACAATTTCCTCGAATTGCTTACTCCCGGCAAGGCTTTTGTACACTCCTTTCTCTATAATTCCCTTCAATAAGCTATTTTCTTGCTCAAGTGTAACTTGGCTATGAGAATCATTAGTGGAATCAAGAGAACTACTAGAAGCAACAATATTGGATTTAACATGATCATTATTACTGCTAGAGGAAGAATCCTTCTTGTTATTAGACTTGACTTGAGGCATGTAAGTAGATAAGAGTAAATGCTTGGCAATGTAAGAAGAACTTTTCTTGCGGAGATCATCATTGATTGCTTTTAAGAACTCATGCTCTTGCTCAAGATTGAGCTTCTCAAAGCGTAATTTCTCATGAGCTCTTAAAAGTTCTCGATGATCTTCGAAGATGGTTTCATGAGCTAACTTAAGAGTGTTTAGTTCTTTAGTTAGGGCATCAATCTTCTCCTTATCATTGTCATTCATTTTATCTTGATTAGCATGTTTAATTGACATTTCATCATAGTATTCATCACTAGAGTTGTCAACAAGCAAATCATCACCTAACAAGTCATCTTCATCACTATTGAAATCAACATACTCGGGGTGTGTTACCTTAGGACCTTTGGCCATGAAGCATCTTCCAATTCCCTCATTTGGTGAGTCAAATATGTCGTAGGAGTTAGTTGACACAAGTGCTAGACCGGCAACACCTTCATCTTGAGTATCTTCGGAGCCGGAGTAATAACTTCTCTCGGAGTGGCTGTCGGAGTCGGAGCCGGATACCCATTCACCAACATGAGCTTGATGTCTTCGTCTTGTGTAGATCCTTGATGATTTTTCCTTCCTTACCGAATCCTTGCTTCTCCGTGAGTATCTTCGTTCATAACGATCATCTCTACTCCTTCTCTCTCTTGGTGGTGATTCTTTGCTTCTTCTTTTTGGAGAATCTTCTCTTCTTTTGTAGGGAGTCGTACACTCATTGGAATAGTGTCCGGGTCTTCCACAATTGTAGCAGTTTCACTCTCGACTAGAAGATCTTTTGTCATTGTAGGACCTTGACTTGAAGCTTCTATCTTTGCTTCTACTCTTGTAGAACTTGTTGAAGTTCTTCACCATTAAGCTCAATTCTTCATTGAAGTCTTGTTTCTCACTTGATGATGTAGGGGCTTCACATGAGGCTTTATAGGCACCACTTGATTTGTTGTGAAGTTCCTCTTTATCCTTAAGTGACATCTCATGAGCAACAATTCTTCCAATCACTTCCGTTGGCTTGAGATCTTTGTAATTGGGCATCATTTGGATTAATGTGCACACGGTATCATATTTTCCATCCAAGGCTCTTAGAATCTTCTTGATGATGAATTTATCGGTCATCTCTTCACTTCCTAAGCCGGTAATCTCATTTGTGATGAGAGCAAGCCTAGAGTACATTTCGGCGACACCTTCACCATCCTTCATCTTGAACTTGTCAAGTTGGCTTTGAAGCACATCCAACTTGGATTCCTTGACGGAGTCGGTACCTTCGTGCATATCAATCAAAGTGTCCCAAATTTCCTTTGCATTCTCAAGACGGCTGATTTTGTTGAATTCTTCGGGGCACAATCCGTTGAAGAGAATATCACAAGCTTGAGCATTGTATTGCAACATCTTCAACTCATCCGCGGTAGCTTCACGGTTCGGTTCTCTCCCATCAAAGAAGTCACCTTGCAAACCAACACACACAATAGCCCAAACGGCAGGGTTATGTCCAAGGATATGCATTTTCATTTTATGCTTCCAACTAGCAAAATTAGTACCATCAAAGTAAGGACCTCTACGGTGATAATTTCCCTCGCTAGACGCCATACTCTCCTAGGTTGTGAAACCAAGGCTATGACCACCAAAAGCTATGGAGATCAAGCAAATGGAGACCAAAGCTCTGATACCACTTGTAGGATCGAAAGTATGTCTAGAGGGGGGGTGATTAGACTACTTGACCAAATAAAAGCTTAACCTTTTCCCAATTTTAGTTCTTGGCAGATTTTAGCTAATTTAGGACAAGTCAAGCAATCATCACATAGTTCAAGCAAGCATGCAAAGAGTATATAGGCAGCGGAAAGTAAAGCATGCAACTTGCAAGAATGTAAAGGGAAGGATTTGGAGAATTCAAACGCTATTGGAGACACGGATGTTTTTCCCGTGGTTCGGATAGGTGGTGCTATCCTACATCCACATTGATGGAGACTTCAACCCACGAAGGGTAACGGTTGCGCGAGTCCACACAGGGCTCCACCCAAGGGTAACGGTTGCGCGAGTCCACACAGGGCTCCACCCACGAGGGGTCCACGAAGAAGCAACCACCCACAAAGGGTCCATGAAGAAGCAACCTTGCCTATCCCACCATGGCCATCGCCCACACAGGACTTGCCTCACTAGCGGTAGATCTTCACGAAGTAGGCGATCTCCTTGCCCTTACAAACTCCTTGGTTCAACTCCACAATCTTGTCGGAGGCTCCCAAGTGACACCTAGCCAATCTAGGAGACACCACTCTCCAAGAAGTAACAAAATGGTGTGTAGGTAATGAACTCCTTGCTCTTGTGCTTCAAATGATAGTCTCCCCAACACTCAACTCTCTCTCATAGGATTTGGATTTGGTTGAAAGAAGATTTGAGTGGAAAGCAACTTGGGAAGGCTAGAGATCAAGATTCATATGGTAGGAATGGAATGTCTTGGTCTCAACACATGAGTAGGTGGTTCTTTCTCAGAACATATGAGTTGGAATGATGTGTGTGTTCTGATGGCTCTCTCACTGAATGAGAAGGAGGTGGAGGGGTATATATAGCCTCCACACAAAATCCAACCGTTACATAGTTTTCCAATCTCGGTGGGACCGAATCAATAAGCTCGGTCGGACCGAAAATGTAAACCTAGTGACCGTTAGTGATTTTCGGTGGGACTGACATGCAACTCGGTAGGACCGATATGGTTAGGGTTTGGGCATAATGTAATCTCGGTGAGACCGATTACACAAACTCGGTGAGACCGAATTTGGTAATTAGCTAACCAGAGAGTTGGTCAGGCAAACTCGGTGGGACCGATTTGCTCTTTCGGTGAGACCGAAAAGTTACGAAAGGGAAACAGAGAGTTTGCAACCCCATCTCAGTGAGACCGAGATCCCTATCGGTAGGACTGAATTGCTAGGGTTTGGCAGTGGCTAATGACAAGTGAAACTCGGTGGCGCCGGATAGGAAGAATCGGTAGGACCGAGTTTGGCTTAGGGTTTAGGTCATATGTGGATATGGGAAAGTAGTTGAGGGTTTTGGAGCATATCACTAAGCACATGAAGCAAGAGGCTCATTAAGCAACACCTCATCCCTCCTTAATAGTATTGGCTTTTCCTAAAGACTCAATGTGATCTTGGATCACTAAAATATAAAATGAAGAGTCCTGAGCTTTTGAGCTTGAGCCAATCCTTTGTCCTTAGCATTTTGAGGGTTCCACTTTCACATCAATGCCATGCCAATCATTGAGCTTTCCTAAAATAATCATCTTGGAATAGTATTAGCTCAATGAGCTATATGTTGTTATGAATTACCAAAACCACCTAGGGATAGTTGCACTTTCACTCTTGCATAAGAATTAGCTAGCAGTTGTTTTATCATACCCGAAGGAATTTCATATTCAATATTTTCAGTAGGTTGAGGGGTTTCTAATTGTGGTTCTGGATGAGGTGAAGATACCCCGAACAAACCCCTCAAAGGATTGTTTTCCATAGTAACAAGTGACAATAAATTTCAGCACACTATATAAATGTTTCCTTACCAAAGGCGCTTCACTCCCCGACAAGGGCGCCAGAAAATAGCCTTGATGACCCACAAGTATAGGGGATCAATTGTAGCTCTTTTCGATAAGTAAGAGTGTCGAACCCAACATGGAGGAGAAGGAAATGACAAGTAGTTTCCGGTAAGGTATTGTCTGCAAGTGCTGAAATTGTAAGTAACAGAGTAGTTTGATAGCAAGATATTTTGTAACGAGCAAGTAACGATAATAGTAACAAAAGTGAAGCAAGGTAGCCCAATCCTTTTGAGGCAAAGTACCGGCCAAAACGGTTTCTTATGATAATCAAAGCGTTCTTAAGGGTACACAGGAATTTCATCTAGTCACTTTCATCATGATGGTTTGATTTGTGTTCGCTACTTTGATAATTTGATATGTGGGTGGGCCGGTGCTTAGGTGCTATTCTTACTTGAACAAAGCTCCTACTTATGATTAACCCTCCCAATCCACAACTACGAGAAAAGTATTAAGAATAAATTCTAACCATAGCATTACATTTTTGATCCAATCGGTGCCTTACGAAATAGCGCATAAACTGGGGTTTAAGCTTCTGTCACTCTCGCAACCCACCATCTAATTGCTACTCCACAATGCATTCCCTTAGGCCCAAATATGGTAAAGTGTCATGTAGTCGACGTTCACATGACACCACTAAGGGAATAGCAACATACATACTATCAAAATATCAAACACATATCAAGTTCACATGATTACTTGCAACATGATTTCTCCCGTGACCTCAAGAACAAAAGTAACTACTTACAAATGATAAATATGTTCATGATCAAGGGAGTATTAAATAGCATAATGGATTTGAACATATAATCTTCCACCAAATAAACCATATAGTAATCAACTACAAGATGTAATCAACACTACTAGTCACCCACAAGCACCAATCTATAGTTCCAGTAACAAGATTGAACACAAGAGATGAACTAGGGTTTGAGAGGAGATGGTGCTGTTGAAGATGTTGATGGAGATTGCCCTCCCCGATATGGGAGAGTTGTTTTTGATGATGATGACGATGATTTCCCCCTCCGAGAGAGAAGTTCCCCCGGCGGAATCGCTTCGCTGGAGGGCAAAAGTGCTCCTACCCAAGTTCCGCCTTGAGGCAGCGGTGCTTCATTCCGAAAGTCCTTACTTTATTTATTTTTCTAGGTCAAATGACTTATATACCAGAAGATGGGCACCGGAGGTGGGCCGAGGAGGCCACAACCCACCAGGGCGCGCCTAGGGAGCCTGGCACGCCTAGGTGGGTTGTGCCCACCTGGTGGCCCCCCTCTGGAGTTTATTGGCTCCAGTATTTCTTAAATAATCCATAAAAAATCTCTGTGAAATTTCAGCTCATTTGGAGTTGTGCAGAATAGGTGGCCTGACATAGCTTTTCCAGGTCCGGATTTCCAGTTGTGGGAATTCTCCCTCTTGGTGTGTTCCTTGCAAATTATGAGAGAAAAGGCATTAGAATTACTCCAAAAAGCATTATTATGGATAAAACATTATAAATAACAGTAAGAAAACATGATGTAAAATGGACGTATCATCGACCAGCCAATCCTCCGGCTTCACGGAGCCATTGTACATGGGTGTATCTCGAGGGAGCGAGAACCCCTTGGGGAATGGCTCGTCGCGAATGCAGGGGCCGAAACAAGGCGGACTGATTGCATCTTCTTCTTCCACTGCCAGGGATCGAGCCAGTCGGTCGATCCGATGGAGGACGTCATTTCCTCCGACTCCTTCACGGGGGCCTAGCCGTTCTTCGAGAGTCGGGTGCTCAACAGCCGGCGGGGAAACACGCCTCTCCCTGCGTGGGGGAGGCGGACGGTTGCCCCGCTGCTCGACTGTTCGAGGGCGGCCGTCTTGGTCATGCTCAATGGTGATGCGTGTGCGGCTGCAGCTAGCAACAGGCTCTTGGTCTCTTCGGTCGCGGGTGCCGCCTGTCGGCGTCCGGGAGGTCGCGTCGTGCTCTTTGTGGGGGGGGGGGAGGTTCTCGGCGTGCAGGCCAGGTTCCACCACGCGGCAGTCGGATTCTTGTTGTGTGGTGGTCGCGTCGAGGAGCTGCTGGACGCGCTCCGTCATGCAGCGTCGCACGTCACCCTCCAGGTGATCCAGTTCATCTGTTGTCGCCTGGGCGGCGCGCAGGTTCTCCAACGGTGTGGCGTAGACGGGGCGGTTGGCTCCCAGCATGCTGGCGACGATCGCGCCACGCTACCGAATGGTGCCCATCCGGCTCGGCTCGCCAGCAGACGGCGCGGTCAATGTCGCGTGATACGTCTCCAACATATCTATAATTTTTGATTGCTCCATGCTATATTACCTACTGTTTTGGACTATATTGGGATTTATTTTCCACTTTATATTATTTTTGGGACTAACCTATTGACCGGAGGCCCAGCCCAGAATTGTTGTTTTTTGCCTATTTCAGTGTTTCGGAGAAACAGAATATCAAACGGAGTACAAACGGAATGAAACCTTCGAGAACACGATTTTCTCATCAGATAAGACCCAGGAGACTTGGACCCTCTGTCAAGAAAGCCACGAGGCGGTCATGAGGGTGGAGGGCGCCCCCCCCTCCTAAGGCGCGCCCCCTGCCTCGTGGGCCCCTCGAAGCTCCACCGACGTACTCCTTCCTCCTATATATACCTACGTACCCCAAACGATCAGATACGGAGCCAAAAACCTAATTCCACCGCCGCAACTTTCTGTATCCATGAGATCCCATCTTGGGGCCTGTTCCAGAGCTCCGCCGGAGGGGGCATCGATCACGGAGGGCTTCTACATCATCATCCAAGCCCCTCCGATGAAGTGTGAGTAGTTTACTTCAGACCTATGGGTCCATAGTTAGTAGCTAGATGGCTTCTTCTCTCTTTTTGGATCTCAATACAATGTTCTCCCCGTCTCTCGTGGAGATCTATTCAATGTAATCTTCTTTTTGCGGTGTGTTTGTTGAGACCGATGAATTGTGGGTTTATGATCCAGTCTATCTATGAATAATATTTGAATCTTCTCTGAATTCTTTTATGTATGATTGGTTATATTTGCAAGTCTCTTTGAATTATCAGTTTTGTTTGGCCTACTAGATTGGTTTTTCTTGCCATGGGAGAAGTGCTTAGCTTTGGGTTCGATCTTGTGGTGTCCTTTCCCAGTGACAGAAGGGGCGGCAAGGCACGTATTGTATTGTTGCCATCGAGGATAACAAGATGGGTTTTTTATCATATTGCATGAAACTATCCCTCTACATCATGTCATCTTGCTTAAGGCGTTACTCTGTTTTTAACTTAATACTCTAGATGCATGCTGGATAGCGGTCGATGAGTGGAGTAATAGTAGTAGATGCAGGCAGGAGTCAGTCTACTTGTCTCGGACGTGATGCCTATATACATGATCATACCTAGATATTCTCATAACTATGCTCAATTCTGTCAATTGCTCAAGAGTAATTTGTTCACCCACCGTAGAATACTTATGCTCTTGAGAGAAGCCACTAGTGAAACCTCTGGCCCCTGGGTCTCTTTCTCATCATATCAATCTCCATCACTTTATTATTGCTTTGCTTTTTTACTTTGCCTTTTACTTTTCACTTTGCATCTCCATACCAAAAATACCAAAAATATTATTTATCACCTCTATCAGATCTCACTTTCGTAAGTGACCGTGAAGGGATTGACAACCCCTAAGCGCGGGACTCACGTGTAGCCTCCTACTGGATTGATACCTTGGTTCTCAAAAATTGAGGGAGATACTTTTACGCTACTTTCCTGCATCATCCTCTCCTATTCGGGGAAATCCAACGCAGTGCTCAAGAGGTAGCAAGAAGAATTTTTGGCGCCGTTGCCGGGGAGTCTGCGCAAAAGTCAACATACCAAGTACTCATCACATACCCTTATCTCCCGCATTACATTATTTGCCATTTGCCTCTCGTTTTCCTCTCCCCCACTTCACCCTTGCCGTTTTATTCACCCTCTCTCTCTATCCTCCCTCTCTATTTGCCTCTTTTGCTCGTTTGCTTTTTGTTTGCTCGTGTGTTGGATTGCTTGTTTGTCGCGATGGCTCAATATAATACCAAATTGTGTGACTTCACCAATACCAACCATAATGATTTCCTTAGCACTCCGATTGCTCCTCTTACCGATACTGAATCTTGTGAAATTAATGCTGCTTTGCCGAATCTTGTCATGAAAGATCCGTTCTCCGGCCTTCCTAGTGAAGATGCCGCTACCCATCTTAATAGCTTCGTTGATTTGTGTGACATGCAAAAGAAGAAAGATGTCGATAATGTTGTTAAATTGAAGCTATTTCCTTTCTCGCTTATAGATCGTGCTAAAGCTTGGTTTTCATCTTTGCCTAAAAATAGTATTGATTCATGGAACAAGTGCAAAGATGCTTTTATCTCTAAGTATTTTCCTCCCGCTAAGATCATCTCTCTTAGAAACGATATTATGAATTTTAAGCAACTTGATCATGAACATGTTGCACAAGCTTGGGAGAGAATGAAATTAATGATACGTAATTGCCCTACTCAAGGTTTGAATTTGTTGATGATTATACAAATTTTTTATGCCGGATTGAATTTTGATTCTAGAAATCTTTTAGATTCGGCCGTGGGAGGCACTTTTATGGAAATCACTTTAGGAGATGCTACTAAACTCCTAGATAATATTATGGTTAATTATTCTCAATGGCAGGGTGAAAGATCCACTAATAAAAAAGTGTATGCGATAGAAGAAATTAATGTTTTGAGTGGAAAGATGGATGAATTGATGAAATTATTTGCTACTAAGAGTGTTTCATCTGATCCTAATGATATGCCTTTGTCTACTCTGATTGAGAATAATAATGAATCTATGGATGTGAATTTTGTTGGTAGGAATAATTTTGGTAACAACGCGTATAGAGGAAATTTCAACTCTAGGCCTTATCCTAGTAATCCCTCTAATAATTATGGTAATTCCTACAACAATTCTTATGGAAATTATAATAAGATGCCCTCTGATTTTGAATCTAATATTAAAGAATTTATTTCTTCGCAAAAGAATTTTAATGCTATGGTTGAAGAAAAATTGCTTAAGATTGATGATTTGGCTAAGAACGTTCATAGAATTTCGCTTGATGTTGATTCTTTAAAGCCTAGATCTATTCCTCCTAAGCATTATATCAATGAGTCTCTCAAAGCCATGATAATTTCCATTGATGAGTGCAAGGAAAGAACCGCTAGGACGCGTGCTATGAAAGATGCCTTTATTAAAGCGTGTTCTTCCAATTCCTATGAAAATAAAGATGAAGATCTAAAAGTTATTGATGTGTCCCCCATTAAATCATTATTTTGAAATATTAATCTTGATAATGATGGGACTGAATATGATCCACCTTTACCTAGAAGGCATTCTAAAAATTCGGAGTATTTAGATCTTCATGGTGAAATTGATAAAAGTGGGATTAAAAGAAATAAAACCCGAGATGATGCTAAACCCACTATATTGGATTTCAAGGAATTTATTTATGAAAATTGCTCTTTAATTGATTGTATTTCCTTGTTGCAATATGTGCTAAATTCTCCTCATGCTTATAGTCAAAATTAATAAAGCCTTTACCGAACATATCGTTGATGCCTTGATGCAATCTTATGAAGAAAAACTTGAGTTGAAAGTTTCTATCCCTAGAAAACTTTATGATGAGTGGGAACCTACTATTAAAATTAAAATTAAAGATTATGAGTTGTATGCTTTGTGTGATTTGGGTGCTAGTGTCTCTACTATTCCCAAAACTTTGTGTGATTTGCTAGATTTCCGTGATTTTGATGATTGCTCTCTAGACTTGCATCTTCTGGATTCCACTATTAAGAAACCTATGGGAAGAATTAATGATGTTCTTATTGTTGCAAATAGGAATTATATGCCCGTAGATTTTACCATTCTTGATATATATTGCAATCCTTCTTGCCCTATTATTCTCGGTAGACCTTTCCTTAGAACGGTTTGTGCAATTATTGATATGAAGGAAGGGAATATTAGATTTCAATTTCCATTAAAAAAGGGAATGGAACACTTCCCTAGAAATAAAATAAAATTACCATATGAATCTATCATGAGAGCCACTTATGGATTGCCTACCAAAGATGGCAATACCTAGATCTATTCTTGCTTGTTATGTCTAGCTAGGGGCGTTAAACGATAGCGCTTGTTGGGAGGCAACCCAATTTTATTTTTATTCCTTGATTTTTGCTGCTGTTTAGTAATAAATAAATTATTTAGCCTGTGTTTTGTTTGTGTTTTTTTGTGTTTAATTAGTGTTTGTGCCAAATAGAACCGTTGGGAAGACTTGGGGAAAATCTTGTTGAACTTGCTGTAAAAAAAACAGAAACTTTAGCGCTCACGAGAACTGCTGTCATTTTTATTTGGAGAGTGATATTTAGTTAATTATTTTTGCAGATGATTAATAGATAAATTACTCACGTCCAGCAATTTATTTTAGAATTTTGGGAGTTCCAGATCTTGCGCTAGCTACAGATTACTACAGACTGTTCTGTTTTTGACAGATTCAGTTTTTCGTGTGTTGTTTGCTTATTGTGATGAATCTATGGCTAGTAAAATAGTTTATAAACCATAGAGAAGTTCGAATACAGTAGGTTTAACACCAATATAAATAAATAATTAGTTCATTACAGTACCTTGAAGTGGTCTTTTGTTTTCTTCCGCTAACGGAGCTCACGAGATTTTCTACTTTAAGTTTTGTGTTGTGAAGTTTTCAAGTTTTGGGTAAAGATTTGATGGACTATGGAACAAGGAGTGGCAAGATCCTAAGCTTGGGGATGCCCATGGCACCCCCAAGATAATCTAAGGACACCTAAAATCCAAAGCTTGGGGATGCCCCCGGAAGGCATCCCCTCTTTCGTCTACTTCTATCGGTAACTTTACTTGGAGCTATATTTTTATTCACCACATGATATGTGTTTTGCTTTGAGTGTCTTTTATGATTTGAGTCTTTGCTTGTTAGTCTACCACAATCATCCTTGCTGTAAACACCTTTTGAGAGAGCCATACATAATTTGGAATTTGATAGAATACTCTATGTGCTTCACTTATATCTTTGATGCCTTGATGCAATCTTATGAAGAAAAACTTGAGTTGAAAGTTTCTATCCCTAGAAAACTTTATGATGAGTGGGAACCTACTATTAAAATTAAAATTAAATATTATGAGTTATATGCTTTGTGTGATTTGGGTGCTAGTGTCTCTACTATTCCCAAAACTTTGTGTGATTTGCTAGATTTCCGTGATTTTTATGATTGCTCTCTAAACTTGCATATTGCAAATTCCACTATTAAGAAACCTATGGGAAGAATTAATGATGTTCTTATTGTTGCAAATAGGAATTATATGCCCGTAGATTTTATCATTCTTGATATAGATTGCAATCCTTCTTGCCCTATTATTCTCGGTAGACCTTTCCTTAGAACGGTTTGTGCAATTATTGATATGAAGGAAGGGAATATTAGATTTCAATTTCCATTAAAAAAGGGCATGGAACACTTCCCTAGAAAGAAAATAAAATTACCATATGAATCTATTATGAGAGCCACTTATGGATTGCCTACCAAAGATGGCAATACCTAGATCTATTCTTGCTTGTCATGCCTAGCTAGGGGCGTTAAAGAAAAGCGCTTGTTACGAGACAACCCAATATTTTCCCTTACTGTTATTAAATAAATAAATTATTTAGCCTCTGTTTTGGTTGTGTTTTTTGTGTTTAATTAGTGTTTGTACCAAGTAGAACCGTTGGGAAGACTTGGGGAAAGTCTTGTTGAACTTGCTGTAAAAACAGAAACTTTAGCGCTCACGAGAACTGCTGTCATTTTTATTTTGAAAGTGCTACTTAGTTAATTATTTTTGAAGATGATTAATAGATAAATTACTCACGTCCAGAAATTTATTTTAGAATTTTTGGGGTTCCAGATCTTGCGCTAGCTACAGATTACTACAGATTGTTCTGTTTTTGACAGATTCTGTTTTTCATGTGTTGCTTATTTTGATGAATCTATGGCTAGTAAAATAGTTTATAAACCATAGAGAAGTTGGAATACAGTAGGTTTAACACCAATATAAATAAAGAATGAGTTCATTACAGTACCTTGAAGTGGTCTTTTGTTTTCTTTCGCTAACGGTGCTCACGAGATTTTCTACTTTAAGTTTTGTGTTGTGAAGTTTTCAAGTTTTGGGGAAAGATTTGATGGATTATGGAACAAGGAGTGGCAAGAGTGTGGGAGTCCTGGATTAGGGGGGTCGCCAGACAGCCGGACTATCTCCATTGGCCGGACTGTTAGACTATGAAGATACAAGATTAAAGACTTCGTCTCGTGTCCGGATGGGACTCTACTTGGCGTGGAAGGCAAGCTAGGCAGTACGGATATGGATATCTCCTCTTTTGTAACCGACCTTGTGTAACCCTAACCCTCTCCGGTGTCTATATAAACCGGAGGATTTTAGTCCGTAGGACACATCAACTACAACATACAATCATACCATAGGCTAGCTTCTAGGGTTTAGCCTCTCTGATCTCGTGGTAGATCGACTCTTGTACTACCCATATCATCAATATTAATCAAGCAGGATGTAGGGTTTTACCTCCATCAAGAGGGCCCAAACCTGGGTAAAACATTGTGTCCCTTGCCTCCTGTTACCATCCGCCTTAGACGCACAGTTCGGGACCCCCTACCCGAGATCCGCCGGTTTTGACACCGACATTGGTGCTTTCATTGAGAGTTCCTCTGTGTCGTCGCCGTTAGGCTTGATGGCTCCTACTATCATCGATAGCGATGCAGTCCAGGGTGAGGCTTTTCTCCCCGGACAGATCTTCGTGTTCGGCGGCTTTGCACTGTGGGCCAATTCACTTGGCCATCTGGAGCAGATTGAAAGTTACGCCCCTGGCCACCAGGTCAGGTTTGGAAGCTTAAACTACATGGCCGATATCCGTGGAGACTTGATATTCGACGGATTCGAGACTCTTCCTTGTGCGTCACGCGGTCACGATGAGTACGATTTAGCTCTACCATCGGACAGTGTTCAGGAGATCGCACATGCAGCCGCTCCGACCCCCAATTCAGAGCCAATTGCGCCGTCCATGGACGGGTGGATGAACCCCGCCACGAAGGCCTTACCCTTAGCGGCGATCGAGCTAAACATCGACCTTACCTTGCACGAGAGCCGTGTTGTTAAACTGCCGGATCCTTCTCCGGCCACGGACTCCGAGCCGCCTGCGCCCGTTCCTATCGAATCCGATTGGACGCCGATCATGGAGTTTACCTCCGCGGATATTTTTTAGCACTCACCCTTTGGCGACATACTGAACTCATTAAGGTCTCTCTCCTTGTCAGGAGGATACTGGGCGAACTATGTCCAGCAGGACTGGGATGTGGACGACGAAGAAACTCGCGGCCCACCCACCACCCACTTAGTAGCCACTGTCGATGACTTAACCGACATGCTCAACTTCGACTCCGAAGACATCGACGGTATGGACGACGATGCGGGAAACGAAGAGGAACCACTGCCCACAGGGCACTGGACGCCCACCTCACCACATGACGTATACATGGTGAACACACCAACAGAAAACAACGACGAGGAACGGAAGCACGCAGCGAAGGGCTGTCCCCTCGAGAAGCAGTCAAAGCGGCGGCGTAAGCGCCGCTCCAAATCCCGCCTCGACAGAAACAACGATCATATAGACCCAGCGTTAGAGCAGGGTGAACCATCGCCGGATCATGGCAATATGGAGAATCAAACCGAACAACCTGACTCTGTCAAAGATAATAGTCCGGACGACCTCACACCGGACAGACACCCGGAGCAACAGAATGCCCGTCAAAGGCTTGTTGCCACCGTGAGGAGTCTAAAAAAGCAGAAGCAAAGACTCAAGGCTGCACAAGACACACTCGGAATCAGATGGAGCAAAGTACTCAACGCAGCAGCGAAGTACGGCGGCAATCGCCCCACCAAGAGTTACCCGAAGCTGAAGTTACTACCCGAATTCGATGAGGAGGCCTTAGATCCCCCGGAACCAAAAATCAAAATTTCCACCTGGCCGGATAGACGACCTCACGGCCAACATAGAGCGGCAAACAATGCCACACATAAGCCAATACGCGATCAACGCGAGGACTCGCATCAAAAGGACGGCGCAACCAGATCCATCTATGGACCATGCAAGCGCTCTCTAGCATATGATGCAACACAACAAACATCCAAACAACACGGTACACCCAGATACAGGGGTGCCGCACACCCCCTATGTTTCACCGATGAGGTGCTGGACCATGAATTTCCAGAGGGATTCAAACCCGTAAACATAGAGGCATACGACAGAACAACAGACCCCGAAGTCTGGATTGAGGACTATATCCTCCATATCCATATGGCTCGAGGAGATGATCTCCACGCCATCAAATATTTACCCCTCAAGCTCAAAGGGCCAGCTCGGCACTGGCTTAAAAGCCTCCCCGAAAGCTCCATTGGAAGCTGGGAAGAGCTCGAAGACGCTTTTCGGGCAAATTTTCAAGGGACTTATGTCCGACCTCCGGACGCGGACGATTTGAGTCATATAACTCAACAGCCCGGAGAGTCAGCCTAAAAGCTTTGGAACAGGTTTCTTACTAAAAAGAACCAAATAGTCGACTGTCCGGACGCCGAAGCCTTAGCAGCTTTTAAGCATAGCGTCCGTGACGAATGGCTCGCCAGACACCTCGGCCAAGAAAAGCCGAGAACAATGGCAGCATTAACAAGCCTCATGACCCGCTTTTGCATGGGTGAGGATAGCTGGCTAGCCAGATGCAGCACCAGCGACCCCAGTACATCCAAAGTTAGAGATGGAAACGGGAAATCACGGCGCAACAACAATAACAAACGTCGGAATAAAGAAGACAACACGAAGAGCACGGCAGTAAATGCCGGATTCAAAAGCTCTCGGCCAAGTCAGCAAAAGCCGCCCTCTAAAGGCGCCAGAGATGAACTGTCCAGCCTCAACAAAATTTTGGACCAAATATGTCAGATCCATAGCACCCCTGGTAAACTCGCTAATCATACCCACATAGAATGTTGGATCTTCAAGCAGTCCGGCAAGCTCAACGCCATACACAAGGGGGAGGATACACCAAGCGAAGACGAGGATGAGCCTCCCAAGCAAGACACTGGGGAACAAAAGAAGTTTCCACCAGAAGTCAAAACAGTCAACGTGTTACACGTGATCAAGGGGAGAAACAAAGTGGCACTCCCAGAAAAATATGCCCAAGGTCCTATCACCGCGGAGTCCTGCCACTGGTCGTCTCAACCGATCACTTTCGACCATCGTGATTACTCAGCAAGTATCCGGCGTGCAGGATGGGCTGCCCTGGTATTAGACCCAATAATTGACGGATACCACTTTACACGAGTCCTGATGGACGGTGGCAGCAGTTTAAACCTGATATACCGGGATACAATCCGCAAAATGGGGATAGACCCAACGAAAATTTGCCACAGCAATACTACCCTTAAAGGAGTAACGCCAGGCCCAGGGGCTCATTGCACGGGCTCCCTGCTACTAGAGGTTATATTCGGCTTCCCTGATAACTTCCATAGCAAAAATTTGACATTCCACATTGCTCCATTCCAAAGTGGCTATCAAGCACTACTTGGACGCGAAGCTTTCGCTCGCTTTAATGCAATACCGCATTACGCTTCCCTTACGCTTAAGATGCCCGGTCCACGCGGCATCATTACAGTGAATGGAAATATTAAGAGATCCCTGCGCACCGAAGAGAGTGCGACTGCCTTGGCTGCCGCACACTAAAAACGGCCTCACCAGCTAAAGTATTTGATAGGTCGTCAAGACCACGGACACGGTTAGACGAGTCCGGCATAGCTATATGAAATTCGTACAGGTTTGATGGCCACACCCCTATCACAAACACAAGGGGCTCAACACATGCAGACAAGTGGCGATTTTTCCTCATCTTGAATTTACATGGTTTCTTTAAAACCTACCTTTTTGCACGACAACTTTTCACCTAAGTTCCTCTCTTTTACAGATGACCACCGTGCTACACCCGTCCAGGATACGGCACAACGGAGACACGGGCGCAGAAGTGCAGCAGGGATCCGTCCCAAGGATTCCTTTTAGATTAAGACCCTGCGTCAACCTTTTTTACTGTCTCTTGTTGATACACATCCCTTGGATTCTCAGTACAATTGAGAAGGATGCTAGCATCTTGGCATGTGTCCACGTTAGAATAATGCACGTACCTGGACACCAGGGGCTTCTTACAAAGGGCACTATTTAGTCCCGGTTTATACCATAAAGACCGAATACCTTAGGGAGTGTTCGACGTCGCGAGTTTGGCCTTATATGCATTAGCTCCGAATCATGTCTTTGGTCAAATGTTGGGTTTTCCCGGCTCCTATGTTTTGGTACCTTACGTTCTGCTCTATCGGTTAAGGTAGCACTAGGAGAACTACTGCGAATGTGCCCCGGGTCATCCGGACGAGCACCTCAGTAGAGAAAGCCGAAAACTGACTGTCATGATATAGCGTGAGACTGGTCAACCACTCGATGACCTATCGGAATGTTAGAATTCCTTCGCCTTAACGAAGGGCCGTTTCCCGGCCAGGCATGTACGCACCTCGAATCCGGGAGAGTGCGGAGCCAGCAGGGGCTATATAGTAGCCCCACCGTCAAACTCCTATGGCTAAGTGAAAGTGTTAAAGCATTATAGTCCGGTTGCCTCGTTCGCTGCGCTATCACCTCCTTAATAGGACCAAGACATTGGGTTAAGTGTGAACATGCGTCTTCTGCGAACACCTCCACATTATATGCATGGGGGCTGAAGCCGACGACTACAATCTTTCAGGTTATACACATGTATACATAAACGGCCGCACAGGAGGCACCATATTACTTTCAGGCAAAAGTATAAACACAGCCTTAATAAATTTCATAAAAACATTGTGTTTACAATGGGAATACATGTCACTCAAACATAATATTCTTCGAGCACTGGGCCTCTATCAAACGAGCACCCTCGAGAACCTCTTCAAAATAGTGCTCGGCAGCTACTCGGCCTATGGCCGAACCTTGCGCTGCAACAGTGGTAGCATCCATCTCCGCCCAGTATGCCTTGACACGGGCAAAAGCCATCCGCGTATCTTCTATACACGCCGACCTATTCATCGCATTGATGCGTGGCACCGCACCAAGGAACTGCTGCACTAAGCTAAAATAGTTGTTCGGCTTCGGCTTCTCCGGCCACAAATGATCTACGACGAACCTCATGGCAAGTCCGGACAACCTATTAAGTTCGGCCCATTCGGCTAGCTGATCAGTCAAGGGAAGCGGACGCTCTGGAACATTAAACTGCGACCAGAACAGCTTGTCCACTTCACGATCTGTCTGATCTCGGAAGTATTCGACCGCATCGACAGCGCTTGCCGCCAAGTCAATATATGCGTCTGCCGAACTCCACAGCCGAACCAGAGGGGCATACCACGGATCCCCGAATTTCCTTTGCAGCAGAAAGGGCTTCCCAGCCACAATATCCCGAGCTTCACGCAGCTCCTCCTTCTTCACCCTCATAGCAGAGCGAGTGTCTTTGGTCACCATTGTGGCCTTTTCAAGGTCCGCTGCCTTCACTCGGTTCTATTTTTCAAGGAACTGGCAACGGTCGGCAGTGTCTTTTAATTCAACGGCCATCTTGGACATCTTCTCTTTGCTTTCGCAATGCGCGGCCTTCTCGGCTCTTAACTCTTCGACTGCCTTCAAAGCAGCCGCATTACTGACTCTTGCTTGTTCCTTGGCTCGGGCAAGTTCCGCCCGAAGGGTCTCCACGGTGGCAGCTCCGTCTGCAGTCACAACATATTAAAGATACTGGCATCATGCCGCTCTTATTATGTGACATTCACCAGGAAAACATTACTTACCCTGTGACTCGTCAAGCCGCTTGTTAACAAGCTCGATGTCGGCGTCTGCCGCATCTAGTTGCCGCTTTAGTTCGGCAAACTCATGAGTCCGGCTAGCCACCGGAGCTCCCACTACCTGCACATTAAAGCGGTATGGTTATTGCCTGGGACTACGATCCTCTGTTTGCCGCCGTCCTCGGCGACAACCAGAGTCTCGGGGGCTACTATCTACACAGGGCACACCTAAAAATGTGCGGTACCATCACAAATGTACATCATTTTACGTACCTCAAAGCCCGTCAGTAGACTCACAAAGGCATCATGCAACCCGCTTTCGGCGGATGAAATCCTTTCAATCACCGTACCCATCAATGTACGGTGTTCTTCTGAGATGGCTGCTCACTCCAACAGCTCCCTTAGTACATTCGACCGCATACCAGACGGTGCCGGACTCTTTTGTTTACTCTCTTCAAGAGCCGGGCGCTGAGGACTTCGGGTGACTATAGGATTATCTTCTGGCCTCACCGGATCCAGGGAGGCCCTCCGTGACGACACTTTGAGGTCGCCCGCTTCTTGAGCAGAGGAGTCGGGGGGAGGCGTTTCGCTCTCCATCATCTCCAGAAGAAGATCCCCCGAAGACGAGCTCTGCTGAGAAGGGCTAAGGTCCGAACTGCAAGATAAAGGCTTCGGTTATTTTCCTCAGAGGTAAGGTAGTATATCTCCACTATTAAAGTACTTTCTGATTACTTACAGCTCATTGGAGGGCTGATCCTCGCGCGGACTTTGTGCGGCAAAAGCACCCTCCAAGGCAGGACCCTCTAGTGGAGACTTCTTCTCCTGTTTGGAAGCCTCGGTTTCCGGATCCTCAGAGGCAGTCCTCTTCCTTCCCCGAAGCGAGAGAAGGTCGGATTCTTCTCCTTGGTTATCCTCCTTCACGGAGGTTCTCATTCCCTCGGTTGGAATTGGTAGCGATGGGGGCCCGCTTTCGACCTCATTATTCCCCCCTTTATCTTCCTTTGAGGGCTCCGGGCAAGGAGCTAGCTCGAGCATCTTTTCCAGTACCGGATTCTCCAAACCCTCAGGAAGGGGGGCCGAACACCGAATCATCTTCGCCTTTGTTAGCCAGTCCTGGTCAAAGAGCGATTTCTCAGAATGACGTCATGGTAAATAAAAGACGGTGTGTTCGGCTAAAGGATTACTTACTTGGTCGGCGGTACGGTTGCTGCTCAGGCCCACGTCCTCAGTAGTATCCGGACACTCTATTTGGGGTCCGAAGAATGATTTGTACATCTCCTCGTGCGTCAGGCCCAGGAAATTCTGAATAGTACGCGGCCCTTCTGGGTTGAACTCCCACATGCGGAGGGGCCGGCGTTTGCAAGGCTGGACTCGACGAACCAGCATGACTTGCGCCACCATAACCAGACTGAAATCTCCTTCGAAGAGATCGCGAATGCGGCTCTGCAGTATAGGCATGTCCTTGGCTGGACCCCAGCTCAGTCCTCTGC
The DNA here is from genome assembly GCF_056163025.1 of Triticum urartu. Taxonomy (NCBI): domain Eukaryota; kingdom Viridiplantae; phylum Streptophyta; class Magnoliopsida; order Poales; family Poaceae; genus Triticum; species Triticum urartu. The sequence continues at coordinate 277,182,218 of NC_141879.1, read as the reverse complement.
TAATCCATGACATCAGTTGTGGTGGAGGGCCCGAGCGGAAAGCAGAGGCAGCCACCCACTTGGCACTTCTAGGAGCTGTGATGTACAACCACTCCTGTTGCCATAATCCGGATACCTCTGGAAAGGAACCTTTGGGCCACGGAGCTCCTGCTATCTTGCTTATTAATGCGCCTCTGCACGCTGCATACTGCCCCTCAACCATCTTCGGCTTCACGTCAAAGGTCTTGAGCCACAGGCCGAAGTGAGGGGTAATGCGGAGGAAGGCCTCACACACGACAATGAATGTCGAGATGTGGAGAAAGGAGTCTGGGGCTAGATCGTGGAAATCTAGCCCGTAATAGAACATCAAACCCCTAACAAAGGGATCCAGGGTGAGGCCTAGACCTCAGAGGAAGTGGGAGATGAACACAACGTCTTTGTTGGGTTCAGGAGTAGGGACGACCTGCCCTCAGGCAGGCAGCCGATGCGAAACCTCGGCGGTCAGGTATCTGGCCTCCCTCAACTTCTTGATGTCTTCTTCCGTAACGGAGGAGGGCATCCATCGGCCTTGAAGGCTAGATCCGGACATGATTGAAGGTCCGGAGCACCTGACCTGGGCTTTGGGTGTTAGAACTCGAGGCGGGGGAAGGATTCGATTGAGCACGGGAGGGAAAAAAGTAAAAGCCTTGTCCCTTTACAAAGAGGGTGAATATCAAGCGTCCTCTCCGTAGCCGTTTGGGACTTGCCTATAATCTAGGAGTCCTAGACACGGTTGGGTTACCCACACCCATACTGATGAGAATCCCATGATAAAGGAGACACGATCTCTGCTTTGACAAGATGTGTCAAAAAACTGCCTCGCATTATGTGCGGGGCTAGTTAAAGGAAACGGTTCGAATAATCACCGGGCCGTAATGTCGTGCTGCCAAAACAAGTCAGCAAATTAGATTTGTGGAAATATTATTCTCTCTACGGTGGTATGTGGAACTTACTTTGCAGGGTCGGACACAATACTTATGTTCAAATTCTTCCGTGGTATATTCGGAGGAGGAACCCGCCTTGCAATGCCGAAGACAATACTGTGCACCAGACTCATCGTCATTGAAAGCCTGGTTCAGGGGCTACTGTGGGAGTCCTGGATTAGGGGGTCTTCGGACAGCCGGACTATCTCCATTGGCCGGACTGTTAGACTATGAAGATACAAGATTGAAGACTTCGTCTCGTGTCCGGATGGGACTCTACTTGGCGTGGAAGGCAAGCTAGGCAGTACGGATATGGATATCTCCTCTTTTGTAACCGACCTTGTGTAACCCTAACCCTCTCCGGTGTCTATATAAACCGGAGGGTTTTAGTCCGTAGGACACAACAAATACAACATACAATCATACCATAGGCTAGCTTCTAGGGTTTAGCCTCTCTGATCTTGTGGTAGATCTACTCTTGTACTACCCATATCATCAATATTAATCAAGCAGGATGTAGGGTTTTACCTCCATCAAGAGGGCCCGAACCTGGGTAAAACATTGTGTCCCCTGCCTCCTGTTACCATCCGCCTTAGACGCACAGTTCGGGACCCCCTACCCGAGATCCGCCGGTTTTGACACCGACAAAGAGCCTAAGCTTGGGGATGCCCATCGCACCCCCAAGATAATCTAAGGACACCTAAAAGCCAAAGCTTGGGGATGCCCCGGAAGGCATCCCCTCTTTCGTCTACTTCTATCGGTAACTTTACTTGGAGCTATATTTTTCTTCACCGCATGATATGTGTTTTGCTTGGAGCGTCTTTTATGATTTGAGTCTTTGCTTGTTAGTCTACCACAATCATCCTTGTTGTACACACCTTTTGAGAGAGCCATACATAATTTGGAATTTGATAGAGTACTCTATGTGCTTCACTTATATCTTTTGAGCTCTATAGTTTTACTCTAGTGCTTCACTTATATCTTTTGAGTTTTATAGATTTTCTCTAGTGCTTCACTTATATCTTTTAGAGCATGGTGGTGGATTTGTTTTATAGAAACTATTAATCTCTCATGCTTCACTTAGATTATTTTGAGAGTCTTAATAGCATGGTAATTTGCTTAATAATAATATGCTTGGTATTCAAGATTTGTAAAACTTTCTTTTGAGTGCGTTGAATACTAAGAAAAAAATCGATGCTTGATAATTGTTTTGAGATATGAGGATGGTGGTATTAGAGTCATGCTAGTTGAGTAGTTGTAAATTTGAGAAATGCTTGTGTTAAAGTTTGTGATTCCCGTAACATGCACGTATGGTGAACCGTTATGTGATGAAGTCGGAGCATGATTTATTTATTGATTGTCTTCCTTATGAGTGGCGGCCGGGGACGAGCGATGGTCTTTTCCTACCAATCTATCCCCCTAGGAGCATGCGCGTAATACTTTGCTTTGATAACTTCTAGATTTTTGCAATAAGTATATGAGTTCTTTTTTACTAATGTTGAGTCCATGGATTATACGCACTTTCCTTCCTTCCACCATTGCTAGCCTCTCTAATACCGCGCACTTTTCGCCGGTATCATACACCCATCAAATACCTTCCTCAAAACAGCCAACATACCTACCTATCATGGCAGTTCCATAGCCATTCCAAGATGTATTGCCATGCAACTTTCCACCGTTCCGTTCATTATGACATGCTCCATCATTGTCATATTTCTAGCATGATCATGTAGTTGACATCATATTTGTGGCAAAGCCACCGTTCATAATTCTTTCATACATGCACTCTTGATTCATTGCATATCCCGGTACACCGCCGGAGGCATTCATATAGAGTCATATTTTGTTCTAAGTATTGAGTTGTAATTGTTGAGTTGTAAGAAAAATAAAAAGTGTGATGATCATCATTTTTAGAGCATTGTCCCAAGTGAGGAAAGGATGATGGAGACTATGATTCCCCCACAAGTCGGGATGAGACTCCGGAAGAAAAAAAAGAGGCCATAAAAAAAGAGAAGGCCCAAACAAAAAAAGAGAGAAAAAGAGAGAAGGGACCATGCTACTATCCTTTGCCACACTTGTGCTTCAAAGTAGCACCATAATCTTCATGATATAGAGTCTCTCATTCCGTCACTTTCATATACTAGTGGGAATTTTTCATTATAGAACTTGGCTTGTATATTCCAATGATGGGCTTCCTCAAAATGCCCTAGCTTTTCGTGAGCAAGCGATTTGGATGCACACCCACTTAGTTTCTTTTGTTGAACTTTCATATATTTATAGCTCTAGTGCATCCGTTGCATGGCAATCCCTACTCACTCACATTGATATTTATTGATGGGCATCTCCATAGCTCGTTGATACGCCTAGTTGATGTGAGACTATCTTCCCCTCTTTTTGTCTTCTCCACAACCACCATTCTATTCCACATATAGTGCTATATCCATGGCTCACGCTCATGTATTGCGTGAAGATCAAAAAAGTTTTGAAAATGTCAAAAGTATGAAACAATTGCTTGGCTTGTCATCGGGGTTGTGCATGATTTAAATACTTTGTGTGGTGAAGATAGAGCATAGCCAGACTATATGATTTTGTAGGGATAGCTTTCTTTGGCCATGTTATTTTAAGAAGACATAATTGCTTTGTTAGTATGCTTGAAGTATTATTATTTTTATGTCAACATGAACTTTTGTCTTGAATCTTTTGAATCTGAATATTCATACCACAATTAAGAAGATTTACATTGAAATTATGCCAAGTAGCACTTCGCATCAAAAATTCTGTTTTTGTCATTTACCTACTCGAGGACGAGCAGGAATTAAGCTTGGGGATGCTTGATACGTCTCCAACGTATCTATAATTTTTGATTGCTCCATGCTATATTACCTACTGTTTTGGACTATATTGGGCTTTATTTTCCACTTTTATATTATTGTTGGGACTAACCTATTAATCGGAGGCCCAGCCCAAAATTGTTGTTTTTTGCCTATTTCAGTGTTTCGGAGAAACAGAATATCAAACGGAGTCCAAACGGAATGAAACCTTCGGGAACGCGATTTTCTCATCAGATAAGACCCAGGAGACTTGGACCCTCCGTCAAGAAAGCCACGAGGCGGTCACGAGGGTGGAGGGCCCCCCCCAGGGCGTGCCCCCTGCCTCGTGGGCCCCTCGAAGCTCCACCGACGTACTCCTTCCTCCTATATATACCTACGTACCCCCAAACAATCAGATACGGAGCCAAAAACCTAATTCCACCGCCGCAACTTTCTGTATCCGCGAGATCCCATCTTGGGGCCTGTTCCGGAGCTCCGCCGGAGGGTGCATCGATCACGGAGGGTTTCTACATCATCATCCAAGCCCCTCCGATGAAGTGTGAGTAGTTTACTTCAGACCTACGGGTCCATAGTTAGTAGCTAGATGGCTTCTTCTCTCTTTTTGGATCTCAATACAATGTTCTCCCCGTCTCTCGTGGATATCTATTCGATGTAATCTTCTTTTTGCGGTGTGTTTGTTGAGACCGATGAATTGTGGGTTTATGATCCAGTCTATCTATGAATAATATTTTGAGTCTTCTCTGAATTCTTTTATGTATGATTGGCTATCTTTGCAAGTCTCTTCGAATTATCAGTTTCGTTTGGCCTACTAGATTGGTTTTTCTTGCCATGGGAGAAGTGCTTAGCTTTGGGTTCGATCTTGCGGTGTCCTTTCCCAGTGACAGAAGGGGCAGCAAGGCACGTATTGTATTGTTGCTATCGAGGATAACAAGATGGGGTTTTCATCATATTCCATGAAACTATCCCTCTACATCATGTCATCTTGCTTAAGGTGTTACTCTGTTTTTAACTTAATACTCTAGATGCATGCTGGATAGCGGTCGATGAGTGGAGTAATAGTAGTAGATGCAGGTAGGAGTCGGTCTACTTGTCTCGGACGTGATGCCTATATACATGATCATACCTAGATATTCTCATAACTATGCTCAATTCTGTCAATTGCTCAATAGTAATTTGTTCACCCACCGTAGAATACTTATGCTCTTGAGAGAAGCCACTAGTGAAACCTATGGCCCCCGGGTCTCTTTCTCATCATATCAATCTCCATCACTTTATTATTGCTTTGCTTTTTTACTTTGCCTTTTAATTTTCACTTTGCATCTCTATACCAAAAATACCAAAAATATTATTTATCATCTCTATCAGATCTCACTTTCGTAAGTGACCGTGAAGGGATTGACAACCCCTAAGCGTGTTGGTTGCATTGAGCTATTGTTTTTGTGTAGGTATGAGGGACTCGCGCGTAGCCTCCTACTGGATTGATACCTTGGTTCTCAAAAACTGAGGGAAATACTTACGCTACTTTGCTTCATCATCCTCTCCTCTTCGGGGAAATCCAATGCAGTGCTCAAGAGGTAGCACCCGCCCCAGTTGTCGCCTGCTGGGGATTCGCCGCCTTCTGGGGCTCGCCGACAGGTAGGGCCCTCCGCCTGCGGGCCGTACCGACTGGCCATCGTGGGAGCGTAGCTCCCTATGTAGTAGGTGATGTCACGGGCATTGTGGCTACAGTACCCCGTCGGGTGAGGGGCGTCCGCTGGGTATGCCCGTACTGTAGTCGCGCTCAGCCCTAGATTCGGGGGTGGAAGGTCGCACTGTAGCCACGCCCCGTCCTGTCGCAGTTATATGGGTGCAAACTTTGAGGGCACGAGGGGCCGCCTGCTAGGAGCCGGCCTCCTCATAGTCGCCTTCTAGTGTCCTGTCACCTTCTAGCAGCCGGCCTCCTAGACCAGCCGGCCCAAGAAGCCGGCTGTTCATCCAGGAGGTGTGAGGGGCGCAGCTAGCCCGATGTCTTCAAATACCATAGGGAGCCGATGAGGCTACCTGTGGTCATTTACTCCAACACGGTGCATTGGAGGCAACCTAGGCTCCACGATGACGTCCTCAAGAGGAAGATGACGCGTCAAGTTGCCGCCGTCGAGACCGAGGGAAAGATTAAGAGTTTTCATCCAAAACCCTGGCTTGGCAAGAGGGACCACGGCGGCGCCCCCAAGGGGGAAGTGGCACCCACGGGCCTCACGGCCGCTGGTGTTGGAGCACAAGACTTTTTCCTGGAGCCTCTCACCCATGCCACACTGAGGAACTCCAAGCACCTGCCCACATTGAGGCCTTGTTCGGTTGCACCCCTCCACAAGAGGATTGGAGGGATTGGGGGGTTGACTTGTAGGGGATTAAATCCTCTTCAATCCCTGGCAAACCCTTTCAAATCCCTCTCAACCGAACGCAGCTTGAGGGAGGACATGCCGCCACCAAGTAAGACCTCCATAGCACGATCAGGGAATCGCCACTACCACGGAACCACCGACACCAGGATCACCCCGTGCAACATCCTTTGCCGCCTGCACAACCAAAAGATGTTGCCGCCCCCGCCAAGATGCCTGTTGAAGAGCCAATCTGACGGACCACTACTCGAGGCCGCCGCCCCAGCATCCAGGTTCCCCACCTCACTCCCGTACACCTACTCCAAAACCCAAGCACTGCACTCACCGACGGCGAGATGAAAAGCCCCCTCCTTTCCAGTCTGACGGCACACCATGGCCAACAGTGCTCCCACGCTAGTGCCACAACCACTTGTGGCGGCATCCAGCGAACTCAAATTGGTCAATCGAGACTAGATCCGACTGGGAGCAACCCTCCACATCTGCCTCCACCATGCCACGATGAGCACGGGGTTCCACCCCGACGGTACTAATAAACCACAAGTATAGGGGATCACAACTGTTTTCGAGGGTAGAGTATTCAACCCCAATTTATAAATTCGACACAAGGGGAGCCAAAGAATATTTGAAGGTATTAGCAGCTGAGTTGTCAATTCAACCACACCTGGAGATTAATTATCTACAGCAAAGTGATCAGTAGCAAAGTAGTATGATAGTTTTGATAATAGTAACAGCAACAACGGTAACGGTAACATAACAGTGATATCAGTAATTTGTAGAAAGTGTAACAGTGATGATAGCAGTAGTAACTTAGCAAGAACAATATAGGATAAATTTGTGGGCATTGGATCGGTGACTTGTTGGATGATATTCATCATGAAACAGTTATAACCTAGGGCGATACGTCACTAGCTCCAATTCGTCAATATAATGTAGGCATGTATTCCGTAAGTAGTCATACGTGCTTATGGAAAGAACTTGTATGACATATTTTGTCCTACCCTCCTGTGGCAGTGGGGTCCATATTGGAAACTAAGGGATATTAAGGCCTCCTTTTAATAGAGAACCGGAACAAAGCATTAACACATAGTGAATACATGAACTCCTCAAACTACGGTCATCACCGGGAGAAGTCCTGGTTTCTGTCACTCCGGGGTTGCCAGATCATAACACGTAGTAGGTGACTATAACTTGCAAGATCGGATCTAGAACATGGATATAATGGTGATAACATAAACGGTTCAGATCTGAAATCATGTCACCAAGGCCCAAACTGACAAGCATTAAGCATGGCAAAGTCATAGCAACATCAATCTTAGAACATAGTGGATACTAGGGATCAAGCCCTAGCAAAACTAACTCGATTACATGATGAATCTCATCCAACTCCTCACCGACTAGCGAACCTACAAAGGAATTACTCACTCCCAGTGGGGAGCATCATGGAATTGGCGATTGAGAAGGGTTGGTGATGACGAAGAACGAAGATCCCCCTCTCTGGAGCCCCAAATGGACTCCAGATCTGGCCTCCCGATGAAGAACAAGAGGTGATGGCGGCTCCGTCTCGTGGATCGCAATAATTCTTTCTCCCTATTTTTTTCTGGAAAAATAGGATTTTATAGCGTCGGTTTCAGGGTCTGCGGGGCCACTAGGTGGGGACAACCCACCTGAGCGTGCCAGGAGAGAGGGGCGCGCCCTGGTGGGTTGTGCCCACCCAGGTGCCCCTCTCCAGTAGGTCTTGGGTCTAGAAATTCTTATTTATTGTATAAAAATTCCTCGCAAAGTTTCGTTCCATTCCGAGAACTTTTATTTCTGCACAAAAACAACAGCATGGTAGTTCTGCTGAAAACAGCGTCAGTCCGGGGTTAGTTTCATTCAAATCATCCAAATTAGAGTCTAAAATAAGAGGAAAAGCATTAGGAAAATTAGATACATTGGCGACATATCAGGTACCCCAACAATCAAACGATGAAGGAGGCAGCGGCCGCAGGTCCCACAATCATGGCCACGACCTCCAAGGCAGATGCGCCCCCGCAAGGGCACGGAACCAAGACGATGCACCACCGAGCCCCATGGCCTGGTGTGGACATAGCCGGCACCACCGGCCGTCGGAAGGCCGGATCTGGAGCCCGACCAGTAAGGCCACACAGGAGCTCGAGGGAGATAGAGTCAGGGATGACATGAGAAGAGGAGCCGCACCGCCGCCCTGCAACTTTCGCAGAGCCACCGTCCAGCCACGTTGGCACCATAGCGAGACGCCCTTGCCAAAGCGCGGCGCCTGCGCCGCTGCAGACCGGTCGAGTAGGAGAAGGATCCCACAAAAATCCAGGTTGTGACAAGTGTCACACATGCAATGCTCCACTTGTCACCACCAGATAAGGCGAGAGTTACCTTTGCAAGGGGTACACTTTAATTAGTGATTTCGCAAAATAAAACATATCTTTTTTAGACAACATAAAACAAAAAAAATTAGTCTAAACACACTCCATGTTATTGATCATTATAAACAAAGTCATGGGATACAACTTTTTTCGAGAGTACGCCAAAGGCGTACCATATTTGTATAGAAGGGAGAAGAAATAATTACAAGAATCCTATAATTGATGCGAACATCAATCCCCAGAGCACCTACACCTTACAATGCACATTACATCAAATTCTCATAAATCTATCTAGGCCTCCTACACCCACACGAGGTCGTTTCCATTCTAAAATGTCCTCTAGGATCCATCTGCCTAGCTCTCCTGGCGCTTTGTGTTGCTCCGGTCGGTTGAACGCTCTCGTTTCTTTGCTTCCAAAGTGACCGAGCCACTCCAATGACGAGTGAGTGGAATCCTCTCATGTCTTTGCCATGAAAACCTCTCCTCGCGCTTAGCTACCACTCTGCGAATGTGTCATTTCTGCTTGGGGTCATGACATTGAGTTGCAATGTGTTGAAACACGTGTGCCAGACCTCCCGCGCATAGACACATTGCACCAGTATGTGCTCGGCGTTTTCCTCGTCCTGCATACAAGTGTAGCACGCCGAGGGCACCTCCTACAAACCATGTCGCACCCTCCTATCTGAGGTCCACAGATCTGTGTTGCACCGCTAGCCATGTGAAGATTTTACACTTGAGCGAGGCCCAACTTCGCCAAATCCTGATGGCCGTGGGGGATCATGTCCCCCCGGAAAAGTTGGGTGTAAGTGGACTTCGCGGAGTACTCACCAGAGCGATCGTGTGGCCAAGTGAATATATGCTCTGCCTGCTCATCTCTCGGCATCGTACCGATCGCGTGCCTAAGGTGCATCACCTGTAGTAACACTCCAAACATGAGTTGGGGCTACAGCTCATGTACCCAACATTCTTTGCTCAGAGCCTAGGCGACCGTCTCACATTCCATCTCTTGGTATCCACTCCTTGTAGCAGCGAAGGCGCAATGTCCTGAATAGTACTGTGTCCCCTTTACCAACAGTTATCTTCACCAGACTATCGAACACTTGTCGGACATCATCATCCACCAACATCTGAAGGTCTTGCCCAGGCCAATGCGAGTTCATACGCCTGAGCCATTCCCATCTCACTCTGACGGGTAGAGCTTGTACGCTCAAATTCTTCACTCTGAGTCCACCATAAGTAAGCAGTCTGCAAATCGAGCTCCATGCCACTAAACATTGGCCACACGTGGTGTCTAGAGTACCAAAGAGCCACACTTTGCGTCCTAAAGAAAATCCTAGAGTGTGTTTAGCAAGACTATGCACCTCGACAACATAAAACAATTATTTTAGGGGAACAACATAAAACAAGAGACCTCCTCGTCAGCGCCTTAGGCGCCGCTTCCCTTCTCTGGCGCTCGTAGCAGCCTCGCACAGGCCGGCCTAGCTAGCGCGCTCGCTCTTTCCCTTTGGTTCGACGGAGGTGCGTCATTCGTCCCTTTTGTTTTTTTCGTGTTCGTCCCGTCGTTCACAAATCTGAAAAACATTGATTGTAAAAATTACGAATTTGAAAAAGTTCATCAATCATGAAAAACGTTCATCCATTTTGAAACACATTTCACAAAAATGAAAAAGTTCATCAATTATGAAAGTTCATCGAGTTTGAAAAAAGTTCATCGAATTTCAATAAAAGTTCATGAAATTTGAAAAAAAACCCACCAAAACTTGAAAAAAAAGTTCATTCAATTTGAAAAAATTCATCGAATTTCAATAAAAGTTCATGGAATTTGAAAAAAGTTCATCAAATTTGAAAAAAAGTTCATAAATATTGAAAAAAGTTCATGAAATTTGTAAAACATCCATCAAAATTTGAAAAAAGTTCATCAGATTTGAAAAATGTTCACCGAGTTTAAAAACAGTTCATTGAATTTGAAAAAGCTCATCAAAAATTGAAAAACATTCATCAATTTTGCAGAAAAAAATCATAAAAAAGAAATTTTCTCGAATTAGAAAAAAAACAGAAAAAAGGAAAAAAGAAAGGAGAAAGAAGAAAAAAAGGCAAAACATGTATGTAACCACAAGACTAGAAATGGTTTGATGGTTGTCACGTCTTATACTAGCGAGGTTGTCGCGGGATCAAATCCCACGTCTCGCAAAAAATGGGGCAAGGTGGCCCGTTATGATGGAAGGCCCTAGTTATATATGTAGTCGGAAGGGACCTCCTATATGACGCATCCTGCGTCAAACAGAAGGTCGACGCACACTGGCGACGCACGACTGGGCCGGCCCATCAACGCGAATGTCACTTATGTTACCTGTATCGCGCGCGAACTAAAAAAAACCCAGCTGCGCTGCTCTGTGCGATTGCTAGACAATTCATAGGCTTTTTCCCTCTCGTTAGGGTTCTCCTGCTCTCGTAGGCGCCGCCGCCGCCATTGAGTACCTACCTTGTTCCCTCTCGCTGATATGCCCACGAGGCGTGTTAGGGGCCTCTGGTTCCTGGCGCCCCTCTCCTGGGAGGCGGCTCGGTGTAGGGTTCCACTGGTTCTTGAAAGCCTGGCATTTCTCTTTCGCGGGCTAGGGTTTGGCAGTATGGCGGCGTAGATGGGTCAGGGATCGGCGGCGGCCGGTACCTCTTCATCTGAGTCAGAGATAGAGAAGATGATGGCGGAGCTAGGGCTGCGCGAGGCTGACATGGACGATGTCGTGGTCGACGAGGGTGCTATACCCAGGGATGCGGCCAGGTGGATGGCTGTGTCTAGGGTTCACATTGATAAACCCTATAGTCAAGGCTGGTTTTTTTGAAACATGAGAGCTGCTTGGGATCTTGCGCAAGAAGTGAATTTCAAGCCGATAGAGCCGAACTTGTATACACTTCAGTTTCGCTACTTTGGCGATTGGGAAAGAGTGATGCAAGAGGGGCCATGGAACTTCAGAGGTCATGCGGTGATCATTACTCCCTATGATGGGGTAACTGGGATTCCGAGACTGATCGGATATTTGGATCCAGATACATGATGTCCCTACGTTATATGCACATCCGGTGCCTTCTTTAGTGGCCAAAGTGGGTGAGGTCTTGTTCACTGAACATGTTTCGCATGACTTCACGGGGAATTTTTACCGTGTATGGGTTAAGATCAATGTGCATAAGCCGCTGAAGAATGTTGTGTCGTTGGTGAGAGATTCCAAAAGGCAGATAATTTACAGGGTTAAATACACGGCTGCCGGATTGGTGTGCAGTCTGTGGGCATTTGGGCCATACTTTTAAGGAACACGGGGATAGTGTAACACCCACGATGCGGCTATATCTCCCATGTGTCGAGGCATGACTTAGAGGCATAACCGCATTGTGGTTTTGTTGCAAGAGGGGTAATATTTACACAATCCCATGTACTGAATAAGAAAGGGATAAAGAGTTGGCTTACAATCGCCACTTCACATAAATAACAAGTTAAACATACATCATCCAGAGTACAATCAAGGTCCGACTACGGAACCAAAATAAAAGAAGACAACCCCAAATGCTAGATCCCTGATCGTTCCAACTAAGCACCACTACTGATCAACCAGAAAAGACACAAAACAACGATCAAGATCTTCATAGAGCTCCCACTTGAGCTGGGTTGCGTCAACTGCACTGGTATCATCGGCACCTGCAACTGTTTGGAAGTATCCATGAGTCACGAGGACTCAGCAATCTCACACCCATGAGATCAAGACTATTTAAGCTTATGGGTAGGATAGGGTAATGAGGTGGAGCTGCAGCAAGCGCTAAGCAAATATGGTGGCAAACATACGCAAATAAGAGCAAGAAGAGAGCAACGCAACGGTCAAGAAGCTAGAAGTGATCAAGAAGTGATCCTGAAACTAATTACGTTCATACATAACCCAAACCGTGTTCACTTCCCGGACTCCACCGAAAAGAGACCATCACGTCTACACACGCGGTTGATGCATTTTAATTAAGTTTTTCAGAGTTCAGTGGAGCAATCACACCGAAAGTGAAGCAACTTGGGAAAGAGAGGATTTTCTTCGGACAGAACATCCATACTTATTTAAGGATCAGCTGAAATCTCGGGGACGAGATTTTTCCTAAGGGGGTAGGTGTTGTGACACTCCAAAATTTTTATTCGGTTTTCAGCAAAAACTTTGTTGGTTTTTGAAAAAAGAGGCCATTTAAAATTTTTCCAGAAAACCTTCCTCTTAAAAACTTCTTTGGCAAGGATTTTATTTTTGTATCTTCTTCAAACTATGGTGTTTGATCATTTAAAACTCTTTATCTGATGGTTCCCTTCTCAAAGTATATTTTTGGAAATTATTCTTTTTATTATAAAAAGAACTCTGTGAAATTTTGAGGTTTTCTTATCCTGAAAACCACCCATGGTTTTACCATGTCTCCTATAGTAAATCTTCTCAAAATCCCTCCCTCCACCTTTGAACAATCTAAATTCTCTGTCTCAACAAGTCCAAACAAGTTTTGGATCTTATTTCAATTATTTTTATCTCTCAAATCATTTCTGCCAATTATTTTGAGCCTGAGTGATTTTCAAAGCAAGTACCTCATTGCCTTTGAGTTTTTATCCCAAACCAACTCCCCCGGATAGTCCTTAGTACTCACAACCTAGAACCATCTTGATCCACTCTTCTTCTTTTCAAAAATTTCAAATTTTACTCACTGCAAGTTTGGACCAGATTTGACAAATTTGGTGAAATTCATATCTACACTTCTCCAAAAATTCCACCAAAATTCAGGCAGCCTCCTGGTGCAATGAGAGGCCACCCCACCAAGTTTCAGCTCAAGGAAAAATCCCTAGATGCCTATATCATTCTGTCGAACACCTTGCATGCACTGTTCTGTCCATCTTCAGTTAAGTTCAGAATTCAGTGTCGTTTTTCCTTCGTCAGACTTCGGTCACGCGGCCACAGTGCGCCCTGGCGCGTTGCACGCAGCCTCTTCCCCTTGGCCAGCACCCCGCACGCACGCTTGGCCGATTCCTGGCGTCGGTGGCGACGAGCCTCGCCGGCGTTGGAAGCTTCTGCGGTGGCTGCGCCACCCGTGGCGGCCAGCGAGGGCCCGAGCCCGCTCGCCACGCCACCCGGCGCCGCCCAACGCCCCCTGGCTCTCCGCGTGTCCCTGCCATGCCAGCGCACGCCCGTGGCACCGTCGCCGTGGCCCGGCAAGCACAGAACGTGCTCCCTGCCGCCGACGGAACCGCGCCGCCCCGTTCCGTCGAGCTCACCCAAAGCACCCAATCCAAGCTCGTTTAGCACCAAAACGGAACCGGTGGAACTCCAAGTTGACGTCCAACTCCCTAAACCTCCCCGACCAAGCTCTGCGCCGCCGTAACCTTCGCCGGAGAACTCCGTTCACGGCCACCGCCTCGGATCGCCTATAAAAAGGACCCCGAGCTCGCTCACGAGCACACACCTTCACTGCACCTCTCCAGGACCCTGCAAAGCCACTAGGAGGACCTCGAGGAGGTCTCCTCCCCCAACTCCGGCCGCCCCGATCCGCCTCGGCCACCAGCTCGATTCGCTCCGGTGAGGCCGTCCCCGGCGCCCAAATCTCGTCTATAGCCTCCTCTAGCACCCAGTGAGCTAACCCCAGCGTCAATTTGGCCTTCGCAGCTCTCTCCGACGAGGCCCTCGACCACCCGAACCGCCGTCCGCCGGAGCAAGGCTCGCCGTCGACATGGTACTCGCCGGCGACCACCACCACCACCAACCGACGCGGAATGGCGCCCTGAACACGGAGGTACTCTTCGATCCCCCTGCCTCGCCGTGCATCGCCGCCGGCGACCACCGCGGCTCTCGGGCACCGTCGAGCTCTGCCGCCTCTTTTAAATATTCAAACCTGACGGGCGGGACCCGCCTGTCAGCCTCTCTGGCCTTTCTAAGCAAACCGTTTTCTGAAAACGTCTTCTGCCAAATGCGTTTTCCCGCTGGGCCGGCGCATTCTTATTCGAATCGTTTTCTGTTTTTATAAGTTAGCCCCTGGAAGTTTTCTGTTTCATTACAGATGGATCCTTGGGTTAAAACCCTTATAACTTTTTAACAGAAAGGAATTTTTGAGTGATTCTTCTTCTGTCCTCTTCAAATTTTTGTCTAGTTTTTTATCATATTTATTTGGAAAATATTTGGAATAATTTTTGTGCACCTCACGGTATTCACGATAGCGCGTATATTTTCTTTATGCCATAGATACCGAAGGAGGTGACGGGACCGCGAACTTCACCGAGCTAGGCTCCGACTACTCTGAACCAGGCAAGCATGTTTGAACTTTCGATATGATGATTGTTTTGGCATGTTTGCATTAAGTAGTTTCATGGCATGTTGATGAGCATACCGACGAATGTCATGTTACATGCAACGATGAGGCAAGTGAGTTTCGAAAATCCATAAAGTGGATGGATGTGAGTATGCATGGCCATGTGTTGGCATGAGGATGGGTAAGATGGCAGTGTTGTAGCATGCCAGTCTTATGCCAGACTAGATGACTTCAGTGACAACCCGTATCAGTCCAGTTCCTTCCATTCTTCCTTCCCTGTACTACCACATGTTTTCCGCAAGGAATATGGCTTAGTAAGTTGCAAACCGCTTTCCTGGTACACACCAAAAAGGAGAGGCCGTGATGATGGTTCCATGGCCCTGGATTAAAGCCAGTCATTCGGTCAGGGGGCATGGGTGTTTCCGGTTGGGACCGAGAGGGGGGCACCCCTTAGAGCGCGCGTATATAAATTTGATCCCATGCTATTCGAGATTGTGATCTCCCTGTCTCAAAAGTTTTTCTTGGACGATGTCTAGGGTGATTCCTAGTATCGAGAGGTAGGATGGGTGTGTACTGGTTAGCTGTGTTTTCTTCCGAAATACCGTAAACGGAACTAGTCCTTCATGACTACGGAAATCCGTTGGCTGTGGGAAAATTTTTGTACAAACTCTGCAGAGTCATACATTCCTTTGAATCATCTATTCCATGTCCAAGTTCGGTATTATCTTATCCTGACAAATGTCAGTTTTGATGATAGAGACTCCGGTGAATCACATGAGTGCTAAGTCCGGTTAAATGATTATTCCTGTGGATGGTCTAACCTGTTTATTTTCATGAATTGAATGTTTATTATGAGTATTATTTACTTGTGAATAAAAGCCCTTTCTGTGATGTCGCTCAGACGTCCGACTGTGGTATTGTTATTATTTACTTTCAATAAAAGCCCTTTCTGTGATGTCGCTCAGACGTCCGACTGTGGCATTGTTATATTTACTTTCAATGAAAGCCCTTTCTGCGATGTCGCTCAGACGTCCGACTGTGGCATTTCTTTTAAAGCCCTTTAGGTGGCATCGCTCAGACGCCCGACTGTGGCATTTCTTTTAAAAGCCCTTTATGTGGCGTCGCTCAGACGCCCGACTGTGGCATTTCTTTTAAAGCCCTTTATGTGGCGTCGCTCAGACGCCCGACTGTGGCATTTCTTTTAAAGCCCTTTATGTGGTGTCGCCTAGACGCTCGACTGCGGCGTGTTTATTTATTTACCTTCCTATCGAGGTGTCGCTTCAGACACCCGATTGGGTTTACAGTTATTTTGTTGGGTTTTCGAGCGGACTACCACCGACCCCCTTTTTACCTGTCTTGATTTTATGAATTAATTTGCCATTGTTAAAATTAATCATGACGCATCCATGCATGCATTTGTTATATCTTACGTCCGAACTGTCTTGCGAGTACTTTCAAAGTACTCACCTGGCTTGTTGATTTGGCCAGATGCTGACGAAGGCGATCTCATGGATGAAGATTTTGATAGCGAGTCCGACGCCTAGAGGAATCCCAGTCAGTCTCATGCGACCCTGGATTTGGTCACTGTATTCTATCCGCTTCCGCTACCAAATAAATTCATCGAGCCTCACCTCGACGCTCGATGAGATGCCAGTTTTAGAGTCTTGTATCTCACTCCCCGCTGTGTTTTTCCGCCACCACCCCATCCTCGAGTCAGTAGTATGCCTCCACACCACTGTGTCATGTCCGCCATTATGTATAATTATTGGCGTGCTTGTAATAATTTGGTTGAGCAACCGTAGCTCGACCCTGTAATATATTTTATGCTACTGGCTTATTGTATCAAGAATTTGTCTACCGGTAAGGAGGATTTTTTTCTCATACTGGACTCAAAAGATTGGTTTCTCAATAAAAATTTTTATTGGAAAACTGGTCGTGACAAGCTTGGTATCAGAGCCAGGCTGACTGTAGGAAGCCACTAGGTGCGATCGCTAATCGGTTATTAGCATAATAGAGCTAATTCATTTTTTTTGCAAATGTAGTCATTTTCTGATAGTCAGCATAAATTTATGATCTGACCATTCAGAATTTTTGCCTACTTTTGTAGATGGCCGACAACAGCTGCGAGTCTCAGACCTTCGCCAACGTGCCCGATGGGTTCGTCAAGCTTCTCTCCTTCATCGTTCAGGTCGCGATGGGGCCATCTGTGCGCCCAGTCCTCACACTCTGCCAGCACCGAGTCAACGACAATCTGACCATGCACCAGGCCGCGGTGCAGTTCAAGGGAGGGCGTGGTGAGTTACGCCGCTTCCGGTTCTTGGGAAGAGCCATGCCTACGGAGAGGCATGCTATGCAGATGGCAGCCCGCGAGGCGATAGCTCGTCTCAGGGATGTCCTCCCCGTGATGAAGACTCGTCGTTACCGTTATCTTCCATGCCATGTGCCTTACACCTGTCACTACGCATTCTCCTGCCCCAGAGGAGAACGAGACGAGGCTTTTGAGATGCTTATTGAGTATCTCCGGGCCCTAGAGGCAGCCTTCGACAACCTGGTGGACGACTTCGTGGCTCCCCGCATGGACTCAGTCCATGGCTGTGCCGCCAACAGGAGGGAGCTCCTACCCACCGCACCGCCACTGACTTTGGTCTCGTCCTCAGCATCTTATGCACCTACTCGTCGCCTGCCTTCTACCGAAGAGTTCAACCAAGTCATTGCGCCCACTCCAGCGTGCACTGCACCACCCTGCGCGCCCACCCCTGTTCGTGTTGTTCCGCCCCTGGCACCCGCTCCATCTACTCGGCGCAACACTACACGTATGGAGCCTATTAGCGAGGAGGAAGTCGAGTCCCCAGCCTCACTACGCCTCACCCTCGGCAGGGCAAAGGAGATCGTCAACATCTCCGCCTGAGTACGCTTAGCCATGCAATGTACCGCTTTGTACGATATGTTTATATGTACATAGGTTGTGAGAAGTAGCCTGTTTGCGCATCATGTAGGATCTGGAGGAGTGCACTAGCTTAAATAACATGTCAGGATTATGTACGCATATCCTGAGTGATGTATTGTATAATTACCGCCCGCGTGTAAGATATGTAATGAGCAGTCCTTCTCCGCGCGCAAATCGTTTTGTTTTTCTTAAGTAAGCTTGGTTATTTAATTTATTTGCCAGCTTTGTGCATTATTGGAATTGTTTTTGCGACCCTTTTCGCTTTTCTTATGGGTTTTACAAAATATATCCCCAGAGTGAGAAATGTCTCGTCCTTGGACTCGCTCCATGCCAACTCCACCAGAGGAAAATTATGATACACAACCCAGCAACAAGTTCACACAGGGACAGTCAAGCCAACAGGGCAGTGAATCAGCACTTTCACAAATGTGTCGCCTTTATGAGCAGAGTCAGCAGCAACATCGGGAAATGATGAACCAAGTCATCAACATGGGAAATCACCATGGACAATATCAGCAGCATTCCAAGTTATCTGAGCTACAGAAGACACGTCCCCAAACATTTTCTCATACTGACAAGCCTCTTGAAGCCGAGGATTGGCTTCAAGATATGGAGAGAAAATTAATTATTGCGAAATGTTCAGATCTCGAGAAAGTACTATATGCTCCGCACTATCTCACAGGAGCAGCTGCATCATGGTGGGAGAATTTTCTGCACATGCACCCCAACGAAAATGATATAACCTGGGATGATTTCAAGGAAGGTTTCCGTGGTGCACACATTCCTAAGAGTATTATGAAAATCAAGAAGAGAGAGTTCGATGACCTCAAACAAAGGAACATGACAGTGTCAGAATACAACGGTCAATTTACTCTATTGTCTCGCTACGCCAATGAAGAACGTATGACTGAAAGCAAGAAGATGGAGAAATTCCTTGACGGTCTGGCGCCCGCGCTTAAATGCCAACTGGTCGTGCACACTTTTCCAGATTTTAAGACACTAGTGGACAAAGCCATTACTCTGGAAAATGAGAGACATAGCTTGGAGGATTTCCGCAAGCGAAAAAGAGACCAGACTACTCTTGCGCGCAACCACTGAAGCAAGACAGATTTTCAGAAAGGTGGGACACACAAACCTACGACAAACGTCTCACGCCCAACCAAGAATTTCCATGCAAGGGACAAGGAGTTCACGTATCGCCCAGGCGTTACTTGCTACGCTTGTGGAGAAGAAGGGAACTATGCCAAACAGTGCCCCAAGCCAAGGAACTCGACCCCGAAGCCAAACAACAATGGAAATAATTCAACGCCCAAGAGCAATAATTTCAACCCCAACAACAACCACAGGAAGGGTCATCTAAACCACGTGACCAGAGAAGAAGCACAAAACGCTCCGGATATCGTACTCGGTACGTTTCCTGTCAACACAATACCTGCAATGGTTTTGTTTGATTCTGGAGCTTCTCACTCATTCATTTCGAAAAGTTTTGCTTTGCAAAATAATTTTTCGATGTTTCCTCTAGAAAAATCCATGATCATCAAGTCCCCTGGGATTCAGCAAGTTACTCAGAGTTACTGTCAGAATGTGGTTATTGAGTTTGAAGGATTGAAATTTCACGCCAATCTTATTGTGTTGGAAAATAAAGGACTGGATGTCATCCTAGGGATGGACTGGTTAACCACCAACAAAGGTTTTATTGACTGTTTCAACCAGACCGTAATTCTCACACACCACCACGGGAAGACAATAAAAGTATCAGCCAAAGAAAGAAAAATACCCCGGCAGCCGAGGTTGAATAAGGTGGACGTTTCTGAGCTAAACAAGGTTCCAGTAGTATGTGAATTTCCAGACGTATTTCCCGAAGAACTACCAGGCATGCCACCAGACCGAGAGATAGAATTCAGCGTTGAGCTAGCCCCAGGAACCACCCCCATATACAAGAAACCATACAGAATGGCACCATCCGAGTTGATTGAGTTGAAGAAACAAATAAAGGAATTACTGGACAAGGGATACATTCGAGCCAGCTCCTCACCTTGGGGATCACCAATTTTATTTGCCAAAAAGAAGGATGGAACACTGAGATTGTGCATAGACTACCGAGCACTTAACATGGTCAGAGTCAAGAACAAATACCCGATGCCACAGATAAATGATTTATTTGATCAGCTCGCTCAGGCCAAGGTATTCTCAAAGATTGACTTAAGGTCAGGATACCATCAATTAAAAGTGCGAACAGAAGATATCCCCAAAACAGCCTTCACCTCCAGATATGGTCTATATGAGTTCACAGTTATGCCTTTTGGATTAACAAACACCCCCGCATATTTTGTTCACCTCATGAACAAAGTATTTATGAAGTTTATGGACAAGTTCGTTGTGGTATTTATCGACGATATTCTGATATACTCCAAGACACCAGAAGAGCACGCGGAACATCTCAGGATTGTGCTAGGAGAACTCAGGAAACACCAATTGTATGCCAAGTTCAGCAAGTGTGAATTTTGGCTAAGACAAGTAGGCTTTCTAGGCCACGTGCTGACCCAAGACGGTATTGCAGTGGACCCGGAGAAAGTCAGGGCCATACTTGGCTGGAAGTCACCAGCCAGCGTAACGGACATACGAAGTTTCTTGGGAATGGTAGGATATTACCGCAGATTTATTGAAGGATTCTCCACCCTAGCCAAGCCAATGACGCAGTTACTCAAGAAGGACAAGAAGTTTGAATGGACAGAAGCCTGCGAGAAAAGTTTCCAAGAGCTAAAACGGAAATTAACGACAGCACCGGTATTAATTGTGCCAGACATACACAAGAATTTTGAAGTGTATTGTGACGCATCCCGAAAAGGCCTCAGGTGCGTATTGATGCAAGAAGGAAAGGTTGTCGCATACGCTTCAAGGCAACTTCGCAAGCATGAGGAAAACTATCCCACTCATGACTTAGAAATGGCAGCAGTCATTCATGCGCTCAAGGAATGGAGGCATTTCTTACTTGGAAATCGATGTGAAATATACATGGACCATAAAAGTCTCAAATATATTTTCACACAGCCAGAACTAAACTTACGGCAACGACGCTGGTTGGAATTGGTAAAAGATTATGATGTTGGTATCCACTATCATCCAGGAAAAGCAAATGTAGTGGCCGATGCTCTTAGTCGAAACCCCAACTCCGACGAAAACAGTCTGCAAAGCTTGAGACCTGATTTCCAACAAGAATTTGCCAAACTCAACTTGTTAATGATCGCGGAAGGCACCATATCAAACTTGGAAATAAAGCCCGACCTTGTGGAGAGAATTAAAGAAGCTCAGCCTGGTCACCCCAGCATTGAAGGAATTAAAAGAAAGGTGAGTATGGGCAAGGCCTCGGAGTTCGTCATAGACGATGGAGGAATATTATGGTACGGGGACAGACTCTGCGTGCCAAACATAGAGGAACTCAAACAGCAAATTCTAGCTGAAGCCCACACCGCCCCATATTCGATCCACCCTGGAGGAACCAAAATGTATAAGGATATTCAGGAAAGATTTTGGTGGCACGGTATGAAGAGGGACATAGCCACATTCGTTGCATGTTGCGATTCTTGTCAACGCATAAAAGTTGAGCATCAAAAACCAGCCGGACTACTGCAACCAAACAAAATACCTGAGTGGAAATGGGATGAAATAGGGATGGATTTCATTGTCAGACTACCTCGGTCATGACACGGGAATGATGCCATATGGGTCATCACCGATAGATTAACCAAGGTGGCACATTTCATTCCAGTGAAGACAAACTACAACACTCAGAGGCTCACCAGGATTTATCTCTCCCATATAGTTTGTCTGCATGGAGTCCCGAAGACTATAATATCCGACAGAGGCACTCAGTTCGTCTCGAGATTCTGGGATCATTTACAACAGGCTCTGGGAACTCAACTAGCCTTCAGTACAACATACCACCCCAGACTGATGGACAAACAGAACGCGTAAACCAAGTTTTAGAGGACATGCTGAGAGCATGTGTCCTCACCTATGGAGCCAGTTGGGAAGAAAGCCTGCCATATGCCGAGTTCGCATACAACAACAGTTACCAGGCCAGCCTGCAAATGGCACCATTTGAAGCTCTGTACGGGCGGAGATGTCGTACCCCGCTAAATTGGTCAGAGACCGGAGACAGCCGTATCTTCGGCCCAGACATGCTCAAAGAAGCCGAGGAAAAGGTCAAGCTAATCAGGGACCGACTTAAGACAGCTCAGAGCCGACAGAAAAGTTATTACGATCAGAAACATCGTGGGGTCAATTTTGAACCCGGTGAATTTGTGTACCTACGAGTATCACCTATGAGGGGATGCAACGGTTTAAGATTAAAGGGAAGTTAGCACCAAGATTCATTGGACCATTCTGCATAGTGGCACGAAGAGGCACTGTAGCCTACCAGCTAGACTTACCCGAAGACTTGTCCGACATCCACGACGTGTTCCACGTCTCTCAATTAAGGAAGTGCGTAAGCAAACCAGAGGAGCAAGTATCCCATGAGAACATTGACGTGCAGCCAGACCTCACTTATCGGGAACGTCCAGTAAAAATATTAGAGGAGTCTGAAAGGAGAACCCGACAGAAAACCATCAAGTTTTTCAGAGTTCAGTGGAGCAATCACACCGAAAGTGAAGCAACTTGGGAAAGAGAGGATTTTCTTCGGACAGAACATCCATACTTATTTAAGGATCAGCTGAAATCTCGGGGACGAGATTTTTCCTAAGGGGGTAGGTGTTGTGACACTCCAAAATTTTTATTCGGTTTTCAGCAAAAACTTTGTTGGTTTTTGAAAAAAGAGGCCATTTAAAAATTTTCCAGAAAACCTTCCTCTTAAAAACTTCTTTGGCAAGGATTTTATTTTTGTATCTTCTTCAAACTATGGTGTTTGATCATTTAAAGCTCTTTCTCTGATGGTTCCCTTCTCAAAGTATATTTTTGGAAATTATTCTTTTTATTATAAAAAGAACTCTGTGAAATTTTGAGGTTTTCTTATCCTGAAAACCACCCATGGTTTTACCATGTCTCCTATAGTAAATCTTCTCAAAATCCCTCCCTCCACCTTTGAACAATCTAAATTCTCTGTCTCAACAAGTCCAAACAAGTTTTGGATCTTATTTCAATTATTTTTATCTCTCAAATCATTTCTGCCAATTATTTTGAGCCTGAGTGATTTTCAAAGCAAGTACCTCATTGCCTTTGAGTTTTTATCCCAAACCAACTCCCCTGGATAGTCCTTAGTACTCAAAACCTAGAACCATCTTGATCCACTCTTCTTCTTTTCAAAAATTTCAAATTTTACTCACTGCAAGTTTGGACCAGATTTGACAAATTTGGTGAAATTCATATCTACACTTCTCCAAAAATTCCACCAAAATTCAGGCAGCCTCCTGGTGCAATGAGAGGCCACCCCACCAAGTTTCAGCTCAAGGAAAAATCCCTAGATGCCTATATCATTCTGTCGAACACCTTGCATGCACTGTTCTGTCCATCTTCAGTTAAGTTCAGAATTCAGTGTCATTTTTCCTTCGTCAGACTTCGGTCACGCGGCCACAGTGCGCCCTGGCGCGTTGCACGCAGCCTCTTCCCCTTGGCCAGCACCCCGCACGCACGCTTGGCCGATTCCTGGCGTCGGTGGCGACGAGCCTCGCCGGCGTTGGAAGCTTCTGCGGTGGCTGCGCCACCCGTGGTGGCCAGCGAGGGCCCGAGCCCGCTCGCCACGCCACCCGGCGCCGCCCAACGCCCCCTGGCTCTCCGCGTGTCCCTGCCATGCCAGCGCACGCCCGTGGCACCGTCGCCGTGGCCCGGCAAGCACAGAACGTGCTCCCTGCCGCCGACGGAACCGCGCCGCCCCGTTCCGTCGAGCTCGCCCAAAGCACCCAATCCAAGCTCGTTTAGCACCAAAACGGAACCGGTGGAACTTCAAGTTGACGTCCAACTCCCTAAACCTCCCCGACCAAGCTCTGCGCCGCCGTAACCTTCGCCGGAGAACTTCGTTCACGGCCACCGCCTCGGATCGCCTATAAAAAGGACCCCGAGCTCGCTCACGAGCACACACCTTCACTGCACCTCTCCAGGACCCTGCAAAGCCACCAGGAGGACCTCGAGGAGGTCTCCTCCCCCAACTCCGGCCGCCCCGATCCGCCTCGGCCACCAGCTCGATTCGCTCCGGTGAGGCCGTCCCCGGCGCCCAAATCTCGTCTATAGCCTCCTCTAGCACCCAGTGAGCTAACCCCAGCGTCAATTTGGCCTTCGCAGCTCTCTCCGACGAGGCCCTCGACCACCCGAACCGCCGTCCGCCGGAGCAAGGCTCGCCGTCGACGTGGTACTCGTCGGCGACCACCACCACCACCAACCGACGCGGAATGGCGCCCTGAACACGGAGGTACTCTCCGATCCCCCTGCCTCGCCGTGGATCGCCGCCCGCGACCACCGCGGCTCTCGGGCACCGTCGAGCTCTGCCGCCTCTTTTAAATATTCAAACCTGACGGGCGGGACCCGCCTATCAGCCTCTCTGGCCTTTCTAAGCAAACCGTTTTCTAAAAACGTCTTCTGCCAAATGCGTTTTCCCGCTGGGCCGGCGCATTCTTATTCGAATCATTTTCTGTTTTTATAACTTAGCCCCTAGAAGTTTTCTGTTTCATTACAGATGGATCCTTGGGTTAAAACCCTTATAACTTTTTAACAGAAAGGAATTTTTGAGTGATTCTTCTTCTGTCCTCTTCAAATTTTTGTCTAGTTTTTTATCATATTTATTTGGAAAATATTTGGAATAATTTTTGTGCACCTCACGGTATTCACGATAGCGCGTATATTTTCTTTATGCCATAGATACCGAAGGAGGTGACGGGACCGCGAACTTCACCGAGCTAGGCTCCGACTACTCTGAACCAGGCAAGCATGTTTGAACTTTCGATATGATGATTGTTTTGGCATGTTTGCATTAAGTAGTTTCATGGCATGTTGATGAGCATACCGACGAATGTCATGTTACATGCAACGATGAGGCAAGTGAGTTTCGAAAATCCATAAAGTGGATGGATGTGAGTATGCATGGCCATGTGTTGGCATGAGGATGGGTAAGATGGCAGTGTTGTAGCATGCCAGTCTTATGCCAGACTAGATGACTTCAGTGACAACCCGTATCAGTCCAGTTCCTTCCATTCTTCCTTCCCTGTACTACCACATGTTTTCCGCAAGGAATATGGCTTAGTAAGTTGCAAACCGCTTTCCTGGTACACACCAAAAAGGAGAGGCCGTGATGATGGTTCCATGGCCCTGGATTAAAGCCAGTCATTCGGTCAGGGGGCATGGGTGTTTCCGGTTGGGACCGAGAGGGGGGCACCCCTTAGAGCGCGCGTATATAAATTTGATCCCATGCTATTCGAGATTGTGATCTCCCTGTCTCAAAAGTTTTTCTTGGACGATGTCTAGGGTGATTCCTAGTATCGAGAGGTAGGATGGGTGTGTACTGGTTAGCTGTGTTTTCTTCCGAAATACCATAAACGGAACTAGTCCTTCATGACTACGGAAATCCGTTGGCTGTGGGAAAATTTTTGTACAAACTCTGCAGAGTCATACATTCCTTTGAATCATCTATTCCATGTCCAAGTTCGGTATTATCTTATCCTGACAAATGTCAGTTTTGATGACAGAGACTCCGGTGAATCACATGAGTGCTAAGTCCGGTTAAATGATTATTCCTGTGGATGGACTAACCTGTTTATTTTCATGAATTGAATGTTTATTATGAGTATTATTTACTTGTGAATAAAAGCCCTTTTTGTGATGTCACTCAGACGTCCGACTGTGGTATTGTTATTATTTACTTTCAATAAAAGCCCTTTCTGTGATGTCGCTCAGACGTCCGACTGTGGCATTGTTATATTTACTTTCAATGAAAGCCCTTTCTGCGATGTCGCTCAGACGTCCGACTGTGCCATTTCTTTTAAAGCCCTTTAGGTGGCATCGCTCAGACGCCCGACTGTGGCATTTCTTTTAAAAGCCCTTTATGTGGCGTCGCTCAGACGCCCGACTGTGGCATTTCTTTTAAAGCCCTTTATGTGGCGTCGCTCAGACGCCCGACTGTGGCATTTCTTTTAAAGCCCTTTATGTGGTGTTGCCTAGACGCACGACTGCGGCGTGCTTTATTTATTTACCTTCCTATCGAGGTGTCGCTTCAGACACCCGATTGGGTTTACAGTTATTTTGTTGGGTTTTCGAGCGGACTACCGCCGACCCCCTTTTTACCTGTCTTGATTTTATGAATTAATTTGCCACTGTTAAAATTAATCATGATGCATCCATGCATACATTTGTTATATCTTACGTCCGAACTGTCTTGCGAGTACTTTCAAAGTACTCACCTGGCTTGTTGATTTGGCCAGATGCTGACAAAGGCGATCTCATGGATGAAGATTTTGATAGCGAGTCCGACGCCTAGAGGAATCCCAGTCAGTCTCGTGCGACCCTGGATTTGGTCACTGTATTATATCCGCTTCCGCTACCAAATAAATTCATCGAGCCTCACCTCGACGCTCGATGAGATGCCAGTTTTAGAGTCTTGTATCTCACTCCCCGCTGTGTTTTTCCACCACCACCCCATCCTCGAGTCAGTAGTATGCCTCCACACCACTGTGTCATGTCCGCCATTATATATAATTATTGGCGTGCTTGTAATAATTTGGTTGAGCAACCGTAGCTCGACCCTGTAATATATTTTATGCTACTGGCTTATTGTATCAAGAATTTGTCTACCGGTAAGGAGGATTTTTTTTCTCATACTGGACTCAAAAGATTGGTTTCTCAATGAACATTTTTATTGGAAAACCGGTCGTGACACCAGGGGGCGCTGAACATCGTCCAAGTTGGACCAATACTCGGAGGAGCACTGGCCCGGGGGGGTAAGGGAGTCCTGGATTAGGGGGTCTGTGGACAGCCGGACTATATCCTTTGGTCGGACTGTTAGACTATGAAGATACAAGATTGAAGACTTCGTCTCGTGTTCGGATGGGACTCTACTTGGCGTGGAAGGCAAGCTAGGCAATACGGATATGTATATCTCCTCCTTTGTAACCGACCTTGTGTAACCCTAGCCCCCTCCTGTGTCTATATAAACCGGAGGGTTTTAGTCCGTAGGACAACATACAATCATTCCATAGGCTAGCTTCTAGGGTTTAGCCTCTCTGATCTCGTGGTAGATCAACTCTTGTAATACTCATATCATCAAGAATAAATCAAGCAGGACGTAGGGTTTTACCTCCATCAAGAGGGCCCGAACCTGGGTAAAACATCGTGTCCCCTGCCTCCTGTTACCATCCGCCTTAGACGCACAGTTCGGGACCCCCTACCCGAGATCCGCCGGTTTTGACACCGATTGGGGGTAAAATAAAGATGACCCTCGGGCTCCGGAAACCCAAGGGAAAAAGGCTTAGGTTGTTAGGAAAATGTAAAACCAAGGTTGGGCCTTGCTGGAGGAGTTTTATTCAAAGCAAACTGTCAAGGGGTTCCCATAACACCCAACCGCGTAAGGAACGCAAAATCAAGGAACATAACACCGGTATGATGGAAACTAGGGCGGCAAGAGTGGAACAAAACACCAGGCATAAGGCCGAGCCTTCCACCCTTTACCAAGTATATAAATGCATTAATTAAATAAGAGATATTGTGATATCCCAACATATCCATGTTCCAACATGGAACAAACTTCAACTTCACCTGCAACTAGCAACGCTATAAGAGGGGCTGAGCAAAAGCGGTAATTTAGCCAAACAGCGGTTTGCTAGGAAGGAGGGTTAGAGGCTTGACATGGCAATATGGGAGGCATGATATAACAAGTGGTAGGTAGCGCGATATAACGATAGAGAGAACAACTAGAAAGCAAAGATAGAAGTGATTTCGAGGGTATGGTCATCTTGCCTGAGATCCCGCAAGGAAGAAGAACGAGTCCATGAAGAAGACAAATGTATGTAGTTGAACGAATCCTCACAACTCCGGACCGAAACCGAAGCTAACGAGAGAAGCAACCCGGAAAGAAGCAAGCAACATAGTAAACAACCATCACATAAACATGGCATGATGCACAACCAAGTATGATGCATGTCCGGTTTAATGAAGCATGGCATGGAAAAGTGCACAAACAAAACTACAAGTTAAGTGGAGCTCAATATGCAACGGGATGCATATTGACAAAACACCACATTCGATTGTTTAGTTCTCTCCCGTTTATGTACTCAACAATATTAAATGTTGTTAAACATGGCAAGAGGTGAAGCATATGAAAACTACCTATCTAGGCAAGTTTAAATGTGGCCGGAAATAACAAATAACAGTTCTGGTAAACCCTCATGTCATTTAGCAATTGAAGCAAACAACAATTTAAACATTCTTGATGTTGTTATCATGATGCGAATGACATGTACAAGTTTTAAGCATTTTTATGAAAATGTTGACATGGGCATGTTATGAAGCGCTTGTCATCGTGGCGGAAACGAAAGGGGTGCCACGACAACGACAACGGGAATGGTGCCACGGCAACATTCCGGTTCCGGTAACTCGGTTGAGATGCCGATGCAAAAGAAAGTGTGACGGGAGTGTGTCATGCGATGAACGGTGGGGTGATCCCGGTTACCGGGTTCCCACGAGACGACGGCATGGCAACGGGGAACATGCAAGAAACACGTTGGGCACGGTGCAAACGCGAGCATTTCATACAACATATGCATTCGTCCACGGGCGGTCGTTCTCGGCGGTTATACCTTCGAAGCATGCATTTTTAGGCGGACCAAGTTCAAAGCAGTGTAGGGGAAGTAGACGTTCTCGCGACAGTCATGGAAGTAGTGGTACATGTTCGTTTTTGATAGGAACTTGACGAATCCACGGTCGACGGTAGTTGTACACTTGGTCATGTCGGATCCACAGTTCTTTGGGCAACGATAGTCGTACACTTCTGTAGATGTTCGGGGCCGTCGGTAGGGGTACTCGCAGTATTGCCATGATAGTGTTACAAGGTCGTCGGGGTACTTGTTGGTCCGGTCTTGACGGTCTCGTTTTTGCGACGGTAGTCGTACTAGTCGGCGGTAGTGGAACTTGACGGATCAGAGCTCTTCGAGGGTCGTCATGGTACTCGTTCATGTTGTAGTCGTACATGTACTGTGGTCGAGGTCTTGGTGGACTTGCAGGCCTTGGCGATTCTGGAGACGCCGGTAGAGGTACTAGACGCGACATTGTGTACTCGTACACTTGTCGGAGAGGACTTTCCCACAAAGCTCAAAATGAAACAGCCACAATCGGAGGCAACAGAGGTGGAGACGCACGAGGGTAGCGAGGCGGTGGTCCCGCGGCAACAGGAGGTCAGCGGCGGCGCGGCACAGGAAGAGCAGCAGCAGGACGGAGTGGCTACCATCGCCCTTGGCGTGGAGCAAGGGAGGCAAAGCTCCTGGAGGCTGGAGGTGCCATGGACCTCGGGCGCACGGTGAGGAGGAGCTCCGGAATATGATGAAAGAATATATGGCAAGGTTGGAGACCGAGAATTAAGATAACAAAGGCATTGTGATATTTTGCAAGTGTGTTATGGTGAATTCCAAATTAATGAAATATTTAATATAGCTCCCTAATATTGGGAGGATATGTTATAAAGAGCAATCACCATGTGAGTCCCCTCGGTTTAAATAGATCAAAAGATCTATGCAATTTGCTTAGTTGAGCTTTAAAATAAAAAATAAAAGACATGATGGCATGATGACATGATGCGATGCAAAATAAATAAATAGAGCCAGGATCAAAGAAACACAAGGTGATCACGAAATCTAAGGAAGTCTTCTGGAGCATCGGTCTCGGGGCGTCACAGATGGCATCCATCCTAAATCCGCCCTGGTGTTTAAGGATCTGCGAGCTACATGGACGCTGAGGCGAGGACGAGGTGCAGGAGGAGAGAGAGGACATCGTGGAGGCCGTAGAGGGGGTCGTGGACAGGGAAATAGAGGTGCAGACAAAGAGTATTCGGGAGAGTATGATAGAGATGAAGAGGATGAAGAAGAGCAGCACACGGGCACGGAGAACATGAGTGTGGATGAGTCAAGTAGGAAGAGGGCTGAAAGATATGAGTTGGGCAAAGGTAACTTTCTCAAGGAACAGGAAAAGGGGAACCCAAAGAGCGATGTACTTGCGATTGTTCCTATGGGCTCAAGCATTGTCAGTCCACGTCCGAGCAGAGACCCGAAGCGCACCAGGAAAGAAGATGACGGAAGGGATAGTTCAAGCATTCCAGTGAAGAATTTGGCGGGCTCCTTCGAGGAGCGCCGCCGGGCCCAATGAGTACGTTCTGTTGGAACTGTCGTGGTGTGGGCAACGCCGCGACAGTCCAAGAACTTCGCAATTTCGCGAGGAAGGTTGCCCCTACCCCTGTTATGCATTGTTGAGACTCAGATACATGGATCTGGGGTAGAAAATCTAGCTGGTACATTGGGCTATGAGAATGCTTATGCAGTTGATAGGCAAGGTAGGAGTGGAGGAATTGGTCTTTTTTGGAACAATGAAATAAAAGTTGAGATTTGGGGTTATTCTTGTTATCATTTGGATGTATCGATAGAGGAAGAAGGCCATGATGCATGGAGATTGACATGTGTTTATGGTGAGGCTCAAACCCACTTGAGACACCAGACGTGGGAGGTTTAAAAAAATATTAGCACATCTAGCTCTCTCCCATGGTTATGCATCGATGACTTTAATGAAGTGTTGCGTGCAAATGAGCATGTTGGAGTTGGGATGCGGAGTAACTCGTAGATAAAAGCATTTAGAGAAACAGTGGACGTATGCAAGCTGCTCGATATTGGTTACAAAGGACAACCATGGACGTTCGAGAAGAGAGTGGTTGGAGGAACTTATACTCGATGCAGACTCAACCGTGCGCTGGTAAGTGCACAATGGCTAGCTCGGTTCCCATCAGCCAGCCTCGAGCACTTAACGGCGGCGACGTCAGACCACAGTCCGCTGCTTCTTGACCTTGGGCGCGGGCAAGAGCCTCCCATAGATGCACTTTCCGGTATGAAGCAATGTGGGAGAAGCATGAGTCGCTAAAAGGAACAGTTCAGTCAGAATGGGAAGCTGCGGGTACATGCAATAATGCTCAAGATCTTCACAACAAGCTAATGCGTGTTTCTGCAGGTCTATCAAAGTGGAGCAAAGAGA
Source organism: Triticum urartu (assembly GCF_056163025.1). Lineage (NCBI taxonomy): Eukaryota > Viridiplantae > Streptophyta > Magnoliopsida > Poales > Poaceae > Triticum > Triticum urartu. The sequence continues at coordinate 277,151,234 of NC_141879.1, read as the reverse complement.
CCTTTGGGAGTGTAAGAAAGGAGATAAAGGAGCTTAAGATGAGATTGGAAGAACTCAGGGCTGATCCACTCCGGGTTGCACCAACACATATTGAGATGAAAACCAATGAGAGACTCATAGAGCTTTATCACTGGGAAGAAATTATGTGGAAACAATGGGCAAGGATTGATTGGTTGTCCTCGGGGGACAAAAATACAAAAAAAATTCACCTCCGTGCCAGCCTAAGGAGGAAGAAGAATATGATCCGGGCCCTAGAAAATTCTCTGGGCATATTGGTGCAAGATCCGGCTGAGTTGAGGTCTATGGCTAATGCTTTTTACCAAAATTTATACACTACATAAGGAGTGCAGGGCATCCAGGAGGTCATAGACCATGTACCTCGCAAGGTCACCGAGGCCATGAATGCAGCCCTGTGCGCGCCATATACAAGTACTGAGGTCAAAAATGCACTTTTACAAATGTTTCCTACTAAAGCTCTGGGACCCGATGGCTTTCCAGCTTTGTTCTATCAGAAGCATTGGGACGTATGTGGAGAAGATGTGACGAAAATTGTACTAAGGATAGTCAAATGGGAGGAGAGCCCAAAGTGTATTAATGAGACAATATTAGTACAGATTCCGAAGATAACTAATCCCAACCTCCTCTCTCAGTTCAGACCGATCAGTTTGTGCAATGTGCCTTATAAGATTGCATCGAAGGTTGTTGCAAATAGACTTAAGCTTGTTCTACCAGAGATCATTTCAGAAGAGCAATCTGCATTTGTGCCGGGTATACTGATAACAGATAACATCATTTATGCTTACGAATGTTTACATTTTATGAAGATAAATAGGTCAAAAAATAACAGCTTTTGTGCCCTGAAACTCAATATGATGAAAGCCTATGATAGGCTGGAGTGGCCCTACCTCAAGGCTATAATACAGAAATTGGGGTTTGCAGCAAGTTGGATTGATACAGTTATGGCCACAGTTTCTTCAGTATCTTTTTCGGTGATGTTCAATGGAGAAAGACTTGAACGTTTCTATCCATCCAGAGGGATTCGGCAGGGAGATGCTATCTCACCCTACCTATTTTTTATTGCAGCAGAGGGCCTTTTCGTGCCTCCTGAAATCCAGTTCTCGGTCATCTTCACTAACAGGTATTAAAGTGGCGCCTACGGCCCAGGTCGTGAACCACCTTGTATTTGCAGATGGCAGCCTGTTGCTTTTCAAAGCTAGTGTGGAGGGTGCAGATGACAGCCTGTTGCTTCTCTGAACTGGGGTCTCACCCATCTCATATTTGGAGAGCCATTATAGATGGTAGAGATGTGCTGGCGCAAGGAATAATAAGAAGAATTGGGGATGGAGCCACTACCAGAATATGGGATCACAATTGGATACCACGTGCAAGTTTTAAGCAGCCGATTACTTCACTGCTTCAAGCACCTCCACATATGGTGTCAGACTTGATTGAAACAGCCACGGCTTCCTGGAGGGAGGAGCTCATTCGATCTGCGTTCACAGCTTTTGATGCTGAAGCCATTCTTCAAATACCTATGTGCACTAGACGGGTTGATGATTATTGGGCGTGGAGTGAAGAACCTCGAGGGAATTTCTCTGTTGGCTCGGCATACCGCATGTTAGTGCGTACCAAATATGACAGAGAAGGATGGCTTGAGGGTAGGGAGACACTATCTGTTGGGGAACGTTGCAGAAAACAAAAATTTTCCTACGGTTTCACCAAGATCCATCTAGGAGTTCATCTAGCAACGAGTGATTAGATGCATCTACGTACCTTGTAGATCGCGAGCGGAAGCGTTCAAAGAACGGGGATGATGTAGTCGAACACGACGTGATCCAAATCACCGATGATCTTAGCACCGAACAGACGATGCCTCCGCGTTCAACACACGTACGGAACGGATGACGTCTCCTCCTTTCTTGATCCAGCAAGGGGGGAAGAGAGGTTGATGAAGATCCAGCAGCACGACGGCGTGGTGGTGGATGCAGGGCGTCACAGTAGCAGGGCTTCGCCTATACTACGAGAGAGAGACGTAACGGGGAGAGAGGAAGCACCAAAGGCTGAGGTATAAAATCCCTCCTCTCCCCCACTATATATAGGAGGGCCAAGGGGGGGGTGCGCAGCCTAGGAGATCCAATCTCCTAGGTGCGGCGGCCAGGGGAGGTTTCCCTCCCCCCCAAGGCACTCAGGGGTGCCTTCCACTAGTGGGACTCCTCCCCCATGGAAACCCTAGGCGCATGGGCCTATAGGGGCTGGTGCCCTTGGCCCATATAGGCCAAGGTGCACCCCCTACAGCCCATGTGGCCCCCCGGGATAGGTGGCCCCACCCGGTGGGCCCCCGGGACCCCTCCGGTGGTCCCGGTACAATACCGATAACCCCGAAACTTGTCCCGATGGCCGAAACAGCACTTCCTATATATAATTCTTTACCTCCGGACCATTCCGGAACTCCTCGTGGCGTCCGGGATCTCATCCGGGACTCCGAACAACATTCGGGTTACTGCATATACATATCTTCACAACCCTAGCGTCACCGAACCTTAAGTGTGTAGACCCTACGGGTTCGGGAGACAAGCAGACATGACCGAGACAACTCTCCGGTCAATAACCAACAGCGGGATCTGGATACCCATGTTGGCTCCCACATGCTCCACGATGATCTCATCGGATGAACCACGATGTCGAGGATTAATCAACCCCGTATACAATTCCCTTTGTCAATCGGTATGTTACTTGCCCGAGACTCGATCGTTGGTATCCCAATACCTTGTTCAGTCTCGTTACCGGCAAGTCACTTTACTCGTACCGTAATGCATGATCCCGTGATCAACCACTTGGTCACCTTGAGCTCATAATGATGATGCATTACCGAGTGGGCCCAGTGATACCTCTCCGTTATATGGAGTGACAAATCCCAGTCTCGATCCGTGTCAACCCAACAGACACTTTCGGAGATACCTGTAATGCACCTTTATAGTCACCCAGTTACGTTGTGACGTTTGATACACCCAAAGCACTCCTACGGTATCCGGGAGTTACACGATCTCATGGTCAAAGGAAAAGATACTTGACATTGGAAAAGCTCTAGCAAACGAACTACACGATCTTTGTGCTATGCTTAGGATTGGGTCTTGTCCATCACATCATTCTCCTAATGATGTGATCCCGTTATCAATGACATCCAATGTCCATAGCCAGGAAATCATGACTATCTGTTGATCAACGAGCTAGTCAACTAGAGGCTTACTAGGGACATATTATGGTCTATGTATTCACACGTGTATTACGATTTCCGGATAATACAGTTATAGCATGAATAAAGACAATTATCATGAACAAAGAAATATAATAATAATGCTTTTATTATTGCCTCTAGGGCATATTTCCAACAGTCTCCCACTTGCACTAGAGTCAATAATCTAGTTACATTGTGATGAATCGAACACCCATGGAATTCTGGTGTTGATCATGTTTTGCCCTAGGGAGAGGTTTAGTCAACGGATCTGCTATATTCAGGTCCGTATGTACTTTAGAAATCTCTATGTCTCCATCTTGAACATTTTCACGAATGGAGTTGAAGCGACGCTTGATGTGCCTTGTCTTCTTGTGAAACCTGGGCTCCTTGGCAAGTGCAATAGCTCCAGTGTTGTCACAAAAGAGTTTGATTGGCCCCGACGCATTGGGTATGACTCCTAGGTCGGTGATGAACTCCTTCACCCATATTGCTTCATGTGCTGCCTCCGAGGCTGCCATGTACTCCGCTTCACATGTAGATCCCGCCACGACGCTCTGTTTGCAGCTGCACCAGCTCACTGCTCCACCATTCAACATATACACGTATCCGGTTTGTGACTTAGAGTCATCCAGATCTGTGTCGAAGCTAGCGTCGACGTAACCCTTTACAACGAGCTCTTCGTCACCTCCATAAACGAGAAACATGTCCTTTGTCCTTTTCAGGTACTTCAGGATATTCTTGACCGCTGTCCAGTGTTCCTTGCCGGGATTACTTTGGTACCTTCCTACCAAACTTACGGCAAGGTTTACATCAGGTCTGGTACACAGCATGGCATACATAATAGAACCTATGGCTGAGGCATAGGGGATGATACTCATCTCTTCTATCTCTTCTGCCGTGGTCGGGCATTGAGCTGAGCTCAATCTCACACCTTGCAAAACAGGCAAGAACCCTTTCTTGGACTGATCCATTTTGAACTTCTTCAAAATCTTATCAAGGTATGTGCTTTGTGAAAGACCTATGAGGCGTCTTGATCTATCCCTATAGATCTTCATGCCTAATATATAAGCAGCTTCTCCAAGGTCCTTCATTGAAAAACTCTTATTCAAGTAGGCCTTGATGCTGTCCAAGAGTTCTATATCATTTCCCATCAAAAGTATGTCATCTACATATAATATGAGAAATGCTACAGAGCTCCCACTCACTTTCTTATAAACGCAGGCTTCTCCATAAGTCTGCGTAAACCCAAATGCTTTGATCATCTCATCAAAGCGAATGTTCCAACTCCGAGATGCTTGCACCAGCCCATAAATCGAGCGTTGGAGCTTGCACACCTTGTCAGCATTCTTAGGATCGACAAAACCTTCCGGCTGCATCATATACAACTCTTCCTTAAGGAAACCATTAAGGAATGCCGTTTTGACGTCCATTTGCCATATCTCATAATCGTAGAATGCGGCAATCGCTAACATGATTCGGACGGACTTTAGCTTCGCTACCGGTGAGAAAGTCTCATCGTAGTCAATTCCTTGAACTTGTCGATAACCCTTAGCGACAAGCCGAGCTTTATAGATGGTCACATGACCATCCGCGTCTGTCTTCTTCTTGAAGATCCATTTATTTTCTATGGCTCGCCCTTCAACGGGCAAGTCAGTCAAAGTCCATACTTCGTTTTCATACATGGATCTTATCTCGGATTTCATGGCTTCTAGCCATTTGTCGGAATCCGGGCCTGCCATCACTTCTTCATAGTTCGAAGGTTCACTGTTGTCTAACAACATGATTTCCAAGACAGGGTTGCCGTACCACTCTGGTGCGGAACGTGTCCTTGTGGACCTTCGAATTTCAGTAGGAGCTTGATCAGAAGTATCTTGATCATCATCAATAACTTCCTCTCTAGTCGGTGCAGGCGCCTCAGGAACATTTTCTTGAGTTGCGCCATTTTCCGGTTCAAGAGGTAATACTTCATCAAGTTCTACTTTCCTCCCACTTACTTCTTTCGAGAGAAACTCTTTCTCCAGAAAGGATCCATTCTTGGCAACAAAGATCTTGCCTTCGGATCTGAGGTAGAAGATATACCCAATGGTTTCTTTAGGGTATCCTATGAAGACGCATTTTTCCGATTTGGGTTCGAGCTTTTCAGGTTGAAGTTTCCTGACATAAGCATCGCATCCCCAAACTTTTAGAAACGACAGCTTAGGTTTCTTCCCAAACCATAATTCAAACGGTGTCGTCTCAACGGATTTCGACGGAGCCCTATTTAAAGTGAATGCGGCAGTCTCTAAAGCATAGCCCCAAAAAGATAACGGTAAATCGGTAAGAGACATCATAGATCGCACCATATCTAATAGACTGCGATTACGACGTTCGGACACACCATTACGCTGAGGTGTTCCAGGCGGCGTGAGTTGTGAAACTATTCCACATTTTCTTAAGTGTGTGCCAAATTCGTGACTCAAGTATTCTCCTCCACGATCTGATCGTAGAAACTTGATTTTCCCGTCACGTTGATTCTCAACTTCACTCTGAAATTCTTTGAACTTTTCAAAGGTTTCAGACTTGTGTTTCATTAAGTAGACATACCCATATCTACTTAAGTCATAAGTGAGGGTGAGAACATAACGATAGCCACCGCGAGCCTCAACACTCATTGGACCGCACACATCAGTATGTATGATTTCCAATAAGTTGGTTGCTCGCTCCATTGTTCCTACGAACGGAGTCTTGGTCATTTTACCCATGAGGCATGGTTCGCACGTGTCAAATGATTCATAATCAAGAGACTCTAAAAGTCCATCTGCATGGAGCTTCTTCATGCGTTTGACACCTATGTGACCAAGGCGGCAGTGCCACAAGTATGTGGGACTATCATTATCAACCTTACATCTTTTGGTATCCACACTATGAATATGTGTAATATTACGTTCGAGATTCATTAAGAATAAACCATTGACCATCGGAGCATGACCATAAAACATATCTCTCATATAAATAGAACAACCATTATTCTCAGATTTAAATGAGTAGCCATCTCGTATTAAACGAGATCCTGATACAATGTTCATGCTCAAACTTGGCATGAAATAACAATTATTGAGGTTTATAACTAATCCCGTAGGTAAATGTAGAGGTAGCGTGCCGACGGCGATCACATCGACCTTGGAACCATTCCCGACGCGCATCGTCACCTCGTCCTTTACCAGTCTCTGTTTATTCTGCAGCTCCTGCTATGAGTTACAAATATGAGCAACGGCACCGGTATCAAATACCCAGGAGTTACTACGAGTACTGGTAAGGTACACATCAATTACATGTATATCACATATACCTTTTGTTTTGCCGGCCTTCTTGTCCGCTAAGTATTTGGGACAGTTCCACTTCCAGTGACCCTTCCCTTTGCAATAAAAGCACTCCGTCTCAGGCTTGGGTCCATACTTTGACTTCTTCTTCCCAGCAGCTTGCTTGCCGGGCGCGGCAACTTCCTTGCCGTCCTTCTCAAAGTTCTTTTTACCCTTGCCCTTCTTGAACTTAGTGGTTTTATTGACCATCAACACTTTCTTGACTTCTACCTCTGCTGATTTTAGCATTGCAAATACTTCAGGAATGGTCTATTCCATCCCCTGCATATTGAAGTTCATCACAAAGCTCTTGTAGCTTGGTGGAAGCGACTGGAGGATTCTGTCAATGACCGCATCATCCGGGAGATTAACTCCCAGCTGAGTCAAGCGGTTATGTAACCCAGACATAGTGAGTATGTGCTCACTGACAGAACTATTTTCCTCCATCTTACAGCTGAAGAATTTGTCGGAGACTTCATATCTCTCGACCCGGGCATGAGCTTGGAAAACCATTTTCAGCTCTTCGAACATCTCATATGCTCCATGTCTCTCAAAACGCTTTTGGAGCCCCGACTCTAGGCTGTAAAGCATGCCACACTGAACGAGGGAGTAGTCATCGGCACGTGTCTGCCAAGCATTCATAACGTCTTGGTTCTATGGGACGGGTGGATCACCTAGCGGTGCTTGTAGGACATAATCTTTCTTGGCAGCTATGAGGATGATCCTCAGGTTCCGGACCCAGTCCGTATAGTTGCTGCCATCGTCTTTCAGCTTGGTTTTCTCTAGGAACGTGTTGAAATTGAATACAACGTTGGCCATTTGATCTACAAGACATATTGTAAAGATTTTTAGACTAAGTTCATGATAATTAAGTTCATCTAATCAAATTATTAATGAACTCCCACTTAGATAGACATCCCTCTTCTAGTCATCTAAGTATAACATGATCCGAGTTGGCTAGGCCGTGTCCGATCATCACGTGACACGGACTAGTCAACGTCGGTGAACATCTTCATGTTGATCGTATCTTCTATACGACTCATGCTCGACCTTTCGGTCTTCTGTGTTCCGAGGCCATGTCTATGCACATGCTAGGCTCGTCAAGTCAACCTAAGTGTATTGCGTGTGTAAATCTGTCTTACACCCGTTGTATGTGAACGTAAGGATCTATTACACCCGATCATCACGTGGTGCTTCGAAACGACGAACTGTTGCAACGGTGCACAGTTAGGGGGAACACTTTCTTGAAATTATTATGAGGGATCATCTTATTTACTACCGTCGTTCTAAGCAAACAAGATGCAAAACATGATAAACATCACATGCAATCAAATAATAATAGTGACATGATATGGCCAATATCACATAGCTCCTTTGATCTCCATCTTGGGGCTCCATGATCATCCTGTCACCGTCATACTCATCGACATGTAAGTTGTGATTCCTATTACAATAGCATGAACATCTCATACATCACATATAGATCATTCATCATTCATCACAACTTTGGCCATATCACATCACATAGCATACCCTGCAAAAACAAGTTAGACGTTCTCTAATTGTTGTTTGCATGTTTTACGTGGCTGCTATGGGTTTCTAGCAAGAACGTTTCTTACCTACGCAAAGACCACAACGTGATATGCCAATTGCTATTTACCCTTCATAAGGACCCTTTTCATCGAATCCGATCCGACTAAAGTAGGAGAGGCAGACACCCGCTAGCCACCTTATGCAACTAGTGCATGTCAGTCGGTGGAACCTGTCTCACGTAAGAGTACGTGTAAGGTCGGTCCGGGCCGCTTCATCCCACGATGCCGCCGAATCAAGATAAGACTAGTAACGGCAAGCATATTGAACAAAATAAACGCCCACAACTACTTTGTGTTCTACTCGTGCAAGAGAACTACGCATAGACCTAGCTCATGATGCCACTGCTGGGGAACGTTGCAGAAAACAAAAATTTTCCTACGGTTTCACCAAGATCCATCTAGGAGTTCATCTAGCAACGAGTGATTAGATGCATCTACGTACCTTGTAGATCGCGAGCGGAAGCGTTCAAAGAACTGGGATGATGTAGTCGAACACGACGTGATCCAAATCACCGATGATCTTAGCACCGAACGGACGATGCCTCCGCGTTCAACACACGTACGGAACGGATGACGTCTCCTCCTTTCTTGATCCAGCAAGGGGGGAAGAGAGGTTGATGAAGATCCAGCAGCACGACGGCGTGGTGGTGGATGCAGGGCTACTGCATATACATATCTTCACAACCCTAGCGTCACCGAACCTTAAGTGTGTAGACCCTACGGGTTCGGGAGACAAGCAGACATGACCGAGACAACTCTCCGGTCAATAACCAACAGCGGGATCTGGATACCCATGTTGGCTCCCACATGCTCCACGATGATCTCATCGGATGAACCACGATGTCGAGGATTAATCAACCCCGTATACAATTCCCTTTGTCAATCGGTATGTTACTTGCCCGAGACTCGATCGTTGGTATCCCAATACCTTGTTCAGTCTCGTTACCGGCAAGTCACTTTACTCGTACCGTAATGCATGATCCCGTGATCAACCACTTGGTCACCTTGAGCTCATAATGATGATGCATTACCGAGTGGGCCCAGTGATACCTCTCCGTTATATGGAGTGACAAATCCCAGTCTCGATCCGTGTCAACCCAACAGACACTTTCGGAGATACCTGTAATGCACCTTTATAGTCACCCAGTTACGTTGTGACGTTTGATACACCCAAAGCACTCCTACGGTATCCGGGAGTTACACGATCTCATGGTCAAAGGAAAAGATACTTGACATTGGAAAAGCTCTAGCAAACGAACTACACGATCTTTGTGCTATGCTTAGGATTGGGTCTTGTCCATCACATCATTCTCCTAATGATGTGATCCCGTTATCAATGACATCCAATGTCCATAGCCAGGAAATCATGACTATCTGTTGATCAACGAGCTAGTCAACTAGAGGCTTACTAGGGACATATTATGGTCTATGTATTCACACGTGTATTACGATTTCCGGATAATACAGTTATAGCATGAATAAAGACAATTATCATGAACAAAGAAATATAATAATAATGCTTTTATTATTGCCTCTAGGGCATATTTCCAACACTATCAAGCAGCGAGGGAAACAAGGAGTAGTGGAAGGCAATTTGGAGAACATGTGTACCATCAAAAATCAGGGTTTTCTTATGGCGTTTGGCTAGACAATAGATACCCTCCGGGGAGGTTCTGCAATGACAAAATATGGCTACAACTGGGGCTTGTAATCTGTGCGGAGTGAATGACTCTTGGCGGCATGCTTTGTTGAACTGCCCAATGTCTCGCAGCACATGGGCGCTTTCCTCTGAGGCGATTTTGGATCAACTGAGTATTCACCAACATGAATGCCCCAAGCAGTGGCTTTTTGCAATGCAGAGCGCACTATCGGTGGATGATTTTGTCACGTTTGCAGTGTCACTATGGGCCATTTGGGGGCGAGAAGAAAAGCAATCTATGAAGGCATATTCAAGACCCCCCCAAACAAGGCATGATTTTATCAATTCTTACCTGTCCGAAGTTCAAATCTTAATGCCATCAAGGGAAGGTATGAGAGAGGGTGAACGTCGTCACGCTGGATGGATCGCCCCTCCAGACGGCTTCACTAAACTGAACGTTGATGCTGCGGTAGGCAGAGGAGGGAGCTATGGAGCCGTTGCGGCGATCTGCAGAGAGCAAGATGGAAGGTTTGTAGGGGCGTCAGCAATTATCTTCAAGCATATTTCTGATCCAACCACACTTGAAGCTTTGGCGGTCAGAGAGGGCCTTGATCTTGCTACTGATCTAAATGTTGCAAGGGTTTATGCTGCTACAGACAACAAAGGGGTGGTACAGGAAGTAGAAGGAGGAAGTGATGCGGTTTATGGCCCAATAATCAGAGAGATCAAGCTACAAATGTCTTCTTTTAATTCTTGTAATTTAGTTCATCAGTTTAGGAGCTCAAATTTTGATGCTCACAACATAGCAAAGCATGAGTTGAGTTTGGGAGCTGGCCGCCATGTTTGATTAGGCCAGCCAGATGGAATTGCATTCGTCCTTGTAAACATTGTGACGACATAATAAAGCTTTGCGAGATTGCCTAAAAAACCTAAAAAACCCCAGAAAAACAGGTAGCCTACGTGTGGATCCAATCCCGCTCACAACAAAGAGTACACCACGACCAGCTAGCCACTCCACCACAAAGATGCTACTCAATATTTAAGCGCAAAACACTATAACAACTATCAGCAGGGTTGAGATTTTAGAAAACAACATTTTAGAAATATTTCTTGAAAATTTCGAACAATTCGAAATGCCGCAAATATTTTTTGATATTCTAAGCTCTTTTTCTAAAAAAATGTTAACAATTTTTGTAATCCAAATTTAGAAAAAGCACGGACATTTTTTCACAAAACCTAACAGTTTTCTAAAACGTGAAGAATTTTGGGAAAATAGAAACTTTTATGACATTGTGATTTTTTTTGAAAATAAGAAACACTTTCGGAAATTCTTGAACATATTTTGAAGCACAAACATTTTTCTGAAATTGTGAGCAAATTTTGGAAATGAGAACATATTTGGAAATTCCTGTACATTTTCTGAAACATAAACACTTTATGAATTACATATAGAACATATTTTGATATAGAGAACATTTTTTAGAAACATGAACATAATAAAGATTTGAAAACGAGAACATGTTTTTGAAATTAATGAACATTTTTTTAAATTATGACCCAAATTTAAACAACATTTTTTGGAATTCCTGAAAGACTTTTTGAAACACGAACTTTTTTTTGAAATTGTGAACAAAAGTTGAAAATTGGAACATTTTATGAAATTCCTGAAGATTTTATCAAAACATGAATGTACCAATTATTTGAAAATGGGAACATTTTTTTGAATTTACTGAACTTTTTTCAAAACATAAACATTTATGAAATTGTGACCCAAATTTTAAAAAGAACATTTTTTGAAATTCCTAAAAGACTTTTTGAAACACAAACATTTTTTAAAATTGTGAACAATATTTGAAATGGGAACATTTTATGAAATTACTGAATATTTTTTCAAAACATGAATGTACAAAATATTTGAAAATGAGAACATTTTTTGAATTTACTGAACTTTTTTCAAAATAGGAACATTTTTCGAAATTTTGAACAAAATCTAAAACAAGAATATTTTATGAAATTCCTGAAAGACTTTTTGAAACACGAACAATTTTTGAAATTGTGAACAAAAGTTCAAAATGGGCACATTCTATGAAATTCCTGAATTTTTTTTCAAAACATGAACGTAACCACGAACATTTTTTAAAACACGAACATTTATTGAAATGTGAATTTTTTTAAAACAAGAACGTTTTTTGAGATTCCCTAAAGAGTTTTTGAAACACTAACATTTTTTGAAATTTTGAAAAATATTTGAAAACGAGAATTTTTTTTGAAATCTTGAACAAAATTTGAAAACATGGACGTTTATGAAATTCCTGAACATTTTTTGAAATTTAGAGCAAATTTTGAAAACAAGAACATGTTATAAAATTCTGAATAACTATTTGAAATTCTCAAACAAGATAAATATGAAAAAGGAAAAATGAAAGAGCAAAGCAAAGAAAAGAAAACAAAAAACAAACAAAAAAGAAAAAAGAGATAGAAAAAGAAAAAGGAAAGAAAGAAAAAGGAAAAAGGGGGGAATATAAAAACCGGTTCAGGAACCTCCTAGATGATTCCAAAGCAGAAAAAAACGGGCTGGGAACCGCCTAGAAGATTCCCAAAACCCGAAATCACTAATTAAGGAGTACTCGTTGCAAAGATCACTCCAATTTCCCTAGTTGCGAAAAGTGGTGCACATGCAGCGCGTCACTTGTCGCAACCTGGGAGTTTTCCTTTTTTTCATAGATCCGTTTACTCAAAATATTTTATCTCTCAAATCGTGTGTCCAAATCTCGAACCGCTTTCGTCGTTGAATTCTTCGCGTCGAGATTTTCAAAACTAGATCCCATGTTGATAGGTTTTGACGAACTTTTTTTTCATAAAAAAACCAGACGAAAAAACCGAACCGCGAGCACGGATTTTTTCCCTTTCCGAAAGAGACAGGCTCATGCCTCTCACGAAGTCACAACCGTGCCTCTCGCGGAAGCAAAACCGTGACTCTCGCGAAAAAAAAAGAAAAACGCATTTTTTTCGTTTCCGAGTAGGCACAGCCGTGACTCTCGTGAAAGTACAATCGTAACTCTTGCGGAAGCAAAACCATGACTCTCGTGAAAGGAAAAAACAGAAAACACGTTTTTTCCCTTTCCAAGAGGCACGACCGTGACTCTCGCGAAAGCACAACCATACTTCTCGCGGAAGCAAAACCGTGACTCTCGCGAAAGAAAAAAATGCGTTTTTTTTCGTTTCCGAGAGGCACGACCGTGACTCTCGGGAAAACACACCCGTGCCTCTCGCGGAAGCAAAATCATGACTCCCGTGAAAGGAAAAAAAAACAGAAAATACGTTTTTTTTTTTCGTTTTCGAGAGGCACGGCCGTGACTCTCGCGAAAGCAAAACCATGCTTTTCGCGGAAGCAAAACCGTGACTCTCATGAAAGGGAAAAAAAGAAAACATGTTTTTTTGCGCAAAATATTTTTTTTCAATTTTTTTTGATTGAAAAGCTAAGGAAGACCGGTAAAAAACCAAAACGTCGAAAAAACAGAAAAAAAAACCATTTAAAAACCGAAAACGCGTGCGGAAAAATAAAAAAAATAAAACCCGGAGGGAGCGCCCAGAACGCGACACGTGACGAATGGCTGAGAGCGCGTCAAGTGGTGCTGATCATTGCGAGGCTCCCCCAAACCCCCCTCCCCCCTCCCCCCAAACCGGATTCGCACAAAGGTTTGAACGGGCCGGCCTATCCGCGTCGACTACTTGCCGCAACGAGCGGCAAATAGGAATTTCTGGATCCTTGCTCCCGATCCAGGGTAATTGTTGAACGCGGGCGCCGGTTGCTTAGGGTCTGCTGCATCTGTGTATTTTCTCTTGTATGTGTTGCGGATCCGTGGACAACGGAGGAGGACGCGGGTTAGTTCGTACGGGTTCTGGTCTCTGTCAGTGCGATTGGTGGTGGAGTGGATCTGAAATTTCTCTTAGAGTAAGCATGCGGGCGGTGTGATGTGGGTGGAAGGCTGTGGTCAAATTTGGATTGAGGATGTGTTCATGATTCGATTGGTGATGCTTGTTAAGTTTTGGATCCTTCGGTTCGGCTATGTTGCAACTGCTTGTATTATGAAGCTAGATGCAGGTTTGCATTGTTAATCAGAGGTAAAATAGTTCAACGGTTAAGGTCCCGGTGCATTGGAACTATTTGCTAGTGAAGCTGTTAGTTTGCAAGGAACTGTTGCGTTATGTGCCAGACTATTTTCGGATTTGTTTGTCATCGTCTGATCTTTGGCCGTCTTATTGCTGCAGATACCACAACTGCTATGATTTATTGGCTTTTAGTGTATTATGGCTATAAAATAAATAGGCTAACATGTGCTCTGAGGAAGTCAGCCTTTACGGTTCATATATGTTCTGGGGCTCATTGAAGGAAGAACTTATATTTTCACTTAGCATGCTTAATTGTTTCTTGTTAGCTTTCACATGTTAATGGAAAATCCCATTGCACATATTGATCACATGTTTGCATCCAAATATGCAAGGCGATCATCCTTTGTGTCAAAGTAGCAATTGGTGCTGTAATCTACTTCCTAGTACTTTTGATTTTTATAAGAGTAACACAAATTCCTGAGCTTGTCCAGTAGATCATGCTTTATAACTACATACCCTCGTTGGAGATTTTCATCCGTGTCCATTTCATTTTCTTTTAGCATCCGTAAGTTTGCCCCATGCCACTATACAAGCCCACAACTATATGTTCATGCTTTTACAGCTGATGACTTATTCTACCTATGAAAACTATGTAGGATTTTGAGTTGTTCTAGTGTGCTGTGTTGGTTATCTTTTGTAACTGGGTAAAACAGGACTCATGTGAATTTCTTTAATTCTGCAGCAAGAGAAGCACAAGATGATGATGAGCGAGATGGTAACCAAGCTGACGAATGTGTGCTGGGACAAATGCATAACCAGCACTCCAGGAAGCAAGTTCAGCTCCGGTGAAAGTACCTGCCTGACCAATTGCGCTCAGAGGTACCTTGACATGAGCGTGATAATTGCGAAGAGGTTTGAGATGCAGTAGGGCGTCTCCAACTTCAGCCGGTTGTTGCGTCATCAAAAAGTTTCCAAACTCCAAGCTTCCTTTGAACATGCCAACAATGGCGAGTTTTAACAGTGAAAATATTGAATCTTCCGTCGTAAACGCTTGGTTAATAGTTGTATCTGTGGTGAACCTTGATGTGTTTAGCTTTCTTGTGAAGCTACTGTCATTTGATTCTCTGATCACTTAGTTGGTTTCGTTTCAAGTCAATCTATATGAAGTCTGGCAACAAGTCATGAAATTAAGGGGTTGTTTGGATTGTGACTATCTTTGCCATATATTGTCACATGATTTTTGTCACACTTGCCACACTTGCCTTAGTTGAGTTGCTTAAATTGTTAGTCACACTTTGGCTTGTCTAAGGAAACCTTGCCACACTTTTTGTGTTTATAACATGTGGGGTTCATTGCTCATAAAAAAATCCTTGCCTTAGATGTGGGTAGAACCAAACACCTATCTAACTTGATCAAACTTGTCTAAGGTTACGCGTGGCAAGGTGTGGCTGAAATCAAACAGCCCCTAATTCATCTTATTTTCAGTAGGTGTGGTACAGGACAATTAACATATGTCGAATATGATTATCATTGTTGGCTGGGAACTTCATAATTTCTGCACTAAGGACATGTACAGTGGTTGATAAGGTAGTCTTATCATAAGCCCGCCACATAATTAAGAGAAGACAGGAAAAAAAAATGATTGCGTCTGTACAGGGTTAATAAAATTGGGAAGAACATTTGCTGCCGCACCAAACAGACAGCCAGAGCACCACAAGGGACCTACCACTTTATACCATGAGAAGCTATAACATAAGGGTTTTTTTTTGAGAAAAAACATAAGTTGGTTGTAACATATCGAACTGGAAGAAAACCGAACAAAGCCCTGAAGATGACGGCTTCTCAGGAGAATGGGCACTCCATATCCTCGAGAGACTATGTTCATGATTATTGTGAATACCACCACTATCCAACATATGAATCCCTAATTGGTGCAACAGCCCCTGCACGGGAGGCACACAAACCCCACCAGTACCGCCGCACCTCCCCTCTGATGCCGCCGGGCTAAGAGCATTACTAGTAGAACCCTCAAACCCTCACTAGCGTTTTAAGGGTCCAAAAATAATTTTTTTGTGCACTTTTACGGGTTGAAAAACAGGGGCAAAGATTAGAACCCTCAAACCCAACCCTTATAACGGAATATTCCCATGAACGACGTTGTCGTTGCGCGCGGGAGGTCGACGGGGCGGCCGCCGGCGACGGGGGCGACTAGCAGCGGCGGTCTCGGGCGTGGGCGCGGGAGTTGGGAGGATTTTTCCCTCCCGCGCGAGGATAACCGCCAAATGAGGGTTGGGGTAGATTTTGCTCCCCAACCCTTTTGAGGATTGGGAGAGGGTTTGAGGGTTGGACCTTTAAAAATTTTTGAGGGTTTGAGGGTTAAGAGGTTTTAGTCTACGGCTTTTTTTCGACGAAAATTGTAAAAAAGAACAATTATTTTTAGGGGTTTAAGGGTTTGAGGGCTCTACTAGACTTGCTCTCATGGAGGTCAGGTGGCGCGGGGCAGGTGTGGAGCCGTGGAGGGCTGGGTGGCGGCATGGCAGCTACTCCCGGCGGAGGCGCATGGCGGCTGCTTGGAGCTGATGGGTGGGTGTGGTGGCGTGTATGTGGAGCCGTGGAGGGCTGGGTGGTGATGCGTGGCGACCTAAGTGGTCTTCTACAAATTCGATTGGACGTGGCACCAAGGGTCGGGCTCTCTGCTGGATGTGGACCACGTCATCCAGGTGCTGGCCTGGCTCACCCTGTGCGTTTGGTTTATTCGGTTTACATGGTTCGATTTATACGGTTTTTCAGTTTGTACGGTATTAATACTTTGGTAAATATGGTATGAAATTAAAATACGGTTCGGTTTCGGTATATATCAAATTATTTTGGTATGGTTTCGGTATATACCATAAAAACCAAAGTTGACGCGAATTTGGAAATGACGTAATAATAATTAGCAAATTTATGACTCAAAACACATACTATTCTACACAAATAGTATATGACTATATATATATATAAGTATATATGCATGCATTGATTCATCCGTTGATGGTTATGGACGTGCTTAGCATTTTAAAAATAAAAAAATGACTATGTTACAAGAAAAAATTACGTGCTTAGTAGTGCATTTGACTCATGTACAAGAAAAATGACAACTTGTATGGTTGTTCATCTCAAGAAATATAAATTTATTTTTTACTTTGGTTTATTCGTTTAACCGTTCGGTTTTCTGGTATATACCATAAAAACCAAGTTCAAATCGGTATGAAAAGTTCATACCATACCGAAACCAAAAACCATAAAATTAGTTTGGTTCGGTTTATTTTCGGTTCGGTTTTTAAATGCACAGAGTGAGGCCTGGCCTTCCGTGCGTGCGGTGGCTGACCGGTGGTGCTTTGGTCCACGGCTTGGTGGTGATGATTCTGATCCGATCAGCCAGACGGTGGTGACTACAAATTGTACTGCAACAACACCTAAAAAAACAAATTGTACTGCAATGACTTTCTACGGTTCCACGACGGCTGTGGTCATCAAAAGGTATTCAGGAGGGTTCATCTCTTCTGACCCGCTGGTTGACTACGAGGGTAAGATGCAAATTATGGATGACGGTTTGGCACAGATGGATGGTTGTGTAATGGCAGTGATCGCATCACATGTAGTTGCTGGGATGACGGAAAAATGATGGTGACAACACATGAACGACTTCGATTGTGTTGCTACTTGAGCACCCGGTCTCGAGCTCCAGGGCGAAAGCCTAGGTTAGACCCGAGTGGTTATATCTGGCGATGACGATGTTTTCCTCATGTTTACTTTGTTGAAGGTATTGTTTGGGTATGCTTGGATTGATTCCTCATGGTGAATACCTAGATTCTGGCCTTGTGGTTGGATCCCGTGATGGCGGCGCCCGAGTGTCGGTCTCTTTTCGAAGACATTAATGTTGAAGAACCTCGTTATTCATGTGGTGTCATGAGATGGTTGATACACATATGGTCATTGTTGTAATTTGCCGATCGTAGATCTGATCGCTTTGCGGGTTTTTTCCTCGCCTACGCATAGTTTTGGTCTTATATGACTTTGCTAGTTGCCGGCGTGTTCTCACGTATGTGTGAGTTATGTTGGATGTGTGAATTCTAACTATGCAGAGACCGGGTCCGTGCTCACTGTGTTATATATCATCTTGATGCTGCTTTTTAAACCAATAAAAAATTTCCTTTATCAAAAAATTCCAAGGTATGAATATCAAAAGCATAATGCCAACATATCCAAGTTGTGGGAAAAGGCCCCCTATAGTGTTGCAGCAACGAAGAAGATGTTGGTGGCAAAGGCGTTCATATGGTCTGGACTCTAGAGATTTAGTGAGGGGAGAGGTCTAGCAAACATGACAAATATTACTTCTTCCAAAAGGGATAACAACGGGTCAAAATAGGAAAAGCTCTCATGATGACAACTGTAGTTGTTGGCGTCCCTAGTCTCACCGTCAAGCCCTGGTGGTGGTGTTTAAGAGCATCTACGGCCGGCATCATCAAATCTTCCTCAAACATCTGTGGATGCGTCTGTTCGGTGACTGAACATGAGAGAGAAAGAAAAAGTGACCCAACTAGACCCCTTATATATTCTCTATACGTCTGGGCTGTCCGTAAACCTTCATATTGAGGATAAATGTAGAGAGAACATAAGGGCTCGCGAACGCGTCCGGTTTGTCCGCTATGTAGGACGCGGCCCATCCTTGACCATCCTTTTCTTTTTCTTTATTCATTCTTTTCTTTCTTTCTTCATCTTCATCAATCACCTGCAAATAACCGGATATATGATGAAGAATATGAGGACCGTGGTTGCATGTACGGATTAGTAGGGGCTTAAAATGAACATTCCAGTCACTAACCGGGCAGGCCCGCGAGCGTTTAGGGGGTTAGATTCGTTTAAGTCCGGCTGTAGATGCTCTGAGTGCTAGCCCATTGATAAGTGTGTGTGCCTCCGCAGGTGCAATGTCTGTCATCACCAACACCTTCCCCAAATCTGACAGAGCCCCGTCGTTCACTGGCTGGGGAGGGTAATAGGGACTGCCTCGGAGTCATGGTTTGTGCTACTGAGGTGTCCAACATCGGTCGTGACTCACTGAGATGGACGACTGTGATGTATACATGCAGTTGGCGGGGTTGAACAGACTTGTCGTCCATCGATTGAGCGATATCACCGTTAGTTAACCTTTGAAGGATATGATAGCAACCGTCCTCTTCTAAGATGAAGAAGCGATCGTTTGAAATTTACGATTTCAGGCATGCATTTGACACGAATTTTGTACACCGTGTAGCCCAGCTAGAACTAGAAGACATGCAGCTAGATGCGGCATAAAGTTCATGTACGCTGGGCCATCCAGCTGGAAGCTAATAGAAGCCCAAATACAAACATCTGTCAGAAACAAAAGACTCACAGAGAACTTGTCATAATAAAGCAAGAGCCAACATATTTCCGATCCTTTCGTAGCTTTCTTCAGTACAACCATGGGTAACTTTTGACAAATCTCATATCTCCTGGACGGCTGGACTGATAACTTTTGACAGGAATCGAGTGATGAATGTAAAGAAGCATTTGTGCAGTAATGCTTCAATACGTAGGTCTAGAAACATCACGTGCTGATTCTGACCTGAATGTTGCATGTACTGAAGGCCAAGCACAAAATGCTACTAATTCACCAACCAACGAACGTGAGGCTATATGTACCAAACAATGAAACAGGGACAGTTAAGATGCTCAATACCTGACGATGATTTATGCAGACACTGAAAGTATGGATGACATAATGCAGACTTTACAGATACTACGTTTGAGGGCAAGATGTGCAGCGAAGCCAATCAAACTGTCATTATTTTTGAATTTGATTGATTGAAGTCAATCAAATTGTTGCTACTCGATCGCTACCTAACGTGAAGGAGGCATGGCGAACGGGTCATGCTCTGTCTCGGCGAGTTTGCCGAGCGTCCTGTCCACGAGGCGCCTGAGATCGTCCCTGACCTTGCTCTCCCGCATCGCCCTCTGCTCGTAGTTGAAGGTCGCGAGCGCGCGCTTCTCCTCGGCGCTGTACACCTGGTTCTCCTTCCGGAGGCGCACGGCGGTGATCCTCGAGTGCCTGCTCCCGCTCATCACGTACCCGGCCTCCTCGAACCTCTGGATCTCCTCGGCGGACAGGCCCACCTCGCCGCGCCGCGGGATCCGCTTCCCCTGCTGCACGAACTGCGCCATGGCGTCGCCCTCCCCCGGCCGGAGCGCGCCGCCGTACTTGACCTGGACATCGACGTGGGGCAGCGGCAGCGGCAGTGGCCCGACCAGCGGCCCCGGGCCGTCGTCCGGAGCCGGCTACTGCTTCGTCGACGCGGACATATTCTTAAACTCGATCGCGTCCTTCTTCTCATCGCCGGCCTTGACATTGCCCTTGGCGGCGCGATCGTGTTTACCGGAGCCGCAGAAATCGGATCCCTTGCTTTTCTTCCCACTCGAGCGATTGTGACTGCTTCTCCTTGATCTCTTCCTGCTCTCGCAGGAGGTCTCCGAGTCAACATCGCTATCGCTACTGCTGCCACGCGATCGACCGCGACGGCAGCGGCTTCTCTTGCCACTTCTGCTGCGTCCACGACCCTTACGGCGGCGTCGGTGCCTGCTGTCGGTCATGGAACCCTCCGATTCGCTTAAATTTGATACCCCATGGTCTGCGCCATCAGCTTCGTTGTGGCGATGGAGAGGGGGACTAGGAGATCGGTGGCGACGTCGGCCGCGGGAGGCGGCCGCGCCGCAGCCAGCTACCGAAGGGACGCCGGGCTTCGTCTGCGTCTTCAGGCGCGGCATGGCGGACATTGTTTTTCTTTCGGTTTAGGGGGAGGCGGAGATCGGCCTCTCGGGTCGGCGGTTGGCGTTGCGATCTGTACAGGCTATGGTTAAGGCAGGGTCGAGTTTCTCGGAGTTATTTGTTTCTCTGAGCGAACAAAAGTATTTTTTTCTTTCCAAAATGCTAATTAGTGCAGGTGCACTAATTGGCACTTCCCGGCGTACATCAATAATCACAACCGTTTGATATGAAATCATGTCAGAGCAGCATCTCACTCCACCCCGTCCACGCACACAGGGGTGGGGGGTGATGATTTTCAGGAGGCGTGACGGTTAACCGTGCCGCGCGCTCTAAGCTGAGGAGTAAGGCTGAAGACGGGGCTAGTGAGCCATCCTCCCATGGGCTAGAGCGACGGAGGAGCGGAGGGAGAAGTTGGGTATGTGCGCCATCCGCAAGAGGCCAGAGCGGAGGAGAAGCATGGGGGTAAGCATATTTGGCGCACGCGATCACAAGTCGGTACTCGGCATGCAAAACCATGGAATGGAGGTTGCAAAACAACACGTAAGCTTCTCAAAATCCACAGCTACATCCCCGCGGTATGTTGGATCTGCTATTTTCCATTTGCATGCGAGAGAGGTAGACATGACAGTATATTTTGGAGATGTTGACGAGGGCTGGGGCAGGATTTGGGGTGTTGGGTGGTATCGACGAGTTCATGTTCGAGGGTGGGGGTAACAACCCAAGAATAAAACACTAGATATATTTGCACATTATATTATTTGTGCATCATATGCATCACATAATCATAGCATCAACATCATATTGCATTAATTAAATAATTAATTTAGATATACTATTTTGTGATTTTGTTAACTCTGAATAAGTAAACCACTTCTCTTATTTAATGTTCTAAATCCAAGGCTCACCCCCAAAGGATGGACACACTCTTTTTTTTGTATTTAGGAGCTACTGAACTTATGTCGTAATTTTAGCACAAGCATAGATATCAGTCGTAGTGATTTTCGAGAGGCGTGACGGTTGTCTTTTGCTCTTGCCCTTTGATGTCTACTACACAATTATTCTTGTAGACTCGTGTTAGGCCTCCAAGCGCAAAGTTTTGTAGGACAGTAGCAATTTTCCCATAAGTGGATGGCCTAAAATTTATCAATCCTCTTACTTTTGCCCTTTGATGTCTACTACACAATTATTCTTGTAGACTCGTGTTAGGCCTCCAAGCGCAGAGTTTTGTAAGACAGTAGAAATTTTCTCACAAGTGGATGGCCTAAGATTTATCAATCCGTGAGAGGCATAGGATGAAGATGGTCTCTCTCAAATAACCTTGCAATCAAATACAAAAATCTCTTGTGTCCCCAATACACCAAATACAATGTGAAATTGTATAGGTGCACTAGTTCGGCGACGAGATGGTGATACAAGTGTAGTATGTATAGTAGATATAGGTATTTGTAATATGAAAAATATAAAAACAGTAAGATAGCAAGTGATAAAACGGAGCACAAACGGTATTGCAATGCTTGATAACAAGGCCTAGGGTTCATACTTTCACTGGTGCAATCTCTCAACAGTGCTAACATAATTGAATCATATAACAATCCCTTAATGTGCGACAAAGAATCACATCAAAGTTCTTATCAAACGAAGAAAGTATGATGAAAGCGTGCATCAACCCCCTATGCATAAATTACCCAATGTCACCTTGGAAATCTACGAGTTGAGTGCCAAAACATACATCGAGTGAATCAATAGAACACCCCATTGTCACCACGGGTATCCACGTGCAAGACATACATCAAGTGTTCTCCAATCCATAAAAGTATTCAATCTGATTATAGTGAAACCTCAATGGTAAAAAATCAATTCATCACAACAAGATAGAGAGGGAGAAACACCATATGATCCAACTATGTTAACAAAGCTCGTGGTACATCAAAGATCGTGCCAAATCAAGAACACGAGAGAGAGGAAGAGAGAGAGATCAAACACATAGCTACTAGTACATACCCTCAACCTTGAGGGTGAACTACTCCCTCCTCATCATGGAGACCGCCGGGATGATGAAGATGGCCTCTAGTGGTAATTTCCCCATCCAGCAGGGTGCTGGAAGAGAGCTCCAGATGGATCTCCTTGATACAGAGGCTTGCGGAGGAGAGGTCGAAGTTCTGGGGTTTTCTGTATTTATATGAATTTTTGCGCTGGAATCACATGTAGAGGTGCCACTGGGGCCCACAAGGCACCAGGGTGTGCCCTGGTGGCTTATGGTGCCCCTGCGGGTCTTCTGATACTCTCCCGAATTTCCTGGGTCCCTTTCCTTTTAGAAAAAATATTCAAAAAGTTCCGCTGCATTTGGACTTCGTTTGATATGGATTTTCTGGAAACAAAAAACAAGTAGAAAACAACAACTGGCACTGGGCACTAGGTCAATAGGTTAGTCCATGAAAGTCATATAAAAGCCATATAAAAGTGCACCAAAATCGTACAAAACTTATAATAAACATGCATGAATACTTCATAAATTATAGATACGTTGGAGACGTATCAACATCCCCGAGCTTAATTCCTGCTCGTTCTCGAGTAGGTAAATGATAAAAGAAATAATTTATGAAGTGTGAATGCTAGCATAGTGCATAAGTTTGATCAATGATAATTTCAATCACTTTTCCTAGCATCATAACAACTCTTTCTCATAAAAATTATCAAGGTAAAGTAGCAATCAATTCACATGTTATGGTTCAAACAATGCATTCTCTTGAAACTTAACAACCTATGTCCTTAGTCACCAAACAATTGCAATTCAACTTATCTTCAACAAAGTCTAAGTAAGAGCTCCACATACTCAATTATCATTCATTCTTCTATGATTGCTAGTACTCAAAGCATATTTTTAGAACAAATATCATCCATAAAACATAGAGAAAAGGGGCTTAATGTAGCTCCAAGTGAGGTTACCAATAGTATTGAGGACGAAAGAGGGGATGCCTTTCGGGACATCCCCAAGCTTGTATGCTTGGGTCTTCCTTGAATATTGCCCTTGGGTGCCTTGGGAATCCAGATAACCCACAAGTATAGGGGATCGCAACAGTTTCCGAGGGTAGTGTATTCAACCCAAATTTATTGATTCGACACAAGGGGAGCTGCTGAGTTGTCAATTCAACCACACCTGGAGATTAATTATCTGCAGCAAAGTGATATGTAGCGAAGTAGTATGATAGTTTTGATAATAGTAGCAATAGCAATAGTAATAGTAACAGTGATAGCAATGATTTTGTAGCAAGTATAACAACAACAGTAGTAGTAGTAACTTAGCAAGAACGATATGAGAGAAATTCGTAGGCATTGGATTGGTGATTTTCGTTGGATGATATTCATCATATAATAGTCATAACCTAGGGCGATACGGCACTAGCTCCAATTCATAAATATAATGTAGGCATGTATTCCTTAAATAGTCATACGTGCTTATGGAAAGAACTTGCATGCCATCTTTTGTCCTACCCTCCCGTGGCAGTGGGGTCCTATTGGAAACTAAGGGATATTAAGGCCTCCTTTTAATAGAGAACCGGAACAAATCATTAACATATAATGAATACATTAACTCCTCAAACTACGATCATCACTCAGAAGTGTCTCGACTATTTTCACTCCGAGGTTGCCGGATCATAACATGTAGTAAGTGACTATAACTAGCAAGATCAGATCTAGAACATAGATATAATGGTGATAACATAAACGGTTCAGATCTAAAATCATGGCACCCGGGCCCAACGTGACAAGCATTAAGCATGGCAAAGTCATAGAAACATCAATCTCAGAACAGAATGGATACTAGGGATCAAGCTCTAACAAAACTAACTCGATTACATGATAGATCTCATCCAACTCCTCACCGACCAGCGAGCCTACGAAGGAATTACTCACTCCCGGTGGGGAGCATCATGGAATTGGCGATGGAGAAGGGTTGGTGATGACGAAGATCGAAGATCGCCCTCTCCGAAGCCCCAAACGGACTCCAGATCTGGCCTCGTGATGAAGAAAAGGAGGTGGCGGCGGCTCCGTCTCGTGAAACGCGATAATTCTTTCTCCTTGATTTTTTCTCCAAAGATGTGATTTTATCGTATCAGGGTTGAGGTCTGCGGGGCCACTAGGTGGGGACAACCCACTTGGGCGCCCTGGTGGGTTGTGCCCACACAGGTGCCCCCCTCCGGTGGTTCTTGGCTCCAGAAATTCTTATTTATTGTATAAAAAATCCTCGCAAAGTTTTGTTCCAACCCGAGAACTTTTATTTCTGCACAAAAACAACACCATGGTAGTTCTGCTGAAAACAACGTCAGTCCAGGTTAGTTTCATTCAAATCATGCAAATTAGAGTCAAAAACAAGAGGAAGAGCGTTCGGAAAAGTAGATACGACGGAGACGTATCAACTCCCCCAAGCTTAAACCTTTGCTTGTCCTCAAGCAATTTAGTTGATAAACTGAAAGTGAAAAAAGAAAACTTTTAAGAACTCTTTTGCTCTTGTTTACATAAATAAGCTTAAACAACACCCAGGTTTTCAGCCAAGATTATAACTAACCATGTCAACAATAACTCTTAAAAACTATATTAGCTCATATCAATGACATAATCAACTAGCGAGCAATAATAAGATATCACAAACAACAACACTTTGTCAAAACAACCATGATATAATATGACAATAGTGGTATCTCGCTAGCCCTTTCTGAGATCGCAAAACATAAATGCAGAGCACCTCCAAAGTTCAAGCAGCGACTAAACATTGTAATTCATGGTAGAAAAGATCCAGTCATGATGCACTCAACATTAGCTACACACAATGCTTGAGGATGACAATAGTGCTCTCGGGTTCTGGCGTGATACGTCTCCAACATATCTATAATTTATGAAGTATTCATGCCATGTTTAAAATAATTTTATATGATTTTGGAATGATTTGATTAGAACTAACCCGTACTGATGCCGTTTTCAGCAGAACTACCGGGGTGATGTTTTTTTGTGTGCAGAACTAAAAGTTCTCGGAACGAGCTGCAAATTTACGGAGAATATTTTTGGAAAATATAAAAAATACTGGAATGAAAAGATATCGGAGAGGAGTCCCTAGGCAACCACAAGGGTGGGGGGCACGCCCCCTGCCCTGTCGTCGCCTCGTGGGCCCCCTTGACTTGTCCCCGATGCCAACACCTTCTATAAATCCCAAAAACCTCAGAAATAAACCTATATCGGGAGTTCCGCCGCTGCAAGCCTCTGTAGCTACCAAAAACCAATTGGGAGCCTGTTCTGGCACCCTGCCGGAGGGGGAAACCATCACCGGTGGCCATCTTCATCATCCCGGCGCTCTCCATGACAAGGAGGGAGTATTTCACCCTCGAGGCTAAGGGTATGTACTAGTAGCTATGTGTTTGATCTCTCTCTCTCTCTCATGTTCTTGATTTGGAACGATCTTGATGTACCACGAGCTTTGCTACTATAGTTGGATCATATGGTGTTTCTCCCTCTCTATCTTCTTGTGATGAATTGAGTTTTACCTTTGAGGTTTCACTATTATTGGATTGAATACTTGTATTAGATTTGAGAACACTTGATGTATGTCTTGTGTGGGATACCCGTGGTGAAAATGGGGTGTTCTATTGATTCACTTGATGTATGTTTTGGCACTCAACTTGCGAATTCCTGAGGTGACATTGGGGTAATCTATGCATAGGGGTTGATGCACGTTTTCGTCCTTATTTCTCCGGCAGGAATCTTGGGGCACTCTTTGAGATTTTTTGTGTTGGATTGAATATTATGAATCTGAAGTTGTTTGATGCATATCGAATAATTGACCCACAGATACTTGTGGTGACATTGGAGTATCTAGGTGACATTAGGGTTGATTGATGTGTGTCATATGGTGTTATTTTACTATGAACTCTAGGGCTGTTTGTGACACTTATAGGAATAGCTCAATGGATTGATCGGAAAGAATAACTTTGAGGTGGCTTCATACCCTACAAGCAATTTCATCTTATGTTCTCCACGATAGGAACTTTGGAGTGACTTTTATCGCACGTTGAGGGATTGCCATATGATTTAATTATGTTATCATTGTTGAGAGAACTTGCACTAGTGAAAGTATGAACCCTAGGCCTTGTTTCCTAGCATTGCAATACCGTTTTCGCTCACTTTTAGCACTTGCTACCTTGCTGTTTTTTATATTTTCAGATTACCAAAACCTATATCTACCATCCATATTGCACCTGTATCACCATCTCTTCGCCGAACTAGTGCACCTATATAATTTACCATTGTATTTGGTGTGTTAGGAACACAAGAGACTCTTTGTTATTTGGTTGCAGGGTTGTTTGAGAGATACCATCTTTGTCCTACGCCTCCCACGGATTGATAAACCTTAGGTCATCCACTTGAGGGAAAATTGCTACTGTCCTACAAAAATCTACACTTGGAGGCCCAACACGAGTCTACAAGAAGAAGGTTGCGTAGCAGACATCAAGCACTTTTTTGGCGCCGTTGCCGGGGAGGTTAGTTCTTGAAGGTATATCTTTAGATCTTGCAATTGAATCTTTTTAGTTTCTTGTTTTATCACTAGTTTAGTCTATAAAAGAAAACTACAAAAAATGGAATTGAGGTTGCCTCATATGCTTGGCACTAAATATTTGAATGATGAGCATGATTGCAATGTTGTTAGTATGAATTCTTTGAATATCCATGATGCTAATGATATGCAAAGCCATAAGCTTGGGGATGCTATGTTTGATGAATATGATATTTTTAGTCCCCCTAGTTTTGATGAGAATATTTATTATGATAATAGCATGCCTCCTATTTATGATGATTATATTGATGAAAGTGGGTTTTGAAGAGTGTCAACTTTAGGAAGTAATGATCCCACTATTTTGGAGGGTGTTGAATCTTATAATATTTATGAAAGTGGATTTGGAGAGATCATGACTTTATTTAGTGATGAATCCACTATTTCGGAAGAGGTTCCAATTGATTATGAGAACAAAGCTATCTATGATGATTATTGTGATGACATGTATGCTATAAAGAATAATGATAACCATGAAACTTGTTATCATGATTTTAATTTTCAATTGGTTATGCCTCGCATGATAGTTATTTTGTTGAATTTGCTTCCACTATTATGAATAAGAAGAATTTTGCTTATGTGGAGAGTAGTAAATTTTCTATGCTTGTGGATCATGAAAATAATGCTTTGTGTGATGGTTATATTGTTTAATTCATTCATGATGCTACTGAAATTTTTTATGAGAGAGGAACATATGCTTCTACGTATCTCAATAATATCAAGTTTCCTCTGTACATGTTGAAAATCTTGAAGTTTTGCTTGCTTTACCTTCCTATGCAAGTCGATTCTTGTTCCCATAAGTTGTTTGCTCACAAAATCCCTATGCATACGAAGTGGGTTAGACTTAAATGTGCTTGTCACATGCTTCATGATGCTCCCGTTATGTTTCAATTCTTATATTTTATGTGAGTGTCAGAGTAAATGACCACGGGTAGCCTCATCAGTCCCCCATGGTATTTCAAGACATCGGGGCCGACTGCACCCCTCACACCTCCCGGACGAACGACTGCCTTCTTGGGCCGACTGCTAGAAGGAGGCAGAATACCAGAAGGCGGCCACGAGGCGGCCGACTTCTAGCAGGCGACCCCTCGTGCCCTCAAAGTTTGCACCCACATAACCGCGATGGGACGGGGCCTGGCTACAGTGCAACATGCCGCCCCCGAATCCAGGGCTGAGCGTGGCTACAGTACGGGCGTACCTGGCGGACGCCCCCACCCAGCGGGGTACTATAGCCATGCGGCCCATGACATCACCTACTACATAGGGAGTTGCGCTCCCATGATGGCCTATCGGCACGGCCCGCAAACGGCGGGCCCTACCTGTCGGCGAGCCCCAGAAGGCGGCAAAACCCCAGCAAGCGGCAACGAGGGCAGGCCGCCTCCTAGCAGGCGGCCCCCTCCCTCCTCAAAGTCTGTGCGCCATTAACCAGAAGAGGCAGGGAATGGCTACAGTGAACGCCCACAAGGCGGCGGTACTGTGGCCATGCTTCCCCCGACAAAGCATCCATCATCAGTAGCAAGGCTACAATGTAGAGTGATTAACCAGACCCGCAAGCGGCAGACACGGCCTGTCGGCTGAGTACACAACATCCGGCGGGACCCACCAAGCGGCGGGCCCCAGCAGCCGACAGAGAAGCCGGCGTCTAGAGAGACTGACGGCCGGGTCCCACACTCGACCGGATTACCATTGTACCCCTGGGGGGTAGGACTATATAAACCCCCAGGTCACCCATGCAAAGGGTTCAGAACCTTGGAACACAGACACCCACATAGAGAGAGCGAAGTAGGGCTAGCCTTGTTCTTCTTCCTCCTCTAGCCAAACAGCTCAAGGAGCAAGCTTGTAGCTACCTTGTTGAGATAGTGATCATGCGGAGACCCCGCAGAGAAGGACTAGGGGTGTTATCTCCTAGGAGATCCCCGAACCCGGGTAAGATTCAGAGGCGTATGCGGTCTCGCGCACTCCCGCTTCTAGAGCCTAGTGACGTACTCTTGTCCATCTCCATGATTAGCTCCACAACCCCGACATTTGGCGCCCACCATGGGGCAAGGTGCACCGTTGTACGGAAACACATTATGGACGGGAACCCTTTTCCTTCCCAGTGAACACAGCCAGCCCGGCACGCCCGATGGCGTCTGTGTCGACACGCTGCGCGGCGCAGAAGCCGCTTGCACCGCGAGCAGTCTCGCCGACCTCATCGGCGGGATCCGTCTCTCCAACGAGCCTGCGCCCGACGTCGGAGCAGCCCGCTCCGAAAGCTGCCTCGTCGACCTCCTTGGCAAGATCGACATCGCTAACGAGCCCGCCTTAGACATAGAGTCTGTTGGCTCCATCGACCCGATGCTCATCGACTTTGACGTGACATCTCCCGATTCCTTCCCCGCCAACGTGGTGGTCATCGATGACCCGCTCCCTCCTCCGACCAGCGACGCCAGCACCAGCACCGTCATGGAGGTGCTGGTCATTAGCCACGATGGAGCCTCCGATGGGGCTGCTCGCGACCCGCTGCAGGTGGCAGTGCGGGGCTTATTCGCGCCCATTGCGGAGAACGCGGATGGAGCGGCGTTGGAAGCCTTCCGCGTCTCGCTCCTAGAAAGCGCCCAGAAGCTGGCGGACATGAGATGCCTTAGCGAAGCCTACCAGCGTGAGATCGACTACCCCATCTACGGCACACCGGCTGCTGGCGAGCCGAGCTGGATGGGCACCGTTCGGCAGCGTGGCGCGACCGTCACCAGCATGCTGGGAGCCGACTGCCCCGTCTACGCCACGCCTTTAGAGAATCTGCGTGCTGCCCAGGCGGCAGTAGACGAACTGGATCACCTGGAGGGTGACGAGCGACGCTGCATGACGGAGCGCGTCCAGCAGCTCCTCGACGCGGCCTCACAGCAAGAAGCTGGCCGCCGTGTGGCGGAACCCAGCCTGCATGCCGGGAACCTCCTCCCCGCCGAGAACACGGCACGACCTCCCGGACGCCAACAGGCGGCGCCCGTGACCAAAGAGACCAAGAGCCGGCTGCTAGCCGCAGCCGGACATGCATCACCATCGAACGCGACCAAGAAGGCCGCCCTCGAGCAGTCGAACAGCGGGGCCTCCCCCGCTCAAGGAGAGAAGCGTCTCCGCACCGGCTGTTGAGCACCCGATTCTCGAGACCAGCTAGGCCCTCGTGAAGGAGTCGGAGAAAACGATGCCCGCCATCGGATTGACCGACTGGCTTGATCCCTGGCGATAGAAGAAGAATATGCAATCCCGCCTTGTTTCGTCCCCCGCATTCATGACGAGCCCTTTACCAAAGGGTTCTCGCTCCCTCGAGACACTCCCAAGTACAACGGCTCCGTGAAGCCGGGAGATTGGTTGGTTGACTACTCCACTGCCTTCAACATAGCAAATGGTAACAAGCGCGTTGCCGTGAAGTACGTTCCGCTCATGCTCCAGGGCACGACCCGGACATGGCTGAACAGCCTCAAGCCCTATAGCGTCAACACCTGGCTGGAATTCACCGAAGTCTTCATCCGCAACTTCACCAGCACCTACAAGCGGCCGCCCAAGCCCCACCAGCTCTCTCCGTGCGTCCAAGGCCCGACCGAGTCCACCCGCGAGTACTTGACGCGGTAGGCCGAACTGCGCAACTCCTGCGAAGGGGTGCACGAGGTGCAAGCCATAGAGTACTTCACTGCCGGGTGCTGAGAGGGCACCCTGCTCAAGCACCGACTCCTCTACGACGAGCCGACTACACTTGACGAACTACTGATCATAGCAGACAAGTACGCCACTGCTGACTCTTCCATGAAGTCGGAGCTCCGAGTGGATGCATCTGGGAAAGTGCTCCCTCCGGCTCCTCAAACGCCGGTCGGTGACAATAGCCGGTGACAGCAACAGAACGACAACAAGCGCAAGGCCGAGCAGCCGGCTTCCACCAGCCGGCAAGTGGCAACAGTTGAAGATCAGCAGCAGGAGGGTCAGCCCAGCCCCAAGAGTTAGAAGGGCGGCAAGCCCGCTTGCTTGCCCGCCTGCTCCTATGAGCAAACCCTTGATGCTCCCTGCAAGTTCCACATCGGCGCGAAGCCATCCAACCACACCAACCGGAAGTGTCAGTGGCTCACCCGAATTGCCAAGGGCGAAGGACAGCCGCCTCCACCCGCCGGCCAGCTGGCTCCGCCTCCTCAGCAGCCGGTGGTCCGCCCTGTTGCCGCCATCCAAGATGAGTTCCTCGAAGAACACGGAGCCTACGTCGTCTTCACCAGTGTGGACGACGACATGCACAGCCGGCGTCAGCAACACTGTGAGGTGAATGCTGTCACTTCCGAAGCCGCAGACTTCATGCACTGGTCCAAAGGGCCCATCAGCTGGAGCCGCGCTGACCACCCAGAGGTGATGCCTTCTCCGGGTTCCTACGCCCTGCTGCTGGATGCCACCTTTTCAACAGATACGCGAGTTGCTCGCTTCTCCCGAGTCCTGATAGACGGCGGTAGCAGCATCAACATCCTCTACCGTGACACCTTGGAGAAGCTATGCATCGAAGAGAGAAAACTCTAGCCCAGTCGGACTGTCTTCCATGGCATTGTACCTGGCCTTTCCTGCTCACCAATCGGCAAGATCAAGATAGATGTCCTCTTCGGAGACAAAGATCACTTCCGCTGCGAGCCAATTTGGTTTGAGGTGGTTGACCTGGAGAGCCCTTACCACGCACTCCTAGGCCGACCGCCTCTAACCAAGTTCATGGCGGTGCCACACTATGCCTACCTCAAAATGAAGATGCCGGGTTCCAAGGGCATTATCACTATAGCCGGCGACAACAAGAAGTCAGCCGCCTGTGCTACTACTAGCAGCCGGCTAGCCGAGCCCTTGTGATCGCTGCCGAGAAGAAGCTCCTGGACCGGGTTGTGGCCATGGCCAGCAAGCAGTCGGACCTGTCGCCAGATCCCAAGGAGTCAGAGCCCCAGGGTTCCTTCCAGCCGGCCAAAGAAACAAAGAAGATCCCCTTGGACTCGGAGCACCCAGAGAGGCACGCTGTCATAGGGGCTAACCTTGACAGCAAATAGGAAAGCGAGCTCATCGATTCACTACTGCAGGATGCTGCTAACGCGACACTACGATCAGAGACCATTCGACGAAACTGTGTGCGATGCAATACACTACAAAAAAAGACACATCCGTGACATTTTGGGCCGAACGAAATTTTTTCTGTCATACTTATGACACTTCTATGACGATAATTGTGACAAAACCCGGTATCATCATAGATGTGGTGGGCTCCTACTTGTATGACAAAAAATCATGATAGAAAATGGGCTTTTTGTCCTGGGCGGGCCGGAGACGCAGCTGCATGACATTCTTTGGGCCGTCCATGACGGAAAAAACCGTGGTAGAAGCGAGGGCGAGGAAAATTTCAGGGAGTTCCCGGTTACGGTGGGTGGTCGGGGGCCGAGCGACGCACGTTTCTCATACACGTACGCACGTGTGCAAGGCGTTGGGCTCTAACTGAACCCGAGCGAGGCGTTGGGCTCTAACTGAACCCGATCGATTGCACTAGCTACGTTACTGAACCCGAGTGATTCCTTCGCTATTGCTGCTAACTGAAGCCGATCGATGCTGCCTCTGGATGAAAAGTGAGTGTTGCTGGGGGGGGGGGTTGGATGAACAGTTCCCGGTGGGGGTGGATGAAAAGGACCCCGTGGTGTTGCCTTTGGATGAACAGGACCCCGATCGATCGAGCCGGTTGGGGCTGGATGAACAGGACCTCGTGGAAGGCTGGATGAACAGGACCACCCCGTGGAGGGCTGGATGAACAGTAGCCCGTGGAGGGGTGGTTGAACAGGAGCCCGTGGAGAGGGCTGGTTGAACAATAGCCGGTGGAGTAGCGCATGGTGGAGGCTGGATGAACAGGAGCCCGTGGATGAACAGTCGCAGGTGGAGCCTGGAGGAGGTCAATGGTGGATGAACAGTAGCCCGTGGAGGCTGGAGGGGGTCGACGGTGGAGATGAACAGTATCCTATGGAGTCCCGTTTTGCGGTACGCCACACCCCTCCTGATGAACAGGACCCCCGTTTCGACCGTAGCGCTCCAACACAAGTCCGTTTCCTCCGTTTTGCGGTACACCACACTCCTCCCGATCAACATGACCCCATTTCGACCGTAGGAGGCCCGTTTCCTCCGTTTTGCAGTACACCAGACCCCTCCCGATGAACATGATCCTGTTTCGAATGTGTCCGGTCGAACACAAGGCCGTTTCCTCCGTTGTGCGGTACGCCAGGCCTCGTTTCCATCGGCTGTTCAGTCCAAGACCCCCCGATGAACACGATGACGCATTCCATTCCAACCCAGCCGGTTGACTCCCCATGAACACGACGACGACATTGTTTCTCTGTTCTGACCCAACCATGTACATGAGCCCTGGCCGTACGTATGCGCGAGTAGGAGTTCGAGACCATGCCCGTATGTACGTACATGGCCGTATTTTCTTTCTTGCACACTGGCCGCTGTACGTATGTGTACATGCTACGTGCGCGCCTCTACTACGACACGTGCGCGCCTCTACATGGACCAGTATATACGTACACGTTCGCGACCAGAATGACAATGCTACGTACGCGTCGACTAGGTGGGTCCTGACTGTCACGCACTTCCTTGCGTGCGAAGATGTAGCTGGTGGGTCCCAACAGTCATGGGGGCGAATCGTTTTTTTGCCCGGACGCACTTCCTTGCGTGCGAAGATGTAGCTGGTGGGTCCCAGCAGTCAGGGGGAAACATTTTTTTGTGAAATACGATGGTCCATCCGGTGGGTCCCTGCTGTCAGGTGGAGGAATAATTATTTTGCGCGTAATAAGGAGGCACTTCCTTGCGGCTGCCATGGACCCAGCTATCAGTCTCTCCATGTATATTACTCTTCCGATGGAAGTCGTTCCTTGACCATGTTGACCACGCCGCGCCGAGAGCACCAGGGCGGTGGACGACGGCGAGGCCTAGGAAGGGGACGACGCGGAGCCGGGGAAGACGCGACAGTGGAAGCCCGGGCGGAGAGGAGTACGAGGGTTCACTGGTTCAGCTACGGTGTGAGGCTGCCATCGCCGTAGAATAACAGGGGGTGTGGGTGAGTGGATGGATGGCCTGGCCAGCGGTGGGAGTAGTAGGGGGCGGTGAGGCCTCCGCGGTAGCACAGCCAGCCACGGGAGGCAGGAGCAGGCGGCACGACCGGCGCTGCTTTGGGTGGCTGGAGCAAGAAGACCAGAGGTTGAAGAAGCACTACGGCCGTTGGATGGACATCGTACGGTCACTGCAGCTAGAATCGTTTATATTGACTAAGTTGATAAAGCCCTT
Source organism: Triticum urartu (assembly GCF_056163025.1). NCBI lineage: Eukaryota > Viridiplantae > Streptophyta > Magnoliopsida > Poales > Poaceae > Triticum > Triticum urartu. The sequence continues at coordinate 277,116,579 of NC_141879.1, read as the reverse complement.
GGTACGCGTGAACTTAGTAGGCCCACAGGTCAGCCTCCAAAACGGTGCGCCCCAGATGTCAGGGGGAGGAATCATTTTTTGGGCGGCCGAAGCTAGAATATCTGAGATTGAAGAAGAAGCACGACATCCGTTGGATAGACATCCAACGGCCACTGCTGCTAGAACCGTGTGGGTTGACTATAATAAGTTGACAAAGCCTTGCATATGCGTCAACTTCTTTTTTTAGGGGACGCGTCAACTTAGTAAGCCCACAAGTGTGTGGCAGAGAACTTATAGCCCATTTGCGATTTGTAAGAACGTGCATCCCATTTTGAAATTCTAATGGAATTTACTACAGCCATTTATAGTTTGTTAAAAGTACAACCAATTTTCTAGCTAGGACAACGATTAATAATTCCAACCAACCGTTCAAGACAGAATTCAATAAAATTTCCCACATTTTGATGGGATCCGAAATATTTTTATCCCGAAATTTCTAGTCAGATTAAATATAAATTTGTATTACGTAAAAATCCAATGAAACATTGCACACACAACAATTAAAAATTAAGATTTTCAAAATCCATAAATAATATTTTATAAACTAATTTCGTGTTTGGTGCATTTTTTTATACTTACTGCCCAGTTTTTATAATTACATCCCATTTATTATTTTTAAAGCCCATTTTCCTGTTAAGCCTAATGCATCCCTCCTAGGAAAGATTTGCAGCCCAGCGTGGCGGAGAATAACAAGTTGACCATGCCTGGGTATTCCTCAAAAAAACGTATAGCTGGGCTAGCAATTTTCATCTTGAAAAAAATTAATATTTGGGCTGGATATCTGTCCTGGGCTAGATGGGCCACAGCCCACCCAGTTAATACCCTGCTCTCCTCTGAACAACAACGAAAACATCGCAAATAAAAACTCTGCAGTGCTCACGCCTCAAAAACACAAATATTGCTCGAGCTGCTTGGTCCCAGCTGTCGGCCGCACCTTGTGCAATTCTCTCGTTTATATTGACTACATAGGTTGACAATGGTGTGGGACCGTGATGTCAGGAAACTAGGAGGAAGCAAAAAAATAGTTGTACATAATAAGGAGGCACTTGCGTACGTACGGCTATGGCCCTAGTGGGTCCCTACTGTCATCCAGTCTAAATAAAGTCATCTCCTGAATCCTCATGTTCAATGACCATGTTAACAATGCTCGGCGCCACAGCGAGTGCAATAACTCGAAGGACGATGGAGAGGGCCTCGCGGGCCCTACGGATGGTCTAATACAACGCCCGCTGCTCATTCAGGAAGCCAGGATCATCGGACACCTATGAGCACCTTCGAGAGATTGAGACGGCATGAAACGGTAAGGCCGCGCTTGGGAGCTCTGGTTTATTTCACACATGTATTAAGATACAAGTGTAATTTACTCGTCATCGGAAATAACGCATAAAATACAGGCATAATGAAACCGAGGGTCCGAGGTCTTTAAGTAAAACCGGCGGGTTACGCGTGTAATTTGAGAGACTGGTGTACATTTTACTAGTCGAAATCGACCAACCAAGCGCTTCACCCGAGACCATCTGCTTTTATTTACAAGCGTCAGTTTTACAAGCGGTTTTGGTTGGAAAACGACGATCCAATCACGGCCTAAGATGATGAGTTGGTCGGAAGATCATATGGTTTCACGTCTAACCTACCCGACTTGTCGCATACGCTATGAATGAAACATAAGACGACGAACTTCTTAAGAACGGAAACAACAGAAGAGGATGATCTTCTTAACAAGAAAATCACTAGAATTAGATCGACATGCAAAACAATACGAAGCATTATTCTCAGAAGGCACGGTGAACAGCTTGTGATGCCGCATGCCACAACATTCCAAGCTCAACTTTGCAATCAAACACAAGGCCTGACATTACATAGACAATATTTAGAACAAACTCTTAAAATATCTTACATAAGTCAACATTCATGTGACTATGCATCTCAACAGAGTAAATATTTACTTGTGAACTGAAGACAGGAATAGGAAAAAACGATCAACGTTGCTCACAGCAAAGGGCGTCCCACTCAAAATATCAAATACATGTCTTCTGGTTTACGTAAATATCTCGCCCCTCCCATGCCATGGAGGCCAAGGACCAGAGGGGAAACCCTTCTCCCATCTAGGGAGGAGGTCAAGGAAGAAGAAGACGAAGGGCCCCCCTCTCCCCTTCTCTTCCGGTGGCGCCGGAACGCTACCGTGGCCATCATCATCATCACCGCGATCTACACCAACACCTCCGCCATCTTCACCAACATCTCCATCACCTTCCCCCTCTATCTATAGCGGTCCACTCTTCCGCAACCCGCTGTACCCTCTACTTGAACATGGTGCTTTATGCTTCATATTATTATCCAATGATGTGTTGCCATCCTATGATGTCTGAGTAGATTTTTGTTGTCCTATCGATGGTTGATGAATTGCTATGATTGATTTATTTTTCTTGTGGTTATGTTGCTGTCCCTTGGTGCCCATCATATGAGCGCGCGTGTGGATCACACCATAGGGTTAGTTGTATGTTGATAGGACTATGTATTGGAGGGCAAGAGTGACAGAAGCTTCAACCTAGCATAGAAATTGATGCATACATGCTTGAAGGGGGACCAATATATCTTAATGCTATGGTTGTGTTTTACCTTCATGAACGTTAGTAGTTGCGGACGCTTGCTAATAGTTCCAATCATAAGTGCATAGAATTCCAAGTCAGGGATGAAATACTAGCAGTGGCCTCTCCCACATAATACTTGCTATCGGTCTAGTAAAGTAGTCAATTGCTCAGGGGCAATTTGACAACTCCTACCACCACTTTTCCACACTCGCTATATTTACTTTATTGCTTCTTTACTTACAACAGCCCCTACCTTTTATTTACTTGCTCTTTATTATCTTCCAAACCTATCCAAAAACACCTACAAAGTACTTCTAGTTTCATACTTGTTCTAGGTAAAGCGAACATCAAGCGTGCGTAGAGTTGTATCGGTGGTCGATAGAACTTGAGGGAATATTTGTTCTGCCTTTAGCTCCTTGTTGGGTTCGACACTCTTACTTATCGAAAACTGTTGTGATCCCCTATACTTGTGGGTTATCAAGACCTTTTTTGGCGCCATTGCCGGGGAGCAATAGCGTGGGGTGAATATTCTCGTGTGTGCTTGTTTGCTTTATCACTAAGTAATTTTTATTTGCTGTTCTTAGTTGTTCACTATCTTTAGTTATGGATATGGAACACGAAATACCAAAAAAATTAGGTGTACCTGCTACTCATGGAGATGGGGAACCTCCTAAAACCCTCGATGCTCAATATGTGAAAAATATTATGTACCACTTTGATAATCCTGAGAAAACCTCATTCAATATGGTAATGGGAGTAACGTTGGATCAACGGGAATACTTTAGGGATTATCGCTTGACACAAAAAGGGAAACTATTATGGGATCAAATTTATATATTGTATTGGTATGCTAGGCAACTATGCTTGAGATATGATATACTTGTTGCTCTAGGATGAAGGCTCCACACCTTCCCTTTTCATGTGAATTTAATGATAATGAAACCTTAGCTTCTTATGCTAATGTTATATATGATTACTATGATGTGGAACAAATAGAAGAATTTGTTGCTTTTAAGGGTGCTTATGAAATTGAATCTTTGTTTGAAAAGTATGAAGCTTTTGATGATGATGTTTATAGGCCTGAAAATTTAGCTATTCTAAAATATTGCTATGATAATTATGAATATAATTCCTATATTAATGCGCTTATTAAGAAAGTCTCCGATGTGCAAGAAGAGACTAATATTTTGCAGGAATCTATGGAAGAAGAAATTGATGAAACTGTGAGCTCATTGGATGAAATAGATGAGGAGGAGAGCGAAGAACAGAAGGAGGAAGAGCGGATTGATCACCCGTGCCCACCTTCTAATAAGAGTAACTCTTCAACTCATACATTGTTTAATTCCCCTTCATGCTTATCGAAGGATGAATACTATGATAATTGCTATGATTCCGTTGATTCTTTTGAAATATCCCTTTTTGATGATGCTTGCTATGCTTGTGGCCAAGATGCCAATATGAATTATGCTTATGGAGATGAACTTGCTATAGTTCCTTATGTTAAACATGAAATTGTTGCTATTGCACCCACGCATGATAGTCCTATTATCTTTTTGAATTCTCCTGACTACACTATATCGGAGAAGTTTGCACTTATTAAGGATTATATTGATGGTTTGCCTTTTACCGTTACACATGATGATTTTGATGAATATAATATGCATGTGCTTGCTGCTCCTACTTGCAATTATTATGAGAGAGTAACTATATCTCCACCTCTCTATGTTTCCCACATGATAAAATTGCAAGAAACTGTTTATACTATGCATTGGCCTTTACTTTGTGTGCATGAATTGTTCTTTTATGACATGCCGATGCATAGGAAGAGAGTTAGACTTCATTGTTGCATGATATATGTTACTTTGTGCTCACTACTAAATTACAAATCATTGTTAATTAAAATTGGCTTTGATATACCTTGGGATCCGGGTGGATCCATTACTTGAGCACTATATGCCTAGCTTAATGGCTTTAAAGAAAGCGCTGCCAGGGAGACAACCCGGAAGTTTTAGAGAGTCATTTATTTCTGTTGAGTGCTTTCATATATTTTAAAAACAACAAAAATTAATAGGGGAACCCAAAACTTTTTCAAAAAAGGAGAGTGAAAGTGAGAAAGACAAGCATTGTTGAAGTGGGAGAGCTCCTTGAACTTTGTTCATGCTCATGACAACTTTGTGAATCTTGATTACAGAAACTTTTCAATAAAAATAATTATCCCCTTGTACAATTCCATTGTATTATAAAAATAATGTGCAAGGTTTGCCTTTAGGATGTTTACATTTGCTTGATGGTTTGTATGGTGCAGGACAGAAACTTTGGCTGTAGTGCGCGATTTTACATTTTTAGCTGGAATGTCAAATGGTTCTGATTCTTTTTGCACTGTATTTCTATACAATTTTTTTATTTTTCCTAATTTTGGTAGAATTTTTAAAGTATCATAAGTTTGGTTAATGTTCAGATTTTTACAGACTGTTCTGTTTTAGACAGATTCTGTTTTTGATGCATAGTTTGCTTGTTTTGATGAAACTATCAATTTATATTAGTGGATTAAGCCATGAAAAAGTTATATTACAGTAGACACAATGCAAAAACAAAATAATAATTTGTTTTCAATAGTACTTAGAGTAGTGATTTGCTTTATTATACTAACGGATCTTACCGAGTTTTCTGTTGAAGTTTTGTGTGGATGAAGTGTTCGATGATCGAGAAGGTCTCGATGTGAGAAGAAGGAAGAGAGGCAAGAGCTCAAGCTTGGGGATGCCCGAGGCACCCCAAGTAAATATTCAAGGAGACTCAAGCTTCTAAGCTTGGGGATGCCCCGGAAGGCATCCCCTCTTTCTTCAACAAGTATCGGTATGTTTTCAGATTCGTTTTGTTCATGCGATATGTGCAATCTTGGAGCGTCTTTTGCTTTTAGTTTTCATTTTTCTTTTATTCACCATGCTGGTATGAGGTATTCCTTGGTTGATTTGTAGAATGCTCTATGCACTTCACTTATGTCTTTTGAGTATGGCTTTATAGAATGCTTCATGTGCTTCACTTATATCATTTGAAGTTTGGATTGCCTATTTCTCTTCACATAGAAAACCGCCATTTGTAGAATGCTCTTTTGCTTCACTTATATTTGTTAGAGCATGGGCATATCTTTTGTAGAAAGAATTAAACTCTCTTGCTTCACTTATATCTATTTAGAGAGATGACAGGAACTGGTCATTCACATGGTTAGTCATAAAATCCTACATAAAACTTGTAGATCACTGAATATGATATGTTTGATTCGTTGCAATAGTTTTGCGATATAAAGATGGTGATATTAGAGTCATGCTAGTGGGTAGTTGTGGATTGTAGAAATACTTGTTTTGAGTTTTGTGATTCCCGTAGCATGCACGTATGGTGAACCGTTATGTAACGAAGTCGGAGCATGATTTATTTATTGATTGTCTTCCTTATGAGTGGCGGTCGGGGACGAGCGATGGTCTTTTCCTACCAATCTATCCCCCTAGGAGCATGCGCGTAGTACTTTGTTTCGATGACTAATAGATTTTTGCAATAAGTATGTGAGTTCTTTATGACTAATGTTGAGTCCATGGATTATACGCACTCTCACCCTTCCACCGTTGCTAGCCTCTCTAGTATCGCACAACTTGCGCCGGTACCATAAACCCACCATATACCTTCCTCAAAACAGCCACCATACCTACCTATCATGGCATTTCCATAGCCATTCCGAGATATACTGCCATGCAACTTCCATCATCGTCATATACATGACTTGAGCATTCATTGTCATATTGCTTTGCATGATCGTAAGATAGCTAGCATGATGTTTTCATGGCTTGTCCGTTTTTTGATGTCATTGCTACACTAGATCATTGCACATCCCGGTACACTGCCGGAGGCATTCATATAGAGTCATATCTTTGTTCTAGTATCGACTTGTAATATCGAGTTGCAAGTAAATAAAAGTGTGATGATCATCATTATTAGAACATTGCCCCAGTGAGGAAAGGATGATGGAGACTATGATTCCCCCACAAGTTGGGATAAGACTCCGGACGAAAAAATAAAAAAATAAAAAAATAAAAAAAGAGAGAGGCCAAAAAAAGAGAAGGCCCAAAAAAATGAGAGAAAAAGAGAGAAGGGACAATGTTACTATCCTTTTACCACACTTGTGCTTCAAAGTAGCACCATGTTCTTCATATAGAGAGTCTCTTGAGTTATCACTTTCATATACTAGTGGGAATTTTCATTATAGAACTTGGCTTGTATATTCCGATGATGGGCTTCCTCAAATGCCCGAGGTCTTCATGAGCAAGCAAGTTGGATGGACACCCACTTAGTTTCAGTTTGAGCTTTAATACACTTATAGCTCTAGTGCATCCGTTGCATGGCAATCCCTACTCACTCACATTGATATCTATTGATGGGCATCTCCATAGCCCCTTGATACGCCTAGTTGATGTGAGACTATCTTCTCCTTCTTGTCTTCTCCACAACCACCATTCTATTCCACCTATAGTGCTATGTCCATGGCTCACGCTCATGTATTGCGTGAAAGTTGAAAAGGTTTGAGAACATCAAAAGTATGAAACAATTGCTTGGATTGTCATCGGGGTTGTGCATGATGTGAATATTTTGTGTGGTGAAGATGGAGCATAGCCAGACTATATGATTTTGTAGGGATAACTTTCTTTGGCCATATTATTTAGAAAAGACATGATTGCTTTATTAGTAGGCTTGAAGTATTATTGTTTTTATGTCAAATGATAGACTATTGCTTTGAATCACTCGTGTCTTAATATTCATGCCATGATTAGATATGTGATCAAGATTATGCTAGGTAGCATTCCACATCAAAAATTATCTTTTTTACCATTTACCTACTCGAGGACGAGCAAGAATTAAGCTTGGGGATGCTGATACGTCTCCGTCGTATCTATAATTTTTGATTGTTCCATGCCAATATTCTACAACTTTCATATACTTTTGGCAACCTTTTATACTATTTTGGGACTAACATATTGATCCAGTGCCCAGTGCCAGTTCCTGTTTGTTGCATGTTTTTTGTTTCACAGAATATCCATATCAAACGGAGTCCAAACGGGATAAAAACTGACGGAGATATTTTTGGAATATATATGATTTTTGGGAAGAAAAATCCACGCGAGACGGTGCCCGAGGGGGCGACGAGGCAGGGGGGCGCACCCCAGGGGGGCAGGCGCGCCCCTGACCCTCGTGGCCACCCCGTAAGGCGGTTGGTGCCCTTATTTCTCCACAAGAAAGCTAATATCCGGATAGAGATTCTGTTAAAATTTCAGCCCAATCGGAGTTACGGATCTCCGGGAATATAAGAAACGGTGAAAGGGTAGAATCTGGGGACGCGGAAACAGAGAGAGACAGAGAGACAGATCGAATCTCGGAGGGGCTCTCCCATGCCATGGAGGCCAAGGACCATAGGGGAAACCCTTCTCCCATCTAGGGAGGAGGTTAAGGAAGAAGAAGACGAAGGGCCCCCCTCTCCCCTTCTCTTCCGGTGGCGCCGGAACGCTGCCATGGCCATCATCATCATCATCATCATCACCGCGATCTACACCAACACCTCCGTCATCTTCACCAACATATCTATCACCTTCCCCCCTCTATCTACAGTGGTCCACTCTCCCGCAACCCGCTGCACCCTCTACTTGAAGATGATGCTTTATGCTTCATATTATTATCCAATGATGTGTTGCCATCCTATGATGTCTGAGTAGATTTTCGTTGTCCTATTGGTGGTTGATGAATTGCTATGATTGATTTAATTTGCTTGTGGTTATGTTGCTATCCTTTGGTGCCCATCATATGAGCGCGCACGTGGATCACACCATAGGGTTAGTTGTATGTTGATAGGACTATGTATTAGAGGGCAAGAGTGACAGAAGGTTCAACCTAGCATAGAAATTGATGCATACGGGGTTGAAGGGGGACCAATATATCTTAATGCTATGGTTGGGTTTTACCTTAATGAACGTTAGTAGTTGCGGACGCTTGCTAATAGTTCCAATCATAAGTGCATAGAATTCCAAGTCAGGAATGACATGCTAGCAGTGGCCTCGCCCACATAATACTTGCTATCGGTCTAGTAAAGTAGTCAATTGCTTAGGGGAAATTTCACAACTCCTACCACCACTTTTCCTCACTCACTATATTTACTTTATTGCTTCTTTACTTACAACAGCCCCTACCATTTATTTACTTGCTCTTTATTATCTTGCAAACCTATCAAAAAACACCTACAAAGTACTTCTAGTTTCATACTTGTTCTAGGTAAAGCGAACATCAAGCGTGCGTAGAGTTGTATCGGTGGTCGATAGAACTTGAGGGAATATTTGTTCTGCCTTTAGCTCCTCGTTGGGTTCGACACTCTTACTTATCGAAAACTGTTGCGATCCCCTATACTTGTGGGTTATCAAGACCTTTTTCTGGCGCCGTTGCCGGGGAGCAATAGCGTGGAGCAATAACGTCGATCCTTCTTTGAGGAAACATTTGGTTCATTGCCAATTGTGTGATAAAATTACACCAACGTGAAAGACGACCGTGTCTCCAATGCAACCAAGGAGAACTGACGAAGGATATCATTTTTGTGGGTAACAAGCAAAGAGCACTGATGGAAGACAACTTGTTTTTCATTGAAAATCAATCAGCTTCACCACCTGCCGCAACCATGAGGCGCAATCATGAGCATCGATAGGTCATCGTGGTGATGCATCATCCATTTGGCATCAAGTTTGGGTGAGGCACCTATGAAGTTCGACAAATCCTCACTGTGGTCTGTTTCTTCTCAGTAATCAAGCTCGAGGAAGGAAGAACCACGTGGCAGAGGACAGTGAGGCGGAACAACAATGGCCATCCAATTTTGTGCAGTTCCAGTAAAATTGAGGAAGACATGCCCGAGTATGGAGATACGCATCGCTGTTTCCAAAAATATAAAAAAATGATATAGTGTTGTTACTTTGTTTTACAAGATTAACAACGACATCTCAATTGTGAATAAGAATTATTAAAAGTACACCAACAAAAAGAAGCATCATGATTATCTTGATGGGAACTAAACCAGGATACCCGAGAAAAAAAGCATTTCTTCATTTAACCAGTGATAGTATTAGATTAGCAGCAACAATAGGAGCATATGGACAATGACCACACAACCACCATGTACTTTTTGTCGAAACAACATGTATACCTCCACCAAGGCATAAATCAGGACAACTTTTCGAGTGGCATTTCCTCTATAATAGTAGGTGATGTTGGACCAGCCGACGAACCCTAGCTACTATACATGGGGAGCTGGGGAGTAGTCGCATAGAAGAAAACTCGCATGTAGCGACCTGGGGAGTTGGACCAGTACAAGAAGTTATACCTCATGTGGGCGAGATGTCGCTTAGGCGGGCGGGCAGGATCTGCCCACACGACGACAGCGAACAAGGGCGCGAAGGACCTTCGTCCGCAGCAGCGCCGGCTCCGAGACGACGGTGCGCATCGGCTTCCTCCATCGCCGACGGCGACAACGTCAACGCTGCACCTCCTCACCTCCCGCAGCGGATGGGATTCGGCCGGATCTGTGACCACCGGTGAGGAGAGAGATAGTGTGGACACTGTCATCTTGTTTTGATATGGAGAGCGTGAGAGAGCGAGACGCGAGAAACTTATATCAAACAAGAGGCTATAATGGAGTAAAAAAATCTCTCCATAGCAGTGGTTTTAAATAGAATACGCACATTCCCGGAAAAAAGAAACGAAAAATGGCAGACAATTGTTTAACGTACCAAGAAAGAAAACTCGATCAAAAACACGCCCCCACTTCTAGGTCGCGAGAGTCGTCGCGCACACACACATAGACATAGACATGCATATCCATGTTTACGTAAAATTCCATTTCCATCTCCATCTCCAATCATATTTGTCCAACCGGCACATTATTTACGTTGTTAATTATATATGCGGCAATATTAACGTACAACATCTCTTGTTTGCGGGCGTCCGGACCGCTGCCACGGCCGCTCCTGACCAACCTGAACCCTCTTCATCACCCGTGCGTGCTTCCCGCCCGAAACGGTCAATGCCGCATTCATGCCCGGCCAGAGCGGACGCTACCTCTCACTGGCGCCGACCGAGAGAGCGTCGCCCGCGCCGGCCGAGAGAGCATCGCCCGCGCCGCTTCCTGGTGCACGCGACTGATATGCGTTCAAAGGTCGCAATAGCTGTCCTCCCCCAACTTGTCAATCTCTTCCAGTAGTACTAGTACTCCATGGTGCGATCCATCGACAAGCAGGTGGGAAAGTTATCATATACTCGGTTTGCGGTGAGTGGCATGCCGAGCGACTGTGTGGGGTCGAGCCGTGGAGGAGGGTGAGACACGAACGCGACAGACGTGATTTAAACATTGGTTTTGCTCGATGGCGCGATCCAACGAAACAAAAAGTTGGTTTCTCTCTGTTTCCATTTTTCTCTCCGGAAAAACAGAAACTTTCCACTCCATTTTCATTCCTACTCCAAGGGTTCCCCGTTACAACATTCCATCAAATACAAAGGAAAACTAACATGCATGCTGATGCATCTCAATGATTCATAGATGATAGCCAATATTTACTTCACAACTAAAGACAAAAGTTGTGAGAGCGTGTATGAAAGAAAAACTACTTATGGGGTCACTATGACTTAAACCCTAAACAAGATTTAATTTCCTGGCCAGGTAGAACCTGTTGAAGGAAAGACAGCTGGCACCCTCGGATCATACGGTGCTTTTGTGCAGTTCCACTAAAATCGAGCTAAGCATCCCTGATGGCAAAGATATTGAAGAAGTGTGATTATAATAATAGTACTGGCACTAGTTCATGAGACATAAACTCATCACAAGTAGAAGCCCGTAGAAGTAGAGAAAGATCGACATGGAGATGGAGCTACGTGGGGAGCTGCGACAGTGGAGCAAGCCGGCTCCAAAAGGAAGATGGACTACCTGGGACGTCGGGCTATAGCTAGAAGGGCGGTTGGGACGCGACATCGGCCCATACCACGGTGACCCCCGATTGGGACGCACCGACTATGGATTTTCTCCCTCGCCAATTGAGGGAGTCCTGGATTAGGGGGTGTGCGGATAGCCGAACTATACCTTCCGCCGGACTCCTGGACTATGAAGATACAAGATTGAAGACTCCGTCCCGTGTCCGGAAGGGACTTTCCTTGGCGTGGAAGGCAAGCTTGAAGATACGGATGTTCAGATCTCCTACCATTGTAACCGAGTTTATGTAACCCTAACCCTCTCCGGTGTCTATATAAACCGGAGGGTTCTAGTCCGTAGGACAACATACACATCGACAATCATACCATAGGCTAGCTTCTAGGGTTTAGCCTCTCTGATCTCGTGGTAGATCAACTCTTGTAATACCCATATCATCAATATTAATCAAGTAGGACGTAGGGTTTTACCTCCATCGAGAGGGCCCGAACCTGGGTAAAACTTCGTGTCCCCTGCCTCCTATTACCATCCGGCCTAGACGCACAGTTCGGGACCCCCTACCTGAGATCCGCCGGTTTTGACACCGACATTGGTGCTTTCATTGAGAGTTCCTCTGTGCTGTCGCCGTCAGGCCCGATGGCTCCTACGATCATCAGTGGCGATGCAGTCCAGGGTGAGACCTTCCTCCCCGGACAGATCTTCGTCTTTGGCAGCTTCACACCGCGGGCCGATTCACTTGGCCATCTAGAGCAGATCAAAAGCTACGCCCCTGGCCGTCAGGTCAGATTCGGAAGTTTAATCTACACGGCCGACATCCGTGGGGACTTGATCTTCGACGGATTCGAACCACTGCCGAGCGCGCTGCACTGTCACGACGAGCATGATCTAGCTCTGCCGCCGAACAGTGCCCTGGAGGCCGCACTCGCATCGGCTCCGACCCTTAGTTTGGAGCCGACCGCACAGATCGAGGATGGGCGGTTGGACGCCACCTCGGGGGCTGCGATCCCAACGATGGTTGAGCCGAACACCAGCCCCGTACTCTGCAAGACTCGTGACTCCATGGAGCCGGATTCTTCTCCGGACTCCAAACTCTCCGTGCCCCTGCCGAGCGAATCCGATTGGGGGCCGATCATGGAGTTCACGGCCACAGACGTCTTTCAGCACTCGCCTTTCGGTGATATCCTGAAGTCACTGAAGTCTCTCTCTTTATCAGGAGAACCCTGGCCGGACTACGGCCAGCAAGGTTGGGATTCGGACGATGAAGAAATTCAAAGCCCACCCACCACCCACTTGGTAGCCACTGTCGACGATTTAACCGACATGCTCGACTTCAACTCTGACGACATTGACGGTATGGACGCCGATGAAGGAGACGATGAAGAATCAGCGCCTATCGAGCCCTAGAACGCCACCTCGTCATATGACGTATACATGGTGGACGCACCCAAAGATGACGGCGAGGAGCGGAAGGACGCACCGAAGGGTTGTTCCCTCAAAAAGCAGTCAAAGCGGCGACGCAAGCGCCGCCTCAAATCCCGCCTCGACAGAAATAGCGATCACACTGATCCAGCGCTGGAGCAGGGCGAACCGCTTCCAGACAACGGCAATCCGGATAATCAAACCGAACAAACAAATCCTATCAATGATAATGGTCCGGACGACATAACGCCGGACAGGCACTCGGAGCAGCAGAATGCCCGTAAAAGGCTCGTTGCCACCGCAAGGAGCCTCAAAAAGCAGAAGCGGAGGCTCAAGGCCGCGCAAAACACGCTCCAATTCAGATGGAGCAAAATACTCAACACTGTAGCAAGGTACGGCGACAATCGCCCCTCCAAGAGTTACCCAAAGCGGAAGCTGCTACCCGAATTCGATGAGGAGGCCTCAGACCCCCCACAACCAAATATCAAAGCAGCCACCTGGTCTGATAGACAACCCCTCTACCACCATAGAACGGCATTCAATGCCGCTCACAATGCAACACACGACCCATGCGAGGGCTCGCACCCAAAGGACGGTGCAACAAGATCCATCTATGGACCACGCAAGCGCGCCCCAGCATACAATGCAACACAACAAACATCCGAACAACACGGCACACCCAGCTACAGGGGTGCCGCACACCCCCTATGTTTCACCGATGAGGTGCTGGACCATGAATTTCCAGAGGGATTCAAGCCTGTAAACATAGAGGCATACGACGGAACAACAGACCCTGGGGTCTGGATTGAGGACTATATCCTTCATATACATATGGCTCGAGGGGATGATCTCCATGCCATCAAGTACTTACCTCTCAAACTCAAAGGGCCAGCTTGTCACTGGCTCAAAGGCCTCCCCGAAAGCTCCATTGGAAGTTGGGAAGAGCTCGAAGACGCCTTTCAGGCAAACTTTCAAGGGACTTATGTCCGACCTCCGGATGTGGACGACCTGAGTCACATAACTCAACAGCCCGGAGAGTCAGCCCGAAAGCTTTGGAATAGGTTTCTTACTAAAAAGAACTAGATTGTCGACTATCCGGACGCCGAAGCCTTAGCGGCTTTCAAGCACAGCGTCCGCGACGAATGGCTCGCCAGACACCTCGGCCAAAACAAGCCGAGAATGATGGCCGCATTAACAAACCTCATGACCCGCTTTTGCGCGGGTGAGGACAACTGGCTAGCCAGATGCAGCACCAGCGACCCCAGCACATCTGAAGTTAGAGATGGAAACGGGAAATCACGGCGCAACAACAATAACAAACGCCGGAATAAAGAAGACATCATGAAGAGCACGGCAGTAAATGCCGGATTCAAAGTCCCTCGGCCAAACCAAAAGCCACCCTCCAAAGGCACCAGGGATGAACTGTCCAGCCTCAACAAAATTCTGGACCAAGTATGTCAGATCCATAGTACCCCTCGCAAACCTGCTAATCATACCCACATAGAATGTTGGGTCTTCAAGCAGTCCGGCAAGCTTAACGCCATACACAAGGGGGAGGATACACCAAGTGAAGACGAGGACGAACCTCCCAAGCAAGACAAGGGGAACAAAAGAAATTTCCACCCGAAGTCAAAATAGTAAATGTGTTACACGTGATCAAGAGAAAAAACAATGCGGCACTCCCTGAAAAATATACCCAAGTGCCTGTCACCGCGAAGTCCCGCCACTGGTCGTCTCAACCGATCACCTTCGACCATCGTGATTACGCATCAAGTATCCGGCACACAGGATGGGCTGCACTGGTATTAGACCCAGTAATTGGCGGATACCACTTCACACGAGTCTTGATGGATGGCGGCAGTAGCCTAAACCTAATATATCAGGATACAATCCGCGGGATGGGGTTAGCCCCAACACAAATTCGCCATAGCAATACTACCTTTAAAGGAGTAACGCCAGGCCCAGGGGCTCGTTGTACGGGCTCCCTCCTACTACAAGTTATATTCGGCTCCCCCGATAACTTCCATCGCGAGCATTTAACCTTCCACATCGCTCCATTTAAAAGTGGCTATCAAGCACTACTCGGACGCGAAGCTTTCGCTCGCTTTAATACAATACCACACTACGCCTCCCTAACACTCAAGATGCCTGGTTCACGTGGCATCATTTCAGTGCACGGAAGTATCAAGCGATCTCTGCGCGCCGAAGAGAGTGAGGTCGCCTTGGCAGCCGCACACTAAAGGCGCCCGGACCAGCAAAAGCATCCAATAGGTCGTCAAGACCTCAGACACAACTAATCAAGTCCGGCGCCGCTACTCATATCGAGTAAACGGTCACACCCCTATCTTTCAAAAGTACAAGGGGCTCAACACACGCAGACGAGTGGCGATTTCTTCTTATCTTGAATTATACATGGTTTCTTTAGAAAACTATCCTTTTGCACGACAACCTTTTTACCTAAATTCCTCTGTTTTACAGATGATCATCGTGCTACACCCGTCCAGGATACGGCACAACGGAGACACATGCACAGACGTGCAGCAGGGACCCGACCCAAGGATTCTTTTTAGATTAAGACCCTGCATAAACCTTTTTTACTGTCTCTTGTTGATACATATCCACCGTTGAGAAGGATGCTGATGTCTTGGCATGTGGCCACGCCAGAACAATGCACGTACCTGGACACAAGGGGCTTCTTACGAAGGCCATTCTTCAGGCCCGGTTTATACCACAAAGACCGAATACCTTAGGGAGTGTTCGGCGTCGCGAGTTTGGACCTATATGCATCAGCTCCGAATCATTGTCTTTCGTCAAATGTTGGGTTTGCCCGGCTCCTGTGTTTTGGTGCCTTACGTTCCGCTTTACCGGCTAAGGTAGCACCAGGAGAACTACTGTGATTGTGCCCTGGTTCATCCGGACGAGCACCTCAGTAGAGAAAGCCGAAAACTGACTATCATGATCTAGCGTGAGACTGGTCAACCACTCGATGACCCATGGGAATGTTAAAATTCCTTCGCCTTAACGAAGGGCCGTTTTCCGGCCAGGCATATACGCACCCCGGGGTCGGGAGAGTGCGGAGCCACCAGGGGCTATCTAGTAGCCCCACTGTCAAGCTCCTATGGCCAAGTGAAAGTGTTAAAGCATTATAGTCCGGTTGCCTCGCTCGCTCCGCTATCACCTCCTTAATAGGACCAAGACATTGGGTTAAGTGTGAATGCGTGTTTCTGCGAACACCTCCGCATTATATGCATGGGGGTTGAAGCCGATGACTGCAATCTTTCAGGTTATACACATGTATACATAAACGGCCGCCCAGGAGGCATCACATTACTTTCAGGCAAAAGTATAAAAGTAGCCTCATAAAAATTTAAAAAGCATTTCGCTTACAATGAGATTACATGTCATTCGAACATAATATTTTTTGAGCACTGGGTCTCTATCAAACGAGCACCCTCAAGAACTTCCTCAAAGTAGTGCTCAGCAGCCCTTCGACCTATGGTCGGATCCTGCGCTGCAACAGTGGTAGCATCCATCTCTGCCCAGTATGCTTTAGCACGGGCAAAGGCCATCTGTGCGCCTTCTATGCACGCCGACCTCTTCATCGCATTTATGCGCGGCACCACATCGAGAACCTGCTGCACCAAGCTGAAATAGCTGCTCAGTTTTGACCTTCCCGGCCATAGTTGATCCACAATAGACCTCATGGAGAGTCCGGAAAACCTATTTAGTTCAGCCCATTTGGCTAATTGGTCCGTCAACGAAAGTGGACGCACGGGAGAAAGGAATTGCTTCCAAAACAACTGGTCTACTTCACGGTCCGTCTGACTCTGGAAGTACTTGGCCGCATCGGCAGCGCTCGCCGCCAAATCCATTTACGCTTCCTCTGAACTCCACAACCGATCTAGAGGGGCATACCGTGGATCTCCGTACTTCCTCTCCAGCATAAAGGACTTCCCTGGTACAATATCCCCGGCTTCCCGCAGCTCCTCCTTCTTCGCCCTCATAGCAGAGCGGAGGTCTTTTCCTGTTACAGCAGCCTTCTCAAGGTCTGATGCCTTCGCCTGGTTTTCCTTTTCAAGAGCCCGGCAACGGTCTATGGCGGCTTTTAATTCTACGACCATATTGGCCATCTTCTTCCGGCTCTCGCCATGTGCGGCCTTCTCGGCTCGCAACTCTTCGGCCGCCTTCAAAGCAGCCGCATTACCCAATCTTGCTTGTTCCTTGGCTCGGGCAAGTTCCGCCTGCAAGGCTTCAACAGTGGCAGCTCCATCTGCAGTCATAACATGTTAAAAACACTGGCATCATACTCTTCCTATGTGGCGTTTACCAGACAAGGATACTTACCCTGCGCCTCGTCAAGCCTTCTGTTAACAAGCTCGATGTCCGCATCTTCCGCATCCAACTGCCGTTCTAAACGGGCAAACTGGCTAGTCCGGCTGGCCACCGGAGCTTCCATCTCCTACACATGAAGGCAGCATGGTTATTACCTGGAAGTATGATCCTCCGTTCGTCATCGTTTCCGACCACAACCAGAGTCTCAGGGGCTACTATCTACACAGGGCACACCTAACATGTGCAGGACTATTACACATTCCTTTTTATGTACCTCAAAGCCTGTCAGTAGACTCATAAAAGCTTCATGCAATCCGCTTTCGGCGGACGATATCCTCTCCATCACCATATTCATCAGCACACGGTGATCATCTGAGATGGCCGCTCACCCCACCAACTCCCTCAGAACGTCCGATCGCACACTAGACGGCGCCGGACTCTTTTGTCTACTCTCTTCGGGAGCCGGACACTGGGAGCCTCAGGGATCAATTGGATCACCTTCTGGCTTCTCCGCACTCGGAGAGGCCCTCCGCGACGACAATTCAGGGTCGCCCGCTTTCGGAGCGGTGGATTCCGGAGGAGGCGTCTCGCTCTCCATCATCTCTGGAAGAAGATCCCCCGAAGACGAGCTCATTTGAGAGGGGCTAAGGCCCGAACTGCACAAATATATGCGGTGGTTATTTTCTCAGAAGAAAAGGATGGCATATTTGTACTATTAAAGTTTTCGAGTCACTTACGACTCCCGGGAGAATTGATCCCCCCGTGGACTTTGTGCGGCAGCAGCGCCCCCCAAGGTAGGGCCCCCGGTGGAAGATTTCTTCTCCCGTTTGGAAGCTTCGGCTTTCGAATTCCCGGGCGCAGTCCTTTTCCTCTTCCGGTCGTCTTCCTTCACGGAGACGCTCGCTCCCTCGGTTAGAATAGGCAACGTTGGGGGCCCGTGTCCGCCCGCATTACCCTCCACAGTATCTTCCTTTAAGGGATCCGGGCAAGGTGCGGTCTGGAGCATCTTTTCCAATACCGGATTCTCCAAACCCTTAGGGAGGGGGGCCGAACACCGAATCAACTTCGCCTTTGTTAGCCAGTCCTGGTTGAAAAAGCAAACTCTCAGAAATAACTTCGTAACGAAGGAAAGATAATATGTTTGGCCAGAAGATTCCTTACCTGTTCGGCGGCGCGGTTACTGCTCAGGCCCACGTCCTTGGTGATTTCCGGACACTCTACTTGAGGTCCGAAGAATGACTTATACATATCCTCGTGCGTCAGGCCGAGAAAATTTTGAATGGCACACGGACCCTCAGGATTGAACTCCCACAAGCGAAGGGGCCGACGTTTGCAAGGCTGGACTTGACGAACCAACATAACTTGTATTACCGCAACCAAACTGAGATCGTCGTTGAAGAGATCTCGAATGCGGCTCTGCAGTAAAGGCACGTCCTTGGCTGGACCCCAGCTCAGTCCTCTGCTGATCCACGACATCAGTCGTGGTGGAGGGCCCGAGCGGAAAACGGGGGCGTCCGCCCACTTGGCCCTTCTAGGAGTCGTGATGTAGAACCACTCATGTTGCCACAATGCAGACACCTCTGGGATGGAACCATTGGGCCATGGAGCTCCCGTCATCTTGCTTATTGAGGCGCCTCCACACTCTGCATGCTGCCCTTCGATCACCGTCGGCTTTACTTCAAAGGTCTTGAGCCATAAGCCAAAGTGGGGGGTAACCCGGAGGAAGGCCTCGCATACGACAACAAAAGTCGTGATATGCAGGAAGGGGTCCGGAGCTAGATCATGGAAATCTAGCCCGTAATAAAACATCAAGCCCCTGACGAAAGGATCCAGAGCAAAACCTAGACCTCGGAGGAAGTGGGAGATAAACACGACGCTCTCGTTGGGTTGGGGAGAGCGGACGGCCTGCCCCCGGGGAGGCAGCCGATGCGACATTTTGGCGGTCAGATACCTGGCCTCCCTCAACTTTTTGATGTCTTCTTCCGTGACGGAGGAGGGCATCCATCGGCCTTGAAGGCTGGATCCAGACATGACTGAAGGTTTGGAGCACCTGACCTGAGCTTTGGGCGTTTGAGCTTGAGGCGGGGGAAGGATTCGATTGAGCACGGGAGGGAAAAGTAAAAGCTTTGCCCCTTTATAAAGAGGGTGGATATCAAGCGTCCTCCCCGTGTCCATTTGGACTTGCCTATGATCTAGGAGTCCTAGAAGAGGTTGGGTTACCCACGCCCGTATTGATGAGAATCCCGTAATGAGGGCACACGATCTCTGCTTTAACAAGACGTGCCAAGGAAACCACCTCGCATAACACGCTGAGGTGGGTAATTAAACGACTCGGATAAAGGCTTGGCCGTGGTGTGTCGCACCACGGAATACGTCAGCAGATTAGATTTGTGTAAATATTATTCTCTCTAGGGCAGTATGTGGAAACTTATTTTGCAGAACCGGACACTATCTTTGTGTTTAAGATCTTCTATGAAGTACTTGGAGGAGGAACCCGCCTTACAATGCCGAAGACAATTTGCGCGCTGGACTCGTCGTCATTGAAGCCTGGTTCAGGGCTACTGAGGGAGTCCTGGATTAGGGGGTGTGCGGATAGCCGAACTATACCTTCCGCCGGACTCCTGGACTATGAAGATACAAGATTGAAGACTCCGTCCCGTGTCCGGAAGGGACTTTCCTTGGCGTGGAAGGCAAGCTTGAAGATACGGATGTTTAGATCTCCTACCATTGTAACCGACTTTATGTAACCCTAACCCTCTCCGGTGTCTATATAAACCGGAGGGTTCTAGTCCGTAGGACAACATACACATCGACAATCATACCATAGGCTAGCTTCTAGGGTTTAGCCTCTTTGATCTCATGGTAGATCAACTCTTGTAATACCCATATCATCAATATTAATCAAGCAGGACGTAGGGTTTTACCTCCATCGAGAGGGCCCGAACCTGGGTAAAACTTCGTCTCCCCTGCCTCCTGTTACCATCCGGCCTAGACGCACAGTTCGGGACCCCCTACCCGAGATCCGCCGGTTTTGACACCGACACCGATGTCGACCGCGTCTACGCAGAACATTGTTCCCTTCCCCCAGCTGCGGGATCAGTCCGGATATGTGACCATTGGTGTGTCCACCGTCATTCTATGCTTGTGAAGAGAGCAACCCAAGCAACCAGGCTTGTAGCTTAGGCTCCTGCTAGTGTACATATAGTGGTTTTCCTTTTCTCTCCATATCAACCATTTTATATTGCATACGTGTCATTGAAGAGTGAAATGATGGTTGCTTCTTCCGACTAACTTACTGTGTGATTTGACTTCTCCTTTAGTGGCCCCTACACGTACTCCCCCTACGTGTATGCAACATTCACACGTACACATGGACGCAAAAACACGCGCGACGCCCTAATGCGTGCATGTCCGAGCACACGATGGAACACACACGGTCACGCTCAAGTGCTCAACCTACATGTGCATGCACACACATACTCAGCCAGGGTGAGCTAGTGACCATATAAACATCGGAAAATGTATATATTGAGCGCAATGAGCGTATTATGAAGTCCATTGACCATATTTTTACAAATATACAGCGGCAGACAGTGTATTTATCTCGGTTGAAATTAAGCCATATTAACCAGAGAGGAGGCAGTATGGACTAGCATTACTTTGCCGTGTCCCGTTAACTTGCCGAACGAGGAGAAGCTTGCAGGATGGGAGAAGCTTGCGTGCGGTGGCTCGCAGGACAAGGAGAAACTTTTGACTAATGCAAGCTCTCCCTCGCTCAGGCGGTGGACGTGCAACAGTTAATTTGGTGTCAGATTGCCAGAAGGATACACTATACTAGTACTATTATTGTTCGACTTCCCGAAGAGGCAAACAACCAAACGCAAAGTTTACTAGTACTAGTACTACTACTATAGTCTATAGAGGTATGTACTATACTAGTACTAGGAACCGGATGGAGGAGCGTCTGCACTCTTATTATATTTTTAAAATGTGATAAAGCAATCTTCAACACAGTTTGTTCTCTTCGAGGGTTCTCGCATGTGTTGATGGAAGTTGATTGCATGGAACACTCTCCACAATTCTCGCTTAATTCTGGCTCATATCCTGTTACAAATAGGAGTGCTCGGTAATATTTCCTCTTTTTTTGTTATTCAGCATGTAAACAGGTCAGCAAACCTTGCAGCACATCTTTGTGCGAACCGTGCTTGCTGCACTTTGAATGTGGCCGAGAGCTGGCTTGATGAAACACCTCGCTTCCTACTTCTTTTTTTGCGAGGTACCTCGCTTCCTAGTGACCAATGTCTTGGCTGATCGTCCTAAGAATGCTTATATATGAATAAAGCTCTCTCATTTACTCGCAAAAAAGATTAAGACATATTAACCGAAAAGGAGGGAGTATGGATTAGCACTACTTTTTGGTGTGTCCCGTCAACTCGCAGAACGAGGAGAAGCTTGCAGGACAAGGTGAAGCTCGCTTATGCCTTTTGACTAATGCAACCTACCCTCGCCCAGGTGGTGGACATGCATCAGTTCATTCGGTGTCAGATTGCCAGAGGCATACATTGTAGTACCGAACATGCGGAGTACCACCATTGTTCCACTTCACGAAGAGGCGAAGAGCCAAGTACAAGGTTTAGTAGTACGAGTAGTACTACTACTAGAACCACATGGTGGAGCGTATGTACTGTTATTTTTTTAATCTCTGATAAAGTACACATTTATTCCGGAGAAGGGCAGAAAACGGCAGCCCAACATGTAATGATGATATCGATCAACCATGCTCGAATATATCTTGGCCTCTGTGCGAGCCCGTCTGTGTGTTCTCGCTCCTCGTCTCTCTCAAGGAACGGCGGGCTGGCCATTTTGCCGTCAATTTAGATCGGTTTGCTCACACTCCGGTCCCACATGTCAGTGATATGCCAAGAGGAGGTGCGTTGACCGAATGGCCATACGCGTACTTGGTTTTGCACCTTCATACTACTCCTCCCTCCATCACAGTTTACCGGGCGCGCTTCATTATGATGCATTTCTCTCAATGCATTTCCACCACCAGAGAGACTTTAGACGCGTTTGGTTTAATGCTCAATTAATTAGGGCGTGGTAACCGCAATCAAGTCCACAATTTTCTCTCGATGTACTACGGAGTGGAGTAAGTGCATGCATGTGTGTACCCGGGGTGGAAGCACTGCATGCATGTGTGTACGCATTATTTCCTCTAGTAATAGATGCCGTGCTATAACTACTAATGCTATTTTTCAAGCCGATCGCTAGTCGCCTTGGTCCCAGAGTTTTTTTCTTTTTCTGAAGCGCGCTCTATAAACAGTGACGGATGGAGTAGTATGAGCGGATTCAAAGAAGAGCATATTGATGGTTGCTTCTTCCGAGCAACTTACAGTGGGAAAGGTGCGGCTTATTATTTGACTGCTCATTACTCACTATTAATGCGGCGCAACAACCGGGCTGAGTCTCCCATGCGGCTGTGCACTACCCCCTCGGTTCTTAAACATACTCCGGAGTATTTGTCTTTCTAGAGATGTCAATGAGTGACTACTCAAATATTTATCTTTTTAGAGATTCAAATGGACTACTACATACGGATGTATATAGACATATTTTAGAGTGTAGATTCACTCATTTTGCTCCATATGTAGTCACTTGTTGAAATCTCTAGAAAGACAAATATTTAGGAACGGAGGGAGTACACATACGAAGCAAAATGAGTGAATCTACACTCTAAAATATGCCCATTTGAAATTTGTAAAAAGACAAATATTTAGGAACGAAGGAGTATAATTTTGTGCATGGCACATGGACCCAGATGCCGAAGAGGCTTCTGGCAATGCTATCAAGCTTCCAGCATTTGTTTACATAATTGACGCACTATACAAATAATTTTCCAGCGACATGAAATTGTACAATGGTGTGAGCTTTCAGCTTTTGTTTCATGTGTCTTGCCATCGATGCTCTTTCAGAAACAATAAAAAACTAACTTCCTTGCTAATGCATCTCAATTATTAGTAGATCATAGCTAATATTTACATCACAACTAAAGACAAAGTTGTGAGAAGGTGTTAAATTAAAATTGATCCATGCTTTCATTGGCAGCAACGTTCCCCAGCTCTGTCTAAATCAACAAGGCATGTTAGGAAAAAAGTAGCTATCTGGAGCATGCAACATTCCGATCATTTTGTGCAGTTCCACTAAAATAGAGCTGAGTGTCCATGTTCCAAAGATATTAAGTGTGATTACGATAATAGAGGACTGCTGATGAAACTATAAACACATAAATAGAAGCCGGTCACCTTTGAAGTATCTCTTAAGACTAACTAGTTGGAGAAGATTAGGCTCAGAGTTGGATGAGGAGGATAGAGCAAAAGCAATCTCCCTTTGTGTAGTCGCACTGAAATGCAGAGACGTTGCCCGTGTGACATTTTAGTACAACTGCACAAAATACTCTTAAGAAAAAAGTGATTTGTGCAGTTCACCAAAAGGTCGCAATAGCAACGAGGTGAAATGGATAGCCCTGTTTGCAAAAAAGAGGTAGAAAGGAAACAATTACTGGCCAATAATAGTTGATGACACATGCGATGACAAAAAGAGGCATATTCCTTGTCCTAAGGGAAGATAACAACACGGTTGTGTTTGTGTAAAACGGTGTGAGGACGAGATTGCAATATGGAAAGTACGCCGGACGAGCTACGTTTTGGGCAATGAACTATGGAAGATCCACATGCAGCAACGTGGGACGACGGGCACTAGAGCAAGGCCGGAGGGGATACCTGGAGGTCGTTGGGATATAACTAGGTGAGCGGCGGCGGGCGGAATCTGCCCATACTGCGGCAGCGAGCAGGTGGCATAGGCCCTACCGTGCCGGAGCTTGGTCAGAGAGAATGACGTGTACCGCAGATCGGGACGTGCTGCCTCGGCGCCGTTGAACGGAGAAACGATGCATGTCCTCCCTTTCCGCCGACGGACGGGATGCAGCCGGATCAGTGACCAACGGTGAGAGAGAGAGAGGCCACTGCAGCCTTGTGTGAGATACTCTGAAGAGAGACAAACCAGGCAGGCAGGCTCCATTGTATATAGTGGAGTGGACTACCTTTTTCTCCATAAAAATCGTTTTATATTCTGTGTACATGCCATTGAGCGATATAACTTTATTTAAAAATAACGCGCCAACGCATCAAGTCGAACTTTGTTTCGTGCACGCATGGTACACGACCTCCGTAGGTAAACAACCGCTACACGCGTTCAAATTAGCACGTGGGCTGCCATTTCGTACAGAAATGAGCTCCATCGTGTACCCGTGCGGGTGTGGCTGGGCACGAAGCGTGAGTACGTGCACGGTGCACCTATTCTCTTCTTGTATACGTACACCACCTACATGGGGTTGTGTGAGAGAGATACAAACGTAGAGAGATATAGTGTGTGGGTTCGTGAGTTTTTTTTGGGGGGGGGGGTCAATCAAAAAATGTAACATATGCAATGTGTGTGAAATAGAGTCCTAGATATATCATATATATAGAGGGGGCGATCCACGAGAAGAGAGTGGAGGTATCATCGGCTTGAGGTGTCCATAGAATCGAAGAGAGGGATGATGTGTGTGTGTGTGTGTGCGCGCGCGCGATCGATAAAGAGTGCCATCGAATTTGTGTGTGCCCACGTCAAAGATATAGAGTGGCTGGCCTACTGGAACGTGAGAGGGGACAGGTGCAGTTTGTCTCTGTGGCATGGATACCTACCTACAGTGCTCGACTATCGGTGTGTGGTGGGGGGGGGGAGGGAGGCATAATTAACTATAGAGGTACAATGGCTGGTATATGTGCGGAGGAGGAGAGAGGCCTACCTCATGTATTAAGGGAGATCGATCTACCTCATGTATTAAGGGAGATCGATTGGCATCCATGCATATGTGTAGGAGAGGAATAAGGTTGGGAGAGACACAAAGCTAGAGTGTTGGAGGGGGTGGTAGTGGAGTTGCTTCTAACAAATGGTGGGATAGGCTTGCTAGACAACCGGAGGGCACACTTGCAATATCAATAAGAGAGGGGATGGCTGCCTGTCTGTGCATGTGCGTGTGAGAGATGGGTCAGGAGGCATGCACGAATGATGAGGGGGGACGATATGGATGTGGTAAGCAGACGTAACTACCTAGGAAGATCAATCGTCCTTTGTCAGAGAAAGGAGAGACATAACTTGTGAGGTACGTCGATCGATGGGGGGGAATAGTTAGAGTCGACCTAGGTATATGTTGGGAGATTGATTGGTATACATGCACGTGTGTGTTAGAAGAAAATGAGGCACGGGGAGAAGGATGGATAGAGAGAGAGGGATGCATCTAGGAGGTGGTGCGAGAGTCATACTATATCGAGGGGGAAGGATTGTGCGAGTACGAGATCGATGAAAAGAGTGGCGGGGTGAGGCATGGACGGTGATAAGAGAAGAGGGGAAGCTTGTGTTTGTGCTAGGCACACCTGGCTAGAGAGGCATATCAATCAATGTGTGCCGTAAAGAAGGAGCTGGGCCTACACACACCATGGGTGAACAACCTAAACTGAAAAGACTAATTTGCGTGATGGAGCTAGAGAATGCTGAGGGAGGGTGAGAGGGATGCGGGCGTGTGCATGCACAAGAGAAAGTTAGCGCTAGCTACAAAGATAAGAGGATTGTGTGGGTGTAAAAGACGAATAGAGATCATACTTCATTATAAAAAGCGAATTCAGATATTTGAAGAATTTATGATAGTGTTTTAAACCGACGCATGTGTGAATATATATAACGGTGATACACATGGTGTGGTTATGAACATGTTATACTACATATAATATATTTTATCTCTACTCTTAAAAAAACGGAGTTGTTGATGATGGTGTGCATGCCATCCTGCAATATAGGCCGTCCGATTTATATCTGATGGGTAGGAAGGAAACTATGGCAATTTTGAAAAAAGATACCCACACCCCTCTCCATATTTGCAAATTAGGCCTCCCCTTGATCATGTTGATATTCCGTGGAACGCATGGGAACCTTGCTAGTACTACGTATAATATATAGAACATTGATCATAATTTGGGCTAATGTGTGGCTTTTGCAGCTCAGGTCTAAATACTTGTCATAATGTAGGGGGCGGGGCACTATACTATGTGTGATAAACATGGTGTACGTATGGAACATGGTTTAGATTATGAATATATAGTCAATACATCAAATGTACTATTATTTGGAATCAACATCAAGTGTATTCAAAAAATAGAATTCGAGTTCATGTAGTACACATAGTTCACATCTATCTCTATAGTAATCATGTGGTGTGTTATTAAGGTAATACAAGAATGATGGTTGAAGTTGGCAACAATCATGATTGTAGATTCTTATTGAAATAGAGAAACAAATTCAAATTCAGTTCGAATTGCAGCGGTAGTATAGGCATTTGGAATGCACTAAAACGTTGGTATGAGTAGGTTACATGCATCATACAGCAAGCAAAAAAAATTAACTGGACATAACATGGATTCATACTCCCTCCTTCTTCCATCTATATAGGGCGTAATGCGTTTTTTAAGACCGCCTTTGACTATTGACAAGATTAATAGTACATGACATGCACAATGTGAAAATTATATCATTGAAAGAACCTTTCACAGACGAATTTAACGGTGTGCTTTGTGTAAGTTGCATGTCATATATTATTGCTCTAATATTTGGTCAAAGTTAGCATCGAAAAACGCATTAGGCCCTATATAGATGGAAGGAGGGAGTAGCTTTGAATAGCATTTTTATAGTAAAATGGGGCAAGACTCTCTCTTTGTGTGGTGTGAATAGTTTTATTTTTTTCATTTTCTTTTTGGTTGAGGGAAGTGCGAATTGATTTGGTACATACAAGTACAATATTACACGTTAGGCTTGTCCCTAAAATTCAACCCGCGGCTTGTTATATCCCGAAAATTCAGATATCGTGCTCCCAAAACTGGCGCCTTCACAACCCGCGCCTTGCTATCCCGAAATTACAACGCGCGTGAAAACTCCCTCCACCTGCCAAATCCCGACATGCGAAATCCCCCTTCTAACCCTGAGTCGAAAGGGACGCTAGTTCAAATCAGTGGGGGGTACTTTTGTAACACACCCTACATTTTGGACAAGCACATCCCTAAGTCATGGTTCACCCCCTCCCATCGCCTCCTTTTTGCCATTCGAAATCCCAGGCCGCCATAACCTCTCCGCTCCATCCGCGAAACCCCACCCTCCTCCGTCTGCCACCTCACCGCTGCCCAGCCGGAGCCTCTTCCCCGACGACGTCGTCCACCGCAACAGGTCGAGGTCCCTTGCCCACCTCCCCGGATGAGGATCCGTCATCCATCTCGTCGTCCCGCCAGTTCAGCCGCCCCGTCCTCCACCTCAAAGGAGTTGCTCCGACAATCGCCTCGTCTATCGCGGCTGCTCCATCACCACAGCACTGTCTTAACCTGCTTCATCGGAACCGCAGCATCCTCACCGACTCCTCGGACGAAGCTGAGGCCTACTCGGTGCCACCAAAGAGGCTGTACACTCATTGCATCGCACCTTCTCCTTAACTCGACCTCCAGGCGCCGACGGTGCTCCACCCCCCACCCCCATGGAGCGGCTACCTTGAAGCCGGCACTGCAGGCGACATCTCCACGGCAACTCTCCCCTAGTGCGAGGCCCCTTCCGCGGTGCCATTCATACCAGCCGGATCTGCTGCTGCTGCTCCGGCTCTCGCTCGTTCGCTCGTGCTGCTGCTGCTTTGGCTCTTGCTCGATCGCTCGCTCGCCCAGCTGCTGCTGCTCCGGCTCTCGCTTGCTCGCCCAGCTGCTGCTGCTCCAGCTCTCGCTCGCTCGCGCTGCTGCTGCTACTCTGCTCCAATTTAGCTACACTTAAGTTGACTTAATCGACTTTTGGGTCAGTCAATTTTCAGGGGGTGGGGGGGCTCGCCGGAGTTAAGGAAGAACCACCGGCAGCGGGGACAGGGGTTCGCTGGAGAGGTACCCCGCTATCTATGTTAGGGTTCAAGGTGGGGGCGGGGGGCCTAGAGGGCTGGCCGGGGCGGCGGTGGACCGGCGGTGGGGAGTTGTTTCGGGGCGGCGAGGCGGCGCTGGGGCCGACGGTTCGGCCGGTGTTGGCTGGCGGGTCAGGGGGTGCAGGCTGAAGATGAACTGTAGGCCCTCCCTAAACTACATGTCAAGTGCCTCTCTGCTACCATTGCGTTCAGTTTCGACAGTAACATTCAGATTCCATAGTAAATTTTAGTTTCGACAGTTAAGTTCAGAGTCAACAGTTTTTACCTCATTTGTTGTAGTCAGGTGGTTTTTGGTGATGTAAATTTTACATCTATTTTACATCATCTATTGGAGATGCTATTAGAATCCCACTGAGATTGACGATGTCTGTCTTGTGCTGCTTCAGCCTTGATGTCATGTTCACCTCTTGGACTCCAAGTCAGGTCCAAATTAATGTTCAAACTTGAGTTCTAAATTAGTTGTGGGGCACATACTGAGGAAGCAATGAATAGTATCTCCGTCTAATATCTGTTTCACCTAGGGTATGCCTATGTTGTTCATCTTGGGTGGGAAACAAATAGTAAAGCAATCATCTTCTGTCTTTTTTTATTAAATTAAAGCAATCATCAACCTACTATCATTATTTTTGGAACCATCCACTGGTTTTTACCATCACTCTAAATTTTTGCATGCTCCCCTTACATAATCTCACCATATTTTTTCGTATGCATGTCAAATATTGTACACAATCATGCTGAACATGTAGAGAAAAAGAGAAGAGTTTTGCGTGGCAATACAATGTCATGCAGACATCGCTCCATGGTGGGTTCAATGGCAAACTCTCCCACCCCACTCCAGATTGTAATCCAGAGGAAGATATCTGTTCTGAGGCGGATTCAGACACCGCTGACCACTCCTATTTACCCCCCAAGGTGTTTCCTCTACCTTGGCATGATGATGTTAGTCATATCATGCATATGTTGCCTTGCAGTGCCTATTTCTGACATCATATATGTCATCTGCTTAGTTTAGACATGTTCTGTAATGCCACCTGTTTAGTTTCTATACCATATATGGGAATTATGCAATCTCATGTCTTTTAGCCAGCCATAATATATGTGAAATGTGCAATGCCATCCTATTTAACTAGGCTTCATATATTTGAATGATATCTTGCCCATCCTTTTCTTCATTACAATTCCATTTGTCGATAATGTTTGTACATTAAACTACTCTTCCTGTGAATCAGCCATTTGGGTGGGAGATTGAAAAACCAGGAGTGAAAACAAGGCCTTCAGAGCAGATAGTGCTACCTGTCGAAGCAGATCTCTTGTTGGGTCCTGATAGCTCCTTAGAGATGGATTCAGAGAAAGATGACCAGTCCTATTCCCCCACCGAGGTGTATGCTCTAACTTGGCATGGTTATACTGCTCATATCATGCATATGGTGTCTTGCATTGCATAGTTTAGACATCATATACACAATATTCAACACCATGTTCTTAGTTCAGACATCATATTGAATGCCCTCTGTTTAGCACATAAATCACATATGTGAATTAAGTGATGCGATCCTGATTACTTAGATAACATGCAGGTCAATTATGTCATGCGATCCTGTTTAGTTATTCATCATATCTTTGAATTATGTTATGCTATGCTATGCTATGCTATCCAGTTTAGATAGACATTATATATGTGAAATTATGTCATGCTATCCGTTTTAGTTAAACAATATACATGTCAACTATTTCATGCCCTCTTTTTTCTACACTATCTATTGCATATGTCTCTCATACAATGTCTGTACATTCAACTATGTTTCCTGTTTATCAGCCATTTGAATTGGAGCGGGTGATGCCAGTATCTAGCGGACTAAAAACACGGTCTTCAAATAAAACAGTGCTACCTCTTGGTGGAGATAGCACCCCGGTTGTACATGCACAAGAACCAGCCCTACCACACATAACCCAAACTCTCGCAGATTGTACCCCTACCGCAATGGACAGAGAACCAGCTTCATCCAATCTAACCCCAACCCCAGCAGATAGTAACCCAATTCCTATTGACACAGGACCATCTCCACCACAGAGCTCCCAAACAAGAGCAGTTAGTAAGGCAGCTCCAGTGCCCAAAGGGCCAGTACTACCATGGCGAACCCCAACTCCACCAGTTAGTACGCCTATTCCTGTGGAGGAAGCACAACCAGCTAGTCGTAGTTTAGCATCTATCGCATTTGATGTTGTTAAATCATATGTGCGTATCTTCCCATCTTGGAAATATTATACTGAAGATGAAGGAAAATTCCAGTTGCAGGTGTTTGTCCAGGAGTTATGTGTAAGTAATGTTATTCATGGCAATTACTTTGCTTTGTCCCATACATCCTACCTCCATGATGGTTATAATACAACAAATTTTCCCATTTTTCTCTATAGAGAAGGACCGATTTGGAAACTCAGGATGAGGTAACCTGTGCTAATACCTCTGCTATCTTCAAGAATGCTTGGTGGCAGTATCGGAATTACCTGAAGAAAACGTACTTCACCGGCAAAGAAACTCATCAAATTCCCTTACGTTCTCCTGAGACACATTTACTGGATGATGACTGGGAACGCCTTGTTCTGTACTGGTCCCGAATCAAGAATGTGGTAAGGTCCATGAGCTCATTTTCTTTAAGTACTATATTCTTGCGTCTTACTGTACTCTATTCATGTAGAACAAGTGCCTAAACATGAAGAACAACTGTTCTAATTTAAGATTCCATTGCTATCATAGTTCAAAAAAGTGCTAGGCATTAATTGTGTGTTTTGCCACCGCCTTGTGCTTTACTTACCAAAGCGCATGCTTATGCGCAATTATGCACAGATTAGGCGTAGTTATGTGCAATGCGTTTTGCCAACGCCTAGAGCCTAGGCGCGCTTAAGCGCTCGCTTAGGCGCGCCTTTTTAACTATGATTGCTATCGTGCACACTGCTTTGTTCTTGTATCACTGTACTTACCCATACAAACTTATTTTTAAGTTGAAGGGTCCAATCAAAATTCCAATGGCACAGCAGGTATGTTCACACATGTTTCTTTAACAGGTTTGCTCTTATCGATAGCTCTGTTGATTTCAATTTCAATTGTGTATACAATTGACTTCTCATATCATGCACATTCCTAGCATCACAACAGAGCCAATAGTGTTGTTGTACATGTAGACCTGTGGTACCCATCTGAAATCTTGTTGTGCCGTGTAGTTTCCCACACTTTGTATTCTTTCACTGCTGCTTTGTCTTGAACTGATATGATTTGAACCGTGTCTCTATTTTGATTTGGCAAGACAATGCAGTGACCATAGGACATAGATATATGTTTTTGATGCTTTAATTACATACTAGTACTTGGCATAGAAGACTTGGTAGTTTAATCCTGTCCACCTTACTAATGAACTGGTTCACCGAAATGAGTTTCATATACTAGTACATGCTAAACCTGTTATGTGTCTGCTTGTTTCTTCTTTTAGAATACTGACAGAATATTGGGGAAGAGTGCCTTATTAAGCAATGGTAAAGAAAGTAATGCAGATAAGGTTCAGGATAGTGACACATCCTTGTTGGTCTCCAACAAAGCTGATAAAACAGCTAAGGAAGACTATCTCGAAGACAGTGAGATAACCCCAAAGTCCTGTCTTGGTTTAGTGTTCGACTTACTAGCCACTACCGCTTGCACAAGCTATTCAAACTCACTGTCTGAATCAGTTCAGTTTCTTGAGTCTCAACTACAAGCTGAAAGACATTGATCAGCTGTGGTGCGACAAGTAGCGGAACGACTGCGGAAGTCCCTGGAGCATTCAGATGCATACTTTCTCGTGCAACAGCAAGCGTTGGAGGATTTTAGCGCCAAACAGGACAAAGCTAATAAGCTTGCTAAGCTTATTGCCAGCATGGTGGATACCCAGGATAACCTTTCTTGAGCTCTTCTGAAGTTGTTTCAGTTATGCTCTTGTTTTGCTGCCGCGTTTATTTGCACTGGTGGCCAATTTTTACAGCCAGTGTATGTAATATGCTGCTTTGTTCCCTATATTTGCACTGGTGGCGAACTTTGATGCCCAGTGGATGTAATATGTGTAATAGCGGTAATAGGCTAGCGTTAATTGCTTTCTTATTTACTTCCTTATTGTCTTTTATAGTTGTTTGCTTGTAGTCACTGCAGTTCTTTTTCTAGTGGCCACAATAACCTATTTTTGGAAACTAGGCCAAAATAATCATGGCAACACACGGACTGTTGTAACCATGGGCCTCCCGCGGGCCGTATGATCCATGGGCCTTCTACGGGCCGTAGGATTCATTGGCCTTCTATACGGGCCGTAGGATCCATAGGCCTTCTACGGGCCGTACGATCCATGGGCCTTCTACGGGCCGTAGGATCCATGGGCCTTCTACGGGGCGTATCATCATTTTTTCACCAATCATGAGTCGTACTATTCATGGACCATAACGGGCCGTTAATAGGCCGTATTTGATAACTCCATGAAAAATATCCCAGCGGGTTTTTTTGACATGAAAACGGCCCAACGTATTAACGGGCCACAAATGGGCTGACTGTAACCACGGGCTGAATTTGGCCCACAAGCAGAAAATGACAGTAATAGGCCATAAGTAACCGAATGCTAGAAATGAGCCCAAGAATAAATGGGCCCTGAGAAGGACGAAAGATAACCTAGGTTGGAAATGGCCCAATGGAATAATGGGCCGTTAATGGGTATGAAGTGATACACTATTCATTACGGGCCAATTTCACCACGGGCCGTTAATGGGCCAAGAGTTACAAAGGGCCTCATATGGGCCGAAAGACGTCATGGGCCATACATGGGCCGGAAGTTAAAACGGGCTGGAATCATATTGGACGGTCCAGATGACGGTACTCGACCTAATTCGGAGAGGTCGTAACGAGCCCTGAGTTAGTGTGCGGTAAATGGGCTATATGCGAATAGACCGTTAACAGGCTTTCCATGGGCCGGCCCGCCACCTTTTGACCAAGTCAAACATGCCGGCCTTTTCACAGGAATGGGCCTCTCTTGGGCCGTGCCACGTGTCGACGTATCATAGGCACCTTGGGTCCAATGAGTGGATGACATCTATCCCAACGGTGAGCCAACACGTGTTTCCTCCAGCCAATGATGATTTTACACGTGGAAAATCCCCATTGGTCGGGGCTGTTAACGGGTTACCAGATCCAAAACTGGACCCGATAGCTTAATAGCATTCCATTACGGTGGATGCCACATGTCGGCCACCCTTGGCGAAAGCACTTGTGTGACGCGTGATTTATCGTTATGGAAGTGGACACTTCCGTGATGATAATTTTGGTAATGTCACGGAACACTTCTATGACAGCACATGTATGACTATCTTGATTCTGTCATAAAATCGTCATGGATGTACATGCATGACAAAAAACGTGACCTACTGTGACAAACACATATCATCTCGGAAGTGTATGTTTTTTCTAGTGAAAATAGCAAACGGTGGTGTAAAAGAACCGTAAAAAAGGTGCAAAACGTTTGTGATTGAGGAGCCATCAAACATGATTCAGATTTTAGTTGCGTGTGCGATTCAGGGCATATGGTTCAGTCCAATGAACTGTGTGCGATGAGGCGGAACAAAAGAAACGGGCAGCCTGATGAAGGCGTGTGCGATATACAACATACAATTCACTCAGATGAACTGTTCGTGATTAGGCAACACAAAGGAAACGGTCAGCTAGATCAAGGTGTGTGTGATGGAGGGCATACGCTTCAGAAGGATTAACTATTTGCGATTAGGCAACATAACAGAAACTGGCCAGCCAGATCAAAGTGTCTGCGATTGATGGCATACACTTCACATGGATGAACTATTTGCGATTAGCCACAACAAACTGAAACAGTTAGATAGATCAACGTGTGTGCGCTAGACGGGCACACACATTTTAATTAAAAGAAGTGTGCGTGATGGTAATAACAAGCGCGCACAGTTGTTGGAACAATACGTGTGCTGACATTGCCCATTGCGGTGCACCCTATGGTGCAAACGCCACGTACGCGGCCGAGAAGGCGTACGTGCCCATGTTACGCCTTCCGAGAATAGTGCCGCACTTATAACCGTTAAATTTTGAGCATGCGTCCTGTCACATACCAAATTGCAAACTTGTTTACATGGATCAGAACCTAAACAATTTCCCACTTAGTAGCGTATTACTACGCGGTTATAAATACTACTACTCCAAGATGATTGCACATTCCTCCTCAACTCCTCATCCACAAAAACAAACAAGTCATTCATCATCGTCCCCTTGCGCCTGCCATGGCCAGCGTGAGTTCTGGGTCGAGAGACTGCCACCAGGGAGAGGCGAGCCTGGAAGCAGAAGCACGAGAGATGTCCCGCCTCGCTGCGAAAGCAACCAACATGTCCCGCCACACGGCTGTAGCAGTAGAGAGGTCCCGCCGCACCGCCGAAATAGGACGGAGGTCCTGCCGCATCGTCGATGCAGCAAATTGGTCCGGCCGCGCCGCGGAAGCAGAAGAGATGGCCCGCCACGCCGCCAATGCAACAGAGATGTCCTCCCGTGCTGTGGTGGCCTGGGAAAATGTCTCATGGGCAAGCGAGGACTCTTACAGGCACATGCGTGCCCTCGTCCTTAGGCAGATGGATCAGATCTCCAGGTGGGCGATGTTGCAGGATGACTTGAAAGCCTCGTTTGAACAGTCTACCGGCGTCATCCAGCAACTAAATGAGAGCAATGCGAAGCTCCGGGCCGAGCGCGACCTGCCGAGGGTGAAGATCGTTGGAAGTGCGGAGCAGCAGGAGCAGACCACTGCCTTGTTGAAGAGGACCGGCGTCATCGTCGAGAAACTTATGGACAAGAATGCCATGCTGCGCATCGAGTGCAGAAGGCTGGTGGAGGAATCTGTGGATGCTCTCAAGCAGCATCTGGAGGACAAGAAAGAGCTCATCGCCGCTCGCCGCAGAGACTAGTTCCCGCAGCCTGCAGCAACGCATCAAGAAAGTAGAGATCAGCGAGTCAAATCATTGTCTTCCTTCTTCTTTTGTCCTTGTGTATTTCAGGCGTTGCTGCATGTGGCTTTTTTAATTATGTTTCGAAATATGTAAGACAATTATTATCCAATGCCATCGTCCTTATATTCATCATGCTTGCTATAAGTCAAAGTCGATGCTATATAGGTCCGTGGGATCTTACATCAAGATCCGTGCAAAACTTTCTTTCCAGATTTTCATTTTCTCTATTAAATCTTAGTCCAGTTAGACATATAGCCACGCCATAGAACAGGTGCGCAGGTGCCATTAATGGAGACATTGGGAGAGAGGTGCGCGACGGGTAGCGGTCAAAGGGCTCTCCTCCCGATGAGCACGCGCAGGGGTCTGATCGCACGCCTCCCATACTCAAATAGCTACCCCGCACGACACCTCCTAGCCAATAAAAAAGGGGACGCATGGCCACACGTAATTGGTAATTAGAACGCCCACGGTTTCAATAATACTTGTGTTTCCGATTTGTAATGTATAACACTTATTCCAAAATGACTTTGTTGATTGTTAATGCATGCGTCGCAAATCGGACAGAAAAATTACCACAGCATGTTGGTGCCATGTCATTTTTCAAACAACTTTGGTGCACTTGAGCCTGTGCTTGTAGTTCAAATTTGAATTATGCACATTAAATGCGCCGAAACTCAATTAATGCATAAAAAGGCCAAACGAACCCGGAATAATTCCAAAATTTAGCACCGTACTTCTATTTGGTCTAATCTGCCTATGTAAAAAAATTAAGGCAGGAGAAGGCAGTGCACGTATGTCGTTTCGCACACGCAAGTGACACGTTCCATCTCGGGACCACGAGCCTTCTTGAGGAAAGCTCCGGTTTGCAAGAAGCTTACACTAAAGCTTGCCCCAATTCGGCCAAAAAAATTACTGCAACATGTTGGTGCCATGTCGTGACACCATGCCAAGTTTCATGATTTTCGGGCGTGTTTTCGAATTACAGGAACTAAAAAAACGAGTTTCTCAATATTTCCAACCGAGCCATGACACTCAGATGTTTGAATTTCACTCCCATCTCTTGCATGGGACCTAGAAATTCACCCAAGGATACACATGTGATTTTTAAAACAACTTTGGTGCACTGCAGCCTGTGCTTGTAGTTCAAATTTGAATTATGCACATTAAGTGCGCAGAAACTCACTTAATGCATAAAAAGGCCAAACGAATCCGGAATAATTCCAAAATTTAGCACGGTACTTCTTTTTGCTCTAATATGCATGTGTAAAAAAATTAAGGCGGGAGAAGGCAGTGTATGTATGTCATTTCGCACACGGAGGTGACACGTTCCCTCTCGGAAGCACGAGCCTTCTTGAGGGAAGCTCCGGTTTACAAGAAGCTTACACCAAAGCTTGTCCCAATTCGGCCAAAAAATTACCGCAACATGTTGGTGTCATGTCATGACACCATGCCAAGTTTCATGATTTTCAGGCATGTTTTGGAATTACATGAATTAAAAAACCAAGTTTCTCAATCTTTCCGGCCGAGCCACGACTCCTAGATGTTTGAATTTCACTCCCATCTCTTGCATGGGACCTGGAAAATCACCCAAGGACACACATGTGATTCTTCAAACAACTTTGGTGCACTGAAGCCTGTGCTTGTAGTTCAAATTTGAATTATGCACATTAAATGCGCAGAAACTCAATTAATGCATAAAAAAGGCCAAACGAACCTGGAATAATTCCAAAAATTAGCACGGTACTTCCATTTGGTCTAATATACGTGTGTAAAAAAATTAAGGCGGGAGAAGGCAGTGTACGTATGTCATTCCGCACACGGAGGTGACACGTTCCCTGCCGGAACCACGAGCCATCTTGAGGGAAGCTCCGGTATGCAAGAAGCTTACACCAAAGCTTGTCCCAATTCGGCCAAAAAAATTACCGCAGCATGTTGGCGCCATGTCATGATACCATGCCAAGTTTCATTATTCTTAGGCGTGTTTTGGAATTACAGGAATTAAAAAACCAAGTTTCTCAACCTTTTCGGCCGAGCCACGACGCCCAGATGTTTGAATTTCACTCCCATCTCTTGCATGGGACCTAGAAATTCACCCAAGGACACACATGTGATTTTTCAAACAACTTTGGTGCACTAGAGACTGTGCTTGTAGTTCAAATTTGAATTATGCACATTAAGTGCGCAGGAACTCAACTAATGCATAAAAAAGGCCAAACGAACCCGAAATAATTCCAAAATTTAGCACGGGACTTCTATTTGCTCTAATCTGCCTGTGCGAAAAAATTAAGGTGGGAGAAGGCAGTGTACGTATGTCGTTTCGCACACGGAGATGACACGTTCCCTCTCGGAACCATGAGCCTCTTGAGGGAAGCTCCTGTTTGCAAGAAGCTTACACCAAAGCTTGTCCCAATTCAGCAAAAAAATTTACCGCAGCATGTTGGTGCCATGTCATGACACCATGCCAAGTTTCATGATTTTCAGGAGTGTTTTGGAATTACAGGAAATAAAAAACCAAGTTTCTCAATCTTTTCGGCCGAGCCACGACGCCCAGATGTTTGAATTTCACTCCCATCTCTTGCATGGGACCTAGAAATTCACCCAAGGACACATATGTGATTTTTCAAACAACTTTGGTGCACTGGAGCCTGAGCTTGTTGTTCAAATTTGAATTATGCACATTAAATGCGCAAAAACTCAATTAATGCATAAAAAAGGCCAAACGAACTCGGAATATTTCCAAAATTTAGGACGGTACTTCTATTTGCTCTAATCTTCCTGTGTAAAAAAATTAAGGCGGGAGAAGGAGTGTACGTATGTCGTTTCGCACACGGAGGTGACACGTTCCCTCTCGGAACCACGAGCCTTCTTGAGGGAAGCTCCGGTTTGCAAGAAGCTTACACCAAAGCTTGTCCCAATTCGGCCAAAAAAATTACCACAGCATGTTGGTGCCATGTCGTGACACCATGCCAAGTTTCATGATTTTCAGGCGTGTTTTGGAATTACAGGAATTAAAAAACCAAGTTTCTCAAACTTTCCGGCCGAGCCACGACACCCAGATGTTTGAATTTCACTCCCATCTCTTGCATGGGACCTAGAAATTCACCCAAGGACACACATGTGATTTTTCAAACAACTTTGGTGCATTGGAGCATGTGCTTGTAGTTCAAATTTGAATTATGCACATTAAATGCCCAGAAACTCAATTAATGCATAAAAATGCAAAACGAACCCGGAATAATTCCAAATTTAAACACGACTCTCGTGTACTACTTGTACGTTCACTGAACGTAAATGTTCTAGCAATTCAAACACCATCCTTTCCCTCCGTAACACCATTTTGTCTTTCAAAATATAATGAAAAAATCAGGTATACCACAAATAGTTTACTAGAAAGAATCGTGTGGGATGCGATATAAAATAT